>NC_134179.1:27741709-28050306 GCF_964188355.1 Buteo buteo
GTAAGTGGAGACAGTAATAGAACTGCATTGATTAATGTAATTAAGTGCAATCCAGCATTCAGACTTGCAGTCTGAGTTGGTATTAGGTATTACTCACACTTTTATTTTGTAAGAAGCTCCACTTGCTCAGTTCCTCAAACTCCACACAAACATATTCTCTAAAAAATATTGGAAAGTATTTTGTTGCTGGAGGTACTGACTCCTAGTGAGACAAAAAACATAGTTGTTTTCATTATAGAGACAAACACAAATGCTGAATCTATTGGAGTAAGGGAAGTTATGGGTAATTCTATTTTCTTTTGTGCCCCTGCCATATTCTAGCATAAGTGTCTCAGAAAGTCAGAGGCTTTAAAAGCAGAGCAGAAAGAGCACCCAAATGATTTGTTCTGTCTTCATAGTTACATGATCATTTGAACAAAGCTTGCTTTTTAAACGATAACAAAACTTGAGAACAAGACAAGATAAGCCATATCCCTTAAAAAACATGACAAATCATTCTCCCTCTTTCCTACGGTAAGCAGGCAGGAATATTTATAATTTATTTAAATATAATTTAATTGCCTTCATTTCCCACCTCTATTTAGGGGGTGTTAGACATGTGCCATCATGGAACCAGCTGGAAACTGGCTGGCCTGGATCATGAACACCATGGGATGCAGTATTTCCCTGGTGGTTACTGTTCGGATCCTCACAGATGTTGTTTAGGTTTAATGTAAGATGACAAGCGTATGTTAAGTTCATGATGACTTCCGTTTTACTGTCCGAGAGACAGAAAATAATGATTAATTCAGATAACTTCCTGTGACTTAAGATTCTTTTCTCCTGAACACGTAGCTCCTTAGAATTCCATTTCATGATCTTGTATCCATTGTCTAAATAGCCAGCAGCAGATTTGTACAAGGGGGTAGAAAGATTTACAGGATGTATCTGCAACTACAGTGAAAGAAGCCATGGAGAAAGGAAAGACATTTAACAGAATGCTCCTTTGTCAGCACAGTAGGGTGTTTCCAGTTTAAAACTTTTTTTCTTTTAAAAGCTATATGTCCTCTGGGAGACCTGTATGAGGCAGCAGCACAGGGTGACACACTTTCCATGGCATGTAAAAATGTTTAATGGCTTAGACTGGGCTCCTAGTGGCACTTCATCTACTCATAAGAGTGACTTCTAGGGAATAAAAATGAAAACCACTTGGGGATCTTCCAGTATGAAAATGAAACTATATCATGATAAGATTATTTTTTTAATTTCCTCTGAATTGCCTTCTTTTTTTCAGTTAAATTCAAGAATATAGAAGAGGAGTCTAAGCCAACATTTAATGAATGTAATTCAGAAGGCTAGCAATAATTCCCTAAGGAGTGACAAAGGGATCATAGGGGTTTTTTTAGTGGCATTTCTCTGACTTAATACTTTATTAGAGAAAAAAGGAATGGGAGACAATTCTGACAAAAGTCATGTAAATCAGGGTTTTAGCACAGGAACTAGCTATTCTAGACTTAAGAGGAGAAAATAAGTTATTGTCCTCTTAACATACAGAAGAAATAGTCAGGTTAAATATCAGAAGGAAAGCCCAATAATGCCAGTGTATCAAACATCAGGTCAATGGTACTCATTGACAAGGCAGATGGTGGAATCACAATGAATGGAATTTTCCCTTTATTTCAAGCTAGACTTCATATCTCTATCAGGGACAAAATATCAGTAGTTCAACTTGCTGTTATAGAGAACTGACTGAGCAGGCCTTTTAAGTTCTTTTCAATTCATGTTATTTCAGGCTTCCCCTGTGCATCTCTCCTTTCACCCCAAGAGATAAACAGTATTATTTGAGTCTGGGAAAAGTCTGCATTTGAGATTTCCTGACAATATAAATCATTCTGGAAGTTAGCAAAGTTCATTAAATGTATTTAAGCAAATCATTCTTTCTTGTGATTTAACCTTATGCCTGAATTCCCATAAAATGATACAAGTCCATTACCTGTGAAGGAGCTATGATGAACAGATAAAACAGATTTTTTAAAATTATTTTATTTTCCTTTCACTATGATGATCCTCTATTTTATTTTCTATCCTTTTCCTGCTATTATTCCCCTTTCTTTCTTCTTTTTCTGTTCACTCTTGGCTACAATAATTGTAGTAATAGTAACACACACTCTTTCAAAAACCACATGGTGTCCATGTGATGAATAAGGTGATTAAGGAAGTGATTGCAGTGACTGTTTCTGAGCATTTGTAGAATAAAATAACATACCTTCTAGAAGTCTGTGTAGTGTTAGCAATGCATATAAATGACTAGACATGCAGAAATGTTGTACTAATATGTGGGAGATATAAAAGAGAGAAAGGGATTAGACCAGTATTTACTGTGCCTATGATTAGGATTGGCTTTCTTCCCAGTCAAAGAAATCAAATGCCTTTAACATTATTAAGAACCAATATTGTGCTGAAAAGGCAATACATTTTGTTAATTCATCAAAGCGGATCTACATATTCAGATCTAAATGAAAGATATTTCATTTATAATCATCCCCTCTTTTCTCTAATTGCATATCCATTAATTTAGCTCTTTCTTATCACATTACTGCAAATGAGTTTGCCCATCTTTCTATCATCATTTGCAAGCAATTCCATGAGGAAAGAATGCCTTAATTCTCTTCTTTGAGTTCCTGGTACCTTGGGCCTTGAAAAAGGCATTTTCACAGTGTGGCAGCTGAAATTCAGCAGCTAATCCTAGTGAAGGAAAAGCAATCTTGTAGCTGTCATATCAGTTAGCAGACTGCAGTAAAGAATGATAGGAAACCAAGCATATACTCTGAGCTGATATCCTGGTAAGAACTACTCACATTACACATATGTTATCCCATGCTTTTCAGTGGCCATCATTAACAACTGGAGGTTTTGCCTTAGGTCACAACTAAGTGTCCACCATAGTAAATAAATAAATAAATAAATAAATAAATAAATAAAAAAAAAAAATAGCTAGAGTGAAATAGAGCAAGAAAATGTATTCTCTCTGTTACCAGAAGATGAAGTCCATCTCCCATGAAGGCAGAAAAACTTCCTTGCAAAATCATTAATACACCTCTGGGATAAGTAAATAAGTTGCCTTAGTTCTGTGAACCAGCTGCCTATCTTCTCTTCAGATTGGTTCTCTAAGGTTTGACACCATGATTTTTCTTTTCTCATTTGAACCTTTGTCTGAAGTGTTAAAATTTCAAAACTGAAATAATGAAGTCTGAGATATCAGCACCAATGCATTAACAATTAAAGTAACTTGTTAGATCATTTTGTACCCACATATCATTTTTATGAGATTGTCATGGTCACAGATGACACCACCATCTTTGGAGTGAATTATTTCAACACAGTGGATACACAGAAAACAATCTTCTATTGACACTTAGAAACTTGGTAGCTACAGAATTTCATTATCACAGTATTTATATCATCATTTGTATAACCTGGTATTTAAGTAGTCAACTGAATTTTGCTGAACCTTAAAAATAATTCTATCTTTGTCATATTCAACTTAAGCAACAGGAAACAATTGGTGCTGGGTTGTTGCTAGTACATGCTATGTATTTTAGTAATAATTTGTTCCTGACACTTATGTTTAGCACAAATTTTTCCTTTCCACAAAAGTGTTTATTCAGGGAAGGATGACTAGAAACTGTAAGGTACCATTTGTGGCTTCCTGCTGCTGTAAGCTGATCTCAGTCATCCTGAAGGCTATACCAGGTAAGAACTGGGAGGACACAACTACACTGCCTTCCTGTGCTAGACCCTTCCTTCACTGCAACTGGCAGTGACAGGGACGCTACCTAGAGCAGCTTTCAACTATTTTTTTATTTGAAGCAGCTTTCTTCTAATTTGTACTGCCTCAAAAAAATGAGCTGAAATAGAAAAGAGACCCTGCAACACACTGTCTGAAGATTATTAGCTAGCAATTAGCTAGCTGCCTGGCAGGTGCTTTTTAGGTAGACATATGTACAAGGCCAACCAATTTGTTCTATCTAACTAACTAGTGACTTTGCAACTTGCAGTGATAGTGAGCAGCTGTCAGTAAGCCAGGATCTGGAGCTTTCGGCAAAGGCACACAAGGCTTCTGTCCAATTCGTTGTTTGAACCTGCCTCTCCCAGAGGTATTCTGATGCGTACTTTCCTCTGTCTGCGCCATGGAAGCTATTGCGGAAAATACCTGCATGTTCCCTGGAGCATGGATCCTGGAGGATTTGGGCTGACTGGCTTTCATTGGCCATGTGCTGAGAGAAGCCAATATCTCCCATGCTCGAATCAACGTTCTTAATTACCTTAAGGTAAGGTAAGTAAGATATCATGTGATTTGGGCACAATCTGCAAGTTTCCTCCCTTCCCACTCTTTCCTTAAAGGACAAGATCTTTTCTCCAGCAACTTCCATCATTTCCCTCTGGTCCCTTGAATTTCTTTCCCTTTGACACTTATGTGCCTGCTTTCTACCATAAAAGCTCCCCTCACTCTTTCCAGGAGTTACTTTCTAACTGCAGGCTGCTCGCCTGACCCATGTGGGCATGCAGAGGATTTTATTTCCTGGCGTTACCCAGTTGCCTTCAGGAGAGGAAGTCTCCAGCGAGTGCTGCAGGAGCCAGACAGCATCACCTAGAAATGCACAACCTTCCTCCTTGCTTCCCAGCTAGACCTTTACACAGAAAACAATATACAGTAAATTGGAAACAAATCAAGCTGTTACAGCAGCTGCCGGAAGAAGTCCCAGAGGTGCTGCCCAGTTTTATCACTGAGCCATCATCTCCTAGTGCAGCTGTCTTCCTTGAAGCTATGAGAGCTTCTGCATGGCCAAAAGGCACGTGTGACAGCAGCCTACTGACACACATACTGAGTAGCTTCAGCCTTCCCTAGCCAAGCTCCCTGCCTCCCAGTTCCCTGCTGCCTCTTCCTCCTGCAGTGCTTTATCTCGAAGCTAACCGATCCCAAGTCACTGCTTGATCCCATCTGCCTACCCCAGACTTTCCTGTGTGTCCTCTCAGATCCCCGTTACCGTATGACAGCCTCTTGGCATCTCCCTACTTTCCACAGCTAGTCTATCTTCCAACACCTACTCCACTCTAGGTAATGCTGGCAAGCAAATTAATCACTTTCTTCCTCTCCTTCCCCTCCCATTCACTCTCATCATCTACTCAAAGGCCAAGATGGTCACAAGCAGATTGTCACCTTTGTTCCAGTGGATAAGTCTTGTTTCAGATCTAGGATCCACCATTCAGTACAGTGTGGAAACTGCTGGTGGTCCACACTCCACTGGGATTACTGGCTTCCCTGGCAGGCTTAGTGGAAGACACGCCTTAGGAAAAAAGGGACTCAGATGGAAGGTAGGATGGGAGCATGTCCTATGCATGTTAATCAGAAGTCTCACTGGAGAATTACCAGACTTAAACTCATTGTGAATCCCCAGAGAAAGTGGTAGGTTGGTAGGGTATACTAGTGAATAAGATTTAGATGTTGAAACTCACCTCATAGGTTTCAAGTCCTTGTCTACTTACCTCATTAGTACCTGTTCTGACGCTTTCCTGACTTTTAAAAGCCCAAGTATGGCACTTGGGGAATACTTCTCAAGTAAGACCGTTCTTTTGTGTGTGGCTTGCAGAGTTGCAGCCACTTCATGAGTGGTGGACCGAGGCTTTGCTACTTACAGTCAGTGACATTGCTGTAGACACACCAAAAGAGCACCCCTTTGCTCAAGGAAGTTAATTTTTCTCTTTTTGCAGGGTTGACTCTTCAGCTTCATTTTTTCCTCCCAAGAAGCTTAAGTCTTCTCTGTTTATATTGATGAAACATCATCAGCATAACAAAAAAAGTTGGCTTTAAGCAAATAGCTAGAGGATTAATTACTTGAGAGAAATATGTATATTTGAATACCTATTTTGTCAATTCCAAGCACATGAATCCTTTGGAAATCCTGCATCAAAACAGATTTCTATTTTCTGTGGAGCCAGAATATCTGCCAAGAACTAGTACAAAGTAACAACTCTGCTCAAAAGTACTGTGTTGAAAACTTCTGAAAACTTCTGAGGTTTGATGTTGCATATTATAAAATACCGTTCTGGGGAAGTGAACTGGCAAAAATTTGAGAGCCCAGTCCTTAGGGGATTAAGTAACCTCAAATTCCATTCAGCTGTGTCAACAAAGAGTCTAATCCATTGTGGTTTACTACCAAAATGTGAAATTCACACCCTTGGAGGGAAAAGCCTTAATTAGAAAAGCTACCACAGTATGAACTGATCAACCCTCTTCTTGGCAGTCATTACAGATATGCTGACAGCTGAATGGACATGAAGTCTGGGAACCAGGAAACTGCTCAGAGATTTGGGAAATACAAGGTCCACCTGAGATAAATTATTTATTATATGTTCTAGATATTTAATATTGGCATTAGGGGAGAGGCATAGTATTGGACAAAGGCTAATATATGCAAACTAGTGATTAGGCTTCTGGGTTTTCCCCTTCTTTTGCACATAATAACCACCTTTGTGCATACTGGTTTTACCCTTTTTAACAGTTGGATGAAACAGTTTTAGAGAGAGGGAACAAGGAATCAAACAACACACTTTTTGTCTGTTTTATCAAAAATACTTTCAAATGAAAGCTAAGATGCATAGTTCAGACCAACATTTTTTGTTCAAGTGAGATTGTATTTATCATACTGAGATAGGGAAAAGAAAAAAAAGAAAATATTTCATACCAGAAAAGAAAATTAATGTCTATATAATTTAATGATACATCTACTTGTCTGCTCAGTACAGGAGACAGTAAGTCTGAGTTTATAAAATGTTATTTTAGAAATAAACCATAAGACTGGTAAAATTTAGTCTCTTAAACCTTACCATGTTATTGTTCTGAATGGTAAACCACTGAGGGTCACAGAGTTTACAAAAACCAAGCATTTTATACATCAACATTCACAGAGAAGAATAAGAGTTATGAAGTAGATATTTTGAGTAGGATTTAATGAAAACATTTTTCTGACAATATCAGAAACAGATAACATAACATTATTTTTATTAGCATTGGTTTCATTATGCTAATGCTTAAAACACCAATAAAGAGTGGGCGCCTTCAAAGGTACGGCACATACACGTATTTACAGGATAAATAGATAAGCCAGTGAAAGAAGAGGAAATGAAATGGAGGACCACCTATCTTAAAACACATCATGGCCAGGAAAAGACTGCACCACTGTAATTGTCATGTCCGTGTTCATCATGCTGGACCAGTGGAACATCTTAGCAGTGACCTGCACTATAACACACCTAAACCTGCTCGAGAGTGGATACGTGACTAGGAGAGTGCAGTTACACAAACACATAGAGCCAATGCATAAATATTTTAAATAAACACCTCTTACTAGATTTACTGATCATCATTTTCACCAGGACATTCCATTTAGTATTAATTCTTATTGGTACTTGTGTGTGTGCGTGCGTGTGTTAAGGGTGTGTTTGGACTCTTATCACGGGCCATGATTCTGTTTTTCTGTGCTGTACCCAGAGACAGGAGAGGAAGCCCATGACTGTCGGGTTACGTATATAAGGGAGTTAAGGCAGGTGTAGCATATCCATCAGCAGTTTCCAATCTGTGCATAAGACAAGATACAGAAGATGTCTGTAGGGAGTGTAAGGTCTACTCAGCCCGCCCACACAGCCCTGGGAGGCCCCAGAGAACCAGCACGACATTGCTGCCATCACGTCTTGTGTGCCTGAGTGCCCTGAGCCCAGGCTGCCCCGCGCACCAGAGTGCTCAGCTGGTGGCCATGATGGGGCACATACCGTGGTTACCAGTGCTCCCAAGGCTGGTTTTTTTGGAACAAGGTCAGGCTGGCTCAGTCAGCACAAAAGGCGCATTCATGCACCAGGAACCTGACACTTCTCAGTCTTTTGTAACAGACAGGTTTTTAATGTAAGGACTGGAAAGAAGATATTGAGATAGCTTTTGCTCTCTGAAGTAGTTTGAGAATTATTCCAGATGTGATCTGCTCTTGAAATTTCCTTTATCTGCTCAGGGTGAGGTAGCAGTGTCCTATTTCAGTAAGGCTTTTAAAACAAATATAAGATCTCTTCTGTCAATATAGGATGCTGGGATTTACTTTTAAAAGTAAATAATGGTATTTTATGGTCCTTTTACCTACCTTCTCAGCTACTTTCCTCTCTCTCTGCCGTACTTCTAATAAAGTGCTAATCCAAATCACAGTAAGGGTCCTACCATGAAGACCTACCATTTTTTTTTAAGATAATCACAAAAAAGAGTTTTCTTTTTACTAAAGCTCCATAGATGTGGTAATTGTTTTAGAGACCAGCCTCAATTATGCTGTTTTCTTTCTTCCTGAAAGGCATACTGGTGCTGTAAGGATATGTTTGTATTACTAGACACTTTCCAATTTTCAGGGCTGGGTGAATGCCCTACCTATATTCCAGTTTCATATCAGAACAAGACCCTGGCACACGCTACACCCCCCAGCACGTCACAAACAGTAGTCTGTAGACAGCTGAAGTAATTTGCTTCCCTAAGCACCATAAACTTTCTGTAGGTAAAGTTAGTACTGCATAGTCTGTGAAGTCTCATATATTACCTCTTAAGACTTAAAGACTGGTCTCAGATGTCTCCTTTTCCCACTCCATAAAACTGTAATCTTATGAGGTCCACTGATTTTTCAAGTTAATGTTCCATCTTCAACTCCCACCATGGAGAAAGTGGTTTTATCTTGTTATTTGCACCATGGAGTTTTTCCATAAGGAACAACACTAACACTGCCACAGGAATGGGGAAGGAGAAGAAAAACAAAATGTTAGTTATCACTGTAGCCTGGGGGCATAAAAACAGACTGAGAATATCATATTCCTCCTTTTTTCTTTTAAAGCATTTCTATCATGTTATTACTACATGAAAGATTAATTTCTGGCTTTGGGGTTTTTTTCTTTCTCTTGTGGAGCTGAAAAACTCACTGAATTTAAACAGGAAGAGAAAAAAATATCTCTCTTAACTGCTATAGCACAAACTGCAGCATATGAAATTGTCCAGATGTTTCTCATGGTACGAACTATCAGAATACCTGATAGAATGGAAAATCCTTGTGTGTGCATGACATTGTAATACACAATCAGAAGTGGCCACTGAAAAGCAACAAGAGAAGCTCCATCTCTGTCCAAAATCCCTAACAAGAGATGTATTGCCAGATTCCTCCTCTTTGTTCATGCCACACTGCACCCATACATCTTCCTATAGAAAGGGCTCCCCTACCAGAAAGATGTACGAGTACATATATGGCATTGACTTGTTCTAGTCCCCCATACCCTGAGAAGCAGCAATGAGGTCCTTGTAGTACATGTCCCCTTTCCCCTCAACAGTAAGTCCCAGGATGAAACCAAGTCAGGTTTCCAGAGTAATGCCTCCTGTTTTGGGAAACCTTAGAAGCTTCTTCGCTGTTACCTTCCTGTTGTCTTCTTCACT
The DNA here is from genome assembly GCF_964188355.1 of Buteo buteo. Classification (NCBI taxonomy): domain Eukaryota; kingdom Metazoa; phylum Chordata; class Aves; order Accipitriformes; family Accipitridae; genus Buteo; species Buteo buteo. Next base: position 27,751,197 of record NC_134179.1, read on the forward strand.
GTTATATCCCCATTCCACGTCAGAGGAACCCCTCCTTCTGGGTGAGCATGCCACTGCAGCGCCCAGGTAAGAGCACGTGTAATACCCAAGTTGTTGTGCATGCTGAGTAGCTATTGAATTGTGCAGGAAAGTCTGCAGGACTCATCAAGCTGTCTTTTCCAGCCATGGAAGGAAGCTATTGTTTAGGGCAGTCAATGAAGCAGGCACTATGGTCGTGGTACAGTGTTCTCTGAGATACCCAACTACTTCCTCTTCCAGCGCTGGTCTTACAGAGGCTATGTCTTTCTCTCCTGGCAGAACACCATTATTTGCAGATTATGGGGTTCTTCTGTTATCAAGTCTTGAAAATGAGGAAGGATTCCACCTTTGGTTTTGCAATAGTTATGATGATTATGATGAGAAAGGAGGACTGTGTACAGAAACCAGAGTGTGCTCATTTGTAACTGCCCAGCAAACGCCTTCTTTTTAGTTGCAGGACTGTATAAACATCCAGGCATTCAGGCTGTGCATTACTCTGGACGAGGCCATAGACATCTACGGTGCAACACACTCTGTAGAAGGTGAATTACACATCTGTGCGAGGAGGAGCAAATTGCAATTAAAATGAGCGTCAGTTCTGGAAGACATGTCTTACCTATATTTGGATGAACACTTGCAGCCAGATGAAGTGCACTGTTAATATTTACATTAACTTTATTAGCATTAAATTAATATTTAATATCTTTATTGATTTATCTAAAGACTGATACTGGTCCAGTTGTGTGTAGTTTTGTCAAGTCCATTTTCCTGATGAGTCCTGTGCTGTTAGCTGTCCCCACTTCTGACCAACACCATAAGGCAACACACTCTCTGAAGGGTACAGAAGCCCTCAGCAGGCCTATGGGAGTGTCTACTCAGCAGTATCACCTATGTGAATTATTCTGGTTCTTTGCTGTGTATTTATGGCTTGGGAGGGTTTTGTATCTTTTTAAACTGATTTGCCTCTTAGCAAAGAAAGTGCAAAACAGATGCACTGCAAAATCAGCCTTCTGCCATTGTTTACACTACCCATAGTATTTTCTGCTCACTTGTCACACTTTATTTGTCATATTTTTGAAAACACAGGAGAGTTAAAAAGTCACAGGGTTGACATTTTCTCTTATTCTTTAGGAGCATTGTGCACAGTCGTTGATCAAACAAGATATCATAAAGGCAATTTACAAAAAAGGAAAGATTTTAATCTATTTGACATGACTCAAGGGTGTACCCAAGGGTTATATCTGCTGTGTACATTTTTGCTTCAGTAAGAAGAGAAACTGCTTTTGTATTAAAACCTTCTCTTGGTTCTGCCATTGTGCAAGCTCTGGGAACACGCTGAAGGGTTCTGATGTGCTATGGCTTCCCTCGCACAGTGTCTGATAGAAGACTTTGTCAGAAAATATTTTTATTTTCACCTGACAGACTGAGGGAATAACCATTTTTACTTTCTGCCTTTCAGTCGAATTACTATGTTGTGCTTGTTTGTATCAATATTTTTCACATGAAATAAAAGTCATATGTAATTTAATTAAATATAAAGGGGATTCTCTAGTAAAAATTCCCTGTACATGGGAAAGATCCTTTAAAACTTGACCTTTTCCACATATCACTTCTGCATGGGGACTGTCAAACAGTTCCCTAGATTTAAAACTAATGCCAGAGAGTTTGAATTGGGCAGTTTTGGTTCTTCTGCTCCTCAAACCCAGAAAATCTCTGGCATTAAGTATAAAATCTGATTTTTCTCTGCTTTTTGCTTAGATTCAAACAGAATTGTCATGTTTCTTAATAGATTTTTTCCACATAATATGTGACATCTTCAAGAAAAAAATCTTGAGCTTTTTGTATAATTTCTTTTCTTGGAAAGAATTTCAATTTTTCAGACAATCCTAGTGAAAACCATCATTCAGGACACCTGAGTTTGGTTTTCAGTTGTTCTTTGTTGTTTTTGTACTTTCATGGGAATTATAGAGGCTAAATGAGATGAATAAATGGATTTTTAACAGGCTTATTACAAAGAACACTTGCCAACATGTTCTCAGCTTGAAAAATAAACCTCTTAAGATTTAATTTTTTAGCAGCCTTTCTCTAAAAGTAAAATTTAATTAGAACCCAATTATACTGAAATTGAAGTAACTGCTGAGGTAGTGCAATGAATACTCGGTTCCATACTGTTTTATTTATAATCCACAAGCATGTTGAAGAACTACCTTATTGTCCTCTCTATATTCATATGTATTTCCTATTAAAATCAGTAAGAATTGTATGGCTGCTTTGCATATATTTGAGAAAATTTTTAAATAAACTCATGTAAGAATCTCTATATTATTATACATTTACTATGGCTTTACACTGCCAAGAATAAACATGCATAAATTCATGTTAAATTTCAGGACCTTAAAGTTTCTGTTGGAAAGATAAAGAGGAAAGTAAGTCAACCATTCAGAAACATCAGTATCACCTTAATTCTTTAGTACAGAAAACCTCTCCTACAAAACACAGAGTAAGGTTTCCTATTTTGTACCCACTTACACCAATGTGAGCCCAAAGTAATGTTTCTGAACTCATAATTTCTAGTTATTCCAGACTTGAAATGAAGTCTAACAAATAACTCTAAGTGATATGTTGGTCCATGAAATAAAAGTTTTAAAAAAAAATTTAAAAGCATTTAAAAAAAAAAAAAAAACCAGAGATATTTTGCCAGACTATTTTCTTACACTCCATCATTTTTCTCTCAGGGAATTTCTGACACTTTTAAAGGGCTTGTGTCTGAGATTACTAGCTAGTTACATGACCAGAACTTAGAGCAGAAAACATCTTCATGCTCTCTCTGTGTAAGGGACAACCTAAGGTACAAGACAATGGAGAATCAGCAGGGTAAAAAACAGTGAAGAAACATTTGGTCTGCAGAAATTGGTCAAGTGGTCAAATTTCAAGTAAAAAATATCTGCAATTGTTTACCTTTTAATGTCTAACAGGAAATGTTAATGATTAAATGGTAATTAGTCACTTGCATGATTAGCATTTCCTAGAAGATAAGTTTGATGTGGACCTAGGCTAGCTTGTTAAGTTCAAGTTATTTTCTCCAGAGATCATTTTGAATTTTCAAAATGGTTCCTGTAAGATAGCAACCTACATTTTAAAAAACAATTTTCTGTATGATCAGCAGGATGATCAGGTTTTGCAGGCTAGTCAAATGGCAGTAAGATACCAAGTTAGCGTACTAAATAAGTGTTTTGTTAAGACCTAAAAAACTTTTCTTTTTTTGAAATGGAAAGCTCCCCTTACTTCCTTTCCTCTTCTTACATACAAGAGGTTTAAAAATACTTTTATTTTATCTGTTTTCTCCACTTACACAGTCTGATTGCAGATCTGACACCACCATGGGAATTGCCAGCAGTTCTGCTTGTTGGCATATAATATCACTGAATGCTGATACTGTACATTGCCACACAACTTCTCACATCACATTTGCATCCACAATCCAAGCACTGCCACAGAAAGCTAAGGGGTGTTCCTAAAGAGGAGGCAGGACTCCACCACCTCCCCTGCAAACGATCAGTGATCTCTGCAGCATTCAATGCTTGATTACACACTGTTGAAAGGTTGAAAGCTCTAGCAATGTGGCTTTTTTTTTTTTAACCCAATTCAGGCTGCTACTGTCATTATAAAATCATCATAAAACTTCTTTACCTCTTTGAAAAGGAGTTGAGAATTTGGTTAACTTCCAAGCACGTACTTACCTATTTGGGAATCTCGCAGGGTGTGATCATCAGCACACTGGCCCTCCCGTACATACTGTGTAAAAGGACCATTTCCTCTCCTCCACACGTATTGTCTGGTTTTGTGGGAAAAAGAGCCAAACCGTCAACTTGCACCTGCTCAGGTTTTAATAATATTATTCAGAAATAAGTCTTTGTTAGTAGCTTTTCTGGTCAGATGCTGCTAAATCCTGCCCAGGTATAAGCTGATTTGAAGCTTTGATGTTTAATTGAAATGTGTTCTTGAGCCTGTTGTTAGTATTGGCCAATATGCTGGAAAATGTAGCCTGACTTCTTGTGATACAAGCTGTCAGGGTGACCCAGCCACTTTGTTTCAATGAAGGCTAAGCCCATAAAACCACTCTTGCTTTGTAAACATGACGAAGAACATTCAAGAAAATCGTAGTCAAAGGTCGTTATTGAAGTAGCAAAGATCTCCAAAATTAGGAAATGCTGGATTTACAGTGACCCTTGCTACCTTTAGCTCCTGCCCCGTGCAATGAATAAAGAGAAGTCCTGTGGGAGTGGAAGAGTTTGTGGTCCTAGACAACCTTAATGATGTCTCACTCAAAAGACGAGTGAGAGGCACCAGTGATTCTAGCTTTCCCTTCTTTGTCAGTGCTCTGGTCCAGCAGCTGAGCCAGGCTATTAATACAACTGGGGATATAATGTTACACTGAGGCCCAGGAACCCATAGGGCTCCTGGGGGTATGAAGGAGGTTTAGAACAGTGTCATTCCTACCCTGAACGGAGCACTGGTACATTCCCTGGGTTTTCTTCGCTGAATCTGTAGGAAAGTGTTCATGGCGAATACATCTGTCTTTGTCCAGAGAGGAAATTAAAGTAAACAGTATCTAGACATGGGAGAAGCATTTAACTGAGGCTGGTGCATAGTAAAAGCTGTAATATTTGCCGTTGCCGGCATTCTCTTCTACGGATACTTCCCGTGCTGCTGACAGCTCCGTTCTCCACAGCTACAGGATCAGATCGGAGAAGCTGCTGTAGACTCATGAGCCCACCCAAAGATCTGCTGTGCTTTTTTGAAATGTGTGCTCTATTACAGAAATCAGGTAACTCTGCTCTTAGACTGGCAAAGCTGATGGGGGCTTGGCAGCATTTAGTTTCAGACATTGGGATTCTCGAAGGTAAGTGTACTTTGTCATTTTAGAACTGGCAATGCTTTTAGATCTTATTGATTTTATTTCACTGTTGAGATCATCTACCCTTAGCTCTAAGTATAACTCTAGAGACTCACATCTCAGAATATATAAAGTCCAGGGCTATGCATAACTTCAGGCTGGAATGCACTCCCCAGCTCAGCCGGGGCAAAGGGCTGTGCAGAGCGCTGCAAAAAGACCAAGAGACAGTACATGCCGCTGGGAATAGAGGCACTCTGACAACAACAGTCATGGCACTCAGGCAACAGCTAGTTGTCCAGGCCAGGTGCTGCAGAGTTTCAGCAACAGGAGACAATTCTTGGGATGTTCTTATAGGTTTCATATAAGTCTGAGGTTTGCAGTGAGAGGAGTGACAGTCGCCATGCATGGAGAGAAGCCACAAGGGGCTCTCAGGCACTCACCTTTTATGCCTAAAATATATATGACATTTTTGTTAGTAGTTCAGATGGACAACAGTCAGCTACAACAAGCACACCCAGCTTTCCAAAGGTGTTCACCTGTGGTGGAGCTGATTTCCCATTATGCATATAGGGAGGGGACAAGCAGGTATAGGATATAGCTGAAATACCTCCCTTTTATCCTTTTCCTGTTCTGCCTTTCCAATTCCCAGGCACTGTGAGAAGCTGGCTGCTACATGCTTTGTCCATGAAATGAGAAGATGCTGAGGACTGAAATGAGAAAGACCTTATGTGACAGGCAGGTAAGTTCTAATGGTACTGTATGGAGTGGCTGTCTGCTATATGCTGGAGATGCTGTCTGCTATAGAGCAAGGTCTTGCAAAATTGTTAAAGTCAGCAAGGATATCTTGTCTCGGATGCCATGTACATGGGACCCTCCAGCTTTATGGGGACTAAGGCAGAAAGTTGCAGCCCATCTCCACACAGTGCATCTGCTGGAGGTAGAATGTTGGAGATGCATGGGAAACAGTCTACAGGCACTGGGCAGCAGTAATACACACTGGTTCATGGAGCAGCTCAGAGCCATGAAGGGTAAAAAACAGCTCAGCTATGGTACCATCCCTCTTGGGAGAGAGACAGCATTAATATCTTCTTCTGTTCACTTGATAGAAATGTCTTTTCTGAATCAAAAATGCACTACAAGGCAAATCCATAGTGCATTGAGCCAGGAATGACACAGAGCTTCTGACTCACGAATTACTCCCCTTGTTTAAAGAATGAAGTAATAAAATCCCACTCCTGACAGATTAAAAACAGTTCACCAGATTAGTTAAGTATGGCCACATATTACACTTCTTCTGTTCAAAATCAATGCTATAGAAATTTACTAAGTGTACCATGTTGTAATGCTTCTTTAATTTACCTTATGCACTGAACATCATCAGCTATACCCCTTAAAAGAAAAAGAAAAGAAAAAAAAAACTTTGGCTCCAGTATATTGCCATTTTCCTATTGACTTAGGCCATAAAAATCATTAACAGATGTTCATTGAAAGCAAACAGAATTCTTTTGAATTCTTGCTAATCATCAAGATAGCAGTAGAATGGGGAGTCAGAAACAAGTAAAAACTAAGGCAACTTGTCAAAACTGAATTAGACAGTTGTCTAAATCAAATCAGAAATCAAAACCAGATCTGGCTAAGCAATATACTTCTGGTGACAACCTGCCAGTTTAGTGGTTGCAAAATGTGCTGTAATGTAAAACATGGAGTCAAGTTCTTCAGTCAGACTTCCCCCTTCACTCCACTGGACCAGGACCAATCCCAGTAGTGTCTGAAGGTACTTGTGAATTGTACTTGGTTCTACCTTAGCTGTATATTTCCATAGCTTGAAGTATAAAACTTTCTATTTCTTTGGGAAGCTACAGCTCTTGAGCTATAGCATGCACATTTTCAGATGTCTTTCTCATCCAGATCCCAAGGGACCCCTAACCTATTAAAAGTTTTATGCTTTCAGGCTGTTCTTGCCAAAATGCAGTCAAGCTGGTAATCTTTGAGCCAGCAAAGACCATTTGAAGACATATCTCTTTGGTCAACTCTCGTTCTCATTCTTCTTCCTCCCATACCCACTTCTGGCACAGCACATGGGGCTCCTCTAGCCTTTCGCAGGCAGGAGAATGAGAAGACTTATCACGGTACCAGAAAGAGGGAAGAAGCCAGTAGCAGGTAACACTGAGCATCTATGTAGAGCCCTGTGATTGTTACAAGTACTACAAACATGTAGGTGGATTTTCAAAGCCATCCAGTGATTTTGTGAGGTTAAGTTGTGATGTCATTGAGAGGCTGACTATCATGCAACAGACTCTTATTTTAGAAATATGTGAAGAAAGAAATGGTACTGGAAATCAACAGAGCAAATCTTCAACTTCATGTGAGTCCGTTTAAATTATAAGAAAGCATTTTTCTCTCCTACTCCCAAATTGACTCTTCCTGGCTTATATTTCTGTTAATCTGTTTTGACTGAAGGAAGAAAAATATCTATGGGGCAGGTGTGTTGCAAAAAGTAAAGACATTTTTCTGTACTGTAACCAAAGTGGTTTTGTTGAAGATAATTATCACTTCACAGTGTAATGCTAAATAAGGCACCTCAGGTCTGTTGAGAATTCAACCATACAGACATTTCAGGATTCAGAATTGTAATGTTTCTATTATAGGCAGGGTGGGGTGACAAGATGCTATCAGACTTATTTTGTACCAGCTCTAGTCTAGGAAAAAAAAAAAAAATTCTTACATAGCGGAAACAGTAATTACCTCTATCCTCTCAATTTTCAAAGACTGTAAAAGGGATGAAAGTTTTCTCAATCATTGCAAAAATATTTTTGAAAGAAACCAATTCAATACTCAGGAGAGGAAGATAGAAAAGAACCAATGTTTCTGAAATAAGAAAGTTTTCATAACAGAAAAAAAGAATCAGATGGTATTTTAACAACTGTTTTGGCATAGATCTCAATGTAGAACCCAAAAAGCTGACATGATCTCATTTACAGATTTCTTTTGGTTTTTTGACTACAGTTAGAAGAAAATACTTCATATAATCCATTCTACGATCATTTTTTTAATTGTTAGCAAGCAGTGTTTTCTGGAAATAGCATCATACATACAGATGTACTTGTATACAATGTGTACCAAAGTACAGTAACAGACACTTCCAAAATGTGCATATTGGGTTAGCAATACACCTAGTAAAGCTCCAGACAGATTAACTAATTCCCCACACACACCATGCTACAAGAATTTGAGAGGAGGCATATACAATTTAGGTTTCTTACTCAAAACAGGCTTTGAGTATTAGGCCTGGGAAATAATGAACGAAAATTGTGCTGATTTCCTGACAAGAAGGAGTTACAGTCTACCTGGGAATACCTTCCCAGCACAGCAAAAAAGAACAGGCTGTAGCTTGCAGTTCTGCCAGAAGGCAGACTCGTGTTGTCCATAACACACACAGCAATTTAAGACACTGAGTGAAGAGTATGAATCAAACACAAGCATCAAATCTACTATAAATTAGATTATTATTTTTTCAGTAGGGTACCTGTATCATCTGGTAACATCCACATCAGACAAATACTTTCAGGAAATAAAAACCACAATGGATTTAGAAGTCCTATGAAATGTTATGTGCTGTGTAGAGAGATTGCCAAACAAAATGAGAAGCAGGGAACCAGAAAAAAAGTGCAGAAATAAAAGGGAAACTTGATCACAGTCAATGATCGCCATCGAGAATTAAGAAAGGAAGACTTTAAGCTTTTGTGTTTTGTGGGTGTAAAATATCTGTGAGTGAAAATGATTCAAGACTGATCAGAAGAGAGGAATCCAAAACTCTAGCTGGCATCTAGGAAGAATTACTGGCATAAAATTAAAGAGGAGTTCTAAGAACATGTGGGCTCACACGGAATTAAGGCATGGAGAGACAGAAGAGGTGAAATGGAGAAAAAAGGAGGATGTGGCAGTGTTAGGTGGCTATGGGTGACAATTTCCTAAACTATTACAGACAGATTTACAATCTGCTCCTTCGTGTAAAGTCTTCCAAGGAGCCAGTGAAGCCATGGGGCAGGCAGTATGGAGCTGATCTACACTGAACTTCATAAGTTTTCTCATTTGAATGCTGCACACGACTTTAACTACATTACATACTATAGGTCTCACCAGCTGGACCACACTGGGTGACAGTCAGACCTTTAATCTGTTACTTTCCCTGTTGAGTGCTAACAATTGGGGATTTTTTTTCAGGCAATTACCTAAAATCATTTACAGATTACATCAATATACCTATACCTTCTTGTTGCTTTAAAAATTGAGTTAGAGGTATAACTAGCCTTGAAGGTAGGGGAATTGGGAAAGAAATTTTGAACTTCAGCTGCTTCCACAGAGTTACAAATAGAACTAAATAACAGCAAGTGCATTCATAAGGAAAAAAAAAAGAACTGTAAGCTGCTACACTGCATTAGCACTTCAGCTTTTGAAATTATAAGACTAGCAACTAATTCTGAAATCCAATCTGAATTTCTAGTGTACTTTCTACTATTCACCTTAGAGAATTCACTGCAGAAGTACAGCCTGCAGTGTTGTGACAGAGACAGATCTGTGTTGGAGCAGTTCCACCCCATTTGAAAGAAAAAGCTATTTAAAATTACATTTGTCTCTCGAACTGGCCATAACAAACTGCTTCCACAAGGTGCCGTTGTCTGCCATTACTGCCCTTTCTCCTCACAAGGACATTGTGAGAATCTCCTCTCTGGAGCTCAGACCTGGAACAGACCCTGGCCCAGCTAACCTCTCACCTGGCTTGCGGAATGGTTATTAGTCTGACAGCATGCAGCAATATAAGGGGGGAGTCAGCTCTGGCCCCATCAGCTCTCTCAGCAAGAGCTGGTGCAGCCCCGAGACAGGTTAGAAACTTTTATATGGGTAGCCTTGCATGGGTTTTTGCAGTAACACGCTTCGGTCGTGTCTATTTGACTACCTCTGTTGACATGTGAACTGATTTTAAAAAAGAAAAAAAAAAAGAGTGAAAAAAGAGAGGTGTTTGAAAGCTGAACTGCTTGCTTTCTTGTGGTCTGAAGGGCAGCTTTGCAAGCATGGCATAAGAAGGTGTCCCCAGCAGAGGAGTGTGAATGAAAAGTAAAAGCCCTAAGTCCTCCTAGCAAATTTATTCTGGGCAGGATGGTAATTGGTAACTACAGCCTCACCCACCATTCCCTGCTTTTTTAGTCCTAGCTCTGCACTGACCATGTACATTGAAAATGTCCTCCTTGGAATACTGACAAACACCTGTGGACTGTCTATGGCACTGGGGTGACTCACAAAAAACATTTGAAAATCCTTCTTTTAGGCAGCCCAACTAGGATTTTCAGAAGTGCATTGACTATATCTGCACAAGGGCCTTCAGGAAAAGAAACACTGTCTTTTAAACCTGAGATTTTCAACAGTACTTAGGCTTTGTTTAGACTGGTAAACAGTATGTGCAAGAAGAGTAGATCGAGACAGCAAACAGCTGGTACTGAGCAACCAATGCCAGCTACCCATGTTTCATCACTCGGGGGTTATTTCAGACTAGAACGTGTCTGGTCCCATGGGCTGGATGATCATTAGTGGTCAGAGTATGTTAGCTGTGTTCCTGCAGGGCATCCTTCAGTTTGGTTTTGTCAGTACTAACCTGGGTTCTGCACTCTGAGACTGCTCTGAGCTGTATGGAGCCTTGCCACAGACCCTCTCTGAAAAAAAACACTCAGAACTTTACCTCTTGGAATGTTCAGCCATCCCATTACACTTAGTGTCCTTAGCTGTGTACTGGTATCAGCAGGATCAGTTAGTAGTAGCAAATACAAAGCATGTAGATACTCTAAACCAATGATGTTACAGACTTAACAAATCAGAGAAATAAACTTTCAGACACTGAGTTCTAGAAAACCTGCACGTTGCACACATTTTTCTTTTGAGACGTTAATCACAAAAAGAATGTAATTGTAGCAGATAAACTTCTGACCTCAACAGCAGACAGAAGCCCCAAAAAGTAAATTCTCATCATGTATGTCTGCCAAAGTGAAAAACCAAGGCGGATTTAAATGAGGTAAAGATTTGGCACTCGATACTTGAATATTTTTTTATCTGAAACTAGAATCTATGCATTGCAATTGCTCCTTAATTGGTTAAAAAATGCCCACCAGTCTTAATAAACAATGCCTGTACAACAGCACAGCTAAAACCATGCAAAATCTATTTGAGTAAGACATAAGCCTGGATCAATATTCAGTTAAAAATACATATTTTTCAGATCAGAAAATCTATACTTTTTAAAGCAATATTAGATCAGCTATACTAATATTCACACTTTTGTTTTGCTTTCTTATATGTTAAACATGTATTAGCAGCTACTTTAAAGCACAATATGAAGCCAGTCAGTTTTGTTTTCTCAATAAAACATACTCTTCACTTCTATCTAAAAGAAAGACTAGGTGTGAAATAACCTTGGCCAGACTTTAACAGATCCTCTGTTCTGGAGACTCGGATGGTCTAAGCATATGAGAGCCAAAAGTGAGTTACAAACTGCAAAGAAAAAGTTCAAATTTGTTCCATGGTCAAAAACTACACCTATTAAATCATAATGACACATCTTGTTTCAAGTTGTGCCCATTCAGTTGTGTCATGCTAGTCACTGTGTTCCTGGTATTGCTTTTCAGGGAAGTCATTTGAATGGCAGAAGAGTTGCGCAAGTAGCTGGCAGATCTCTCTTGCTGCGCTTTCCTCCTGCAGCGTAGCTGGTTGTTGAAATGCCTTCTAAAACTCTCACTGAGAAAATACAGTGCAAATGGGTTGACACAAGAGTTGCAGAAGCTTAGCACTCGGGCCACTAAGGTAACAACCATATGTCCTGTTGATGGATCAATCTCATTGTAATTAAAAGATCGGTACATGTATAGCACGTGGTTAGGAAACCAGCAGATAGCAAAGAAGCCAACAAAAACTAGAACAATTTTTGCCAGACGTTTCCGAGTTTCCATCTAAAAAGGTAAAGAGAATCCAAATGAGCAACAACAAACAGAACTACTCCACATAACAGATTTAATTAAAACATATAGCATTTTGCTTTATATTAGCTTTAATAACTATCATAAGTAAGGCCAGTAAAAATGCTTCCTTCAGGGGCTGAATTACTTTTTCTATATCTCATTTATCTTCCTTTCCCACTTTAAGTTTACTTTCAGTGAAAGATCCTAGCTGTTTGCAGTTACAGAAAGTTGCTCTTTCTATGTGACATATGCAGCAAGACTGATTCATGACCCAAGTAAACGTTGGCTTTTAGCCTGAAAGCACACACCAAAGGATGTCATAAAACATTGCCTTTTCTAATGAGATCTCAGCGCTTGGCTTGAAACTTAGCTTTAGTTAGAAAGCTATTTAGAAACTGTTGACTTTGAAATCTAGAGACATTGTGAGTGAAATGTAGTGACATTGCTAGGGTGTTAGCTATACAATGGTACTTACACCCCATTATTTTGCCCAAAATGCCTCAGCTTGCACGCCTCTCTCCTAGACAAACCACCGAAACTGCATTGCACAGTCTGAAGCATCTTAATTCCAGGGTTAAAGTGAAAGGTTCAGTTAATCTTCAGTAATGACATGAAAGAAATGTACCTTAATTGCAGTGCTAAACTATAATGGATTACCATGTAGATATTGAGAGTGGCTGAAAAGTCTGAGGCTACAAAGTGATTCCAAACTGAGAGAGGGAGAGAAACTGGCCAGGTAGAAGGCACCAAAGGGAGGCACAAATGTTCTACATATTCCTCCCAAAAGATTTATTATGTGTGTCAGATACCAAAGTTTTGTAAAGGCAGGAAAGTTGTCTGGCTTTGCTCAATTTTCTGAAGCAAATCAAGTGAATTGATTCTAACAGGGTTTCAAAATCTGTGAAATAAATCTGTAAGTAGTTTTCTTGGCTCTATCTAAACCCAAACCAGTGGGGAATTCACAAAAGATGGGAAAACTAACATTCCAATTTGGTAGGATTTGCACTCAGACAGATTGCAAAGGCAGACTAAAAGGTGCAGAGCTATAGTGTGAATATTACGCTTTTGTGCTATGGCCTAAAGAAATGTGAGTTGATAGCAATAGTCTGAATATACTTCCTCTTGCTGGGAGATATGTAAGTACACTGGAATTTTCCATTCTTCTGAGCCTCATAGATTAACAAAAAGAAAAAAACTAAGTAGAATGAAAAAAATACGTTCTTACTTTGAAAATACATGTGGGTTCAGAAATGTGATATAAATTAAATATTGTTTCCATCCTGAGGGTTCAGCCAAAAGGCTCTCTATATGTCACAGGAAAATAATACACGAAGTGCTAATATGTATGCATTTTTGACAAGAAACAGGCTAGACTAGAAATGAAATGCTGAGCAAAAAGGACATGAGGGAATGTGGTCTTTCTTTTTAAAAGAATATGTACATGCTAGTTATGCAAGGATATTTCAGTGAGTATAAAAGTATTTTCTAAAATATTGGCAGACAAAACCCTTCCAAATTGTTTTGATGAGCATAAGTATTTTTCTCTATCAATACTAATGCTTGTGTAAAGTGGTTGAGGCACTTTCACCGCAAAAGCTGTTGTTTGTATATGTAAATGTTCCTGCTAATGAACAGCCTGTTGCTATCTTATTGCTTCCTGTGCCTTTACAGGGAAAATGGCTTTGTCCAGTATTTTAAAATGCTTTGTCTCAAAGGTATACAGAACCTATACTAAAAGTTTTATAGCATCTATAATAGAAAGGGTATTAGAAAAGTGTGAGTTCATGATTGTATCCAAGAAAGATCTACTGAGAAAGCCAAAAAAGAATCAGTTAATTCTCTGAGTTCATGTTTTCAGCACTCCTTGGTGTGAGAAGAACCTTGGATCCCCTAAGAAAAAATTTCCCTGCCTATGTAAGTTTTTTCATCTCCAAGCACAAACAAAACAGGGAGAATTCTCGAAAAGTTCATGGAAGATTTCTTCCCAAGATAGCTGCCTATGGTTGAAGGTGCCTAGGTGAAGCCACTAGAATTAACTACAAAAATGTTGTTCCTCAGTAAGACCGCAAGTAACAGTTACAGTAACAACACTTACAGACACATATACCAATCCCATTTCTTGTTAGGAATACGCATTGATGGCATTGAATTTATATTTTTCCTTGCTCGTATTCATTTACATATTGGGCTTAATACTGAGTAATTGTGAAAACAAGGAGATTTTTCAGATAATCCTCAGCTTAGTTCATGCATGTGGAAACTGAACTAATCCTCTGCGAAATCCAACAATTTGGATGTTACAGTCCCTGTACCTTGATTTATAAGTGTATACTGCACACAAATCTTTCATTGGGATGTAAAAAGCAAATTGCTTACCTGCCTTTTGCAATGCTCACTGTATTCTCCAGGTATGTTGTGAGCACTTTTTATTAAGCTCTTTGCAATATGATAGTAGTAGATACTAATGATGGCAAGAGGGATAAGGAAATACACAAGGAAAATCAGCACAGAATGGATCTTCGGGTGCATGTCGTCCGTCATGGGGTATGGTATGCATGCTGTGAAAGTGGCGTTATCCGTGTCATTGATGTGGGCCAGTTCAGAGAACACTGCTTCAGGAACTGCTAGGAGCATGGAGATTACCCAGATGGCAATGGCTTTAAGACAGGTCCATAACACTGCACTGGAGGTCTGGATGTCCATGGGATTTACAATTGCTTTGTACCTGAAATTGATCAAAATGCAGATGCAAATCAAAAGGTATCTTTTCAAATTCAACATGTGATGCATAAGGCACTTCATACCTTTGATTAAAATAATGTCATATTTTGTTCTTATTTGAAATGTCAAGGGATTTGTAACCTTTCTTAAACTTGTATTCTCTAAATCTCTAGCTTCATCTATATACATAGCCATTAGAGGTGGCAACAGGAGCCCTGGGTACAACCTGTGGCTGTAGGTGCCAGCCTGGTGAAAGCACAGAAGCAGCCATGGCTCTACTCTTTCTTTCTCCAAATCCCCGCAGCAAATCCCCAGATACACATCCTACCTCCATACTTCCACCTCACTCTCGTACCAACTCGTGCACACTAGAGTTTGCTCCCTTCCTGGGCTCCCGCAGCCCAGGACTCCCCCCTGCCCACCACCACCACGGCTTTCCCACTCTCAGACTCCACCAGCCCCCCCCGGGAGCACAGGGCAATAATCAGCATTAACCACCTCTTGCCAGACCAGCAACAACCGCTGCTGTGGTGGCTCTTGCATTTCCACCCCAGCACCTTTCTACACACAGATACACTGTCCCAACTGTAATGCCTGGAATATACACATCTTCATAAAGTGAGGCAGGAATGTCTCCCAACGGCCTGTGCAGAAGTATTAAACTCTTAAATAAAGTAGACACTTCCACATCGATAGTTGGAAGCTGCTGCTCTATACCGCGTTTTGGGAAACTGTCTCATAATATATGATTACATATAAACCTTTGCAGAATTGATAATTTCATAAACATTACAATGAGAACAGGAAGCCTTGCAGAGAATGGAAATATCACACTACAGCAAAGTAAAATAAATTAATAAAAGTAAACTCTGGTCAGGAATTCTTTCATTAAAAAAAAAAATGTTGCAGGAGGTGAAAAAAAGTGAAACTTTCCACAATAAAAGGTCAGTTTTAAAAGGCCAAATATACTTTGAGAAAAATATTTCAAGGATACCATAATGTTTTGTTTAGATTTTTAACTTATTTTGAAAAGGGTTTTTTTCAAAATGTAAGTAAATTATATTTTGATGTTTTTATTAAAAACTGAACATTAAACAAAGCATTTCAGTTTGCCTAAGCTGTGATAATTTGAAGGTCAGGGGGTTTTGTGTGGATTCAATTTTTTGTTTCTAGTTTTGATTTGATTTGGGATGGGGTTTTTTTCTGAAATTGCACAAGTTTTGAGAAATGGAAAAATGATTTTTGTTTAATATCTAAATGTCCTGGTTTCAGCTGGGATGGAGTTAACTGTCTTCCTAGTAGCTGGTGCAGTGCCGTGTTTTGAGTTCAGTATGTGAAGAATGTTGATAACACTGATGTTTTCAGTTGTTGCTCAGTAGTGTTTAGACTATGGTCAGGGATTTTTCAGCTTCTCATGCCCACCCAGGGCACCTGACCCAAACTGGCCAATGGTGTATTCCATACCATGGGATGTCACATCTAGTATAGGAACTGGGAAGTGGGGGCAGGGAATCGCCGCTCGGGGACTGGCTGGGTGTCGGTTGGCGGGTGGTGAAAAATTGCCCTGCGCAGCATTTGTACATTTCAATCCTTTTATTACTACTGTTGTCATTTTATTAGTGTTATCATTATCATTATTAGTTTCTTCTTTTCTGTTCTATTAAACCGTTCTTATCTCAACCCAGGGGTTTTACTTCTTTTCCTGATTTTCTTCCCCACCCCACTGGATGGGGGGGAGTGAGTGAGCGGCTGCGTGGTGCTTGGTTGCTGGCTGGGGTTAAACCACAACACTAAAAAAAAGTTTAACAGGAAGAAGGAAGTCAGGAGAGATTCATACTCCAGGTACATAATTTTATTCATCTTAAGGTCTTTCTGGTCAGTGGAAATGTACTTTCAAAGAGTGATTCAGATTTTAGGTGTATTAAATCACCCTCTGAGGTGCTTATTTTTCTCTGTTAGCTATACAATGAGCTGAGAGTGAAAAGAACTGTAATTTAGATGTCTACTTGCTGATAAAACTCCTGATCCATGCATGTAGATACATATACGTGCATATACAAATATAAATATGGATGGGTATGAACAGGTGTCTAAATACATACCAAGGGCTAGGTTTTGGCTAACGATAACATAGTTGCTGAAGGGAATGCTGACAAATGGAGCTGTGATCCCAAATACCCTGTATGGCTGATTTGGAGGTCCTGACAGGTACTTCAGAGCGCCTCAACACCTTGAGCAGATGTTTGAGGAACTGCGGTTAAAAGCTATACCCCCATGCAGCAACTTGTGAGTTTGCTGGCAACCAACACTGCAGTTGGCTATGCCATGAAAATGTCTGGAGCAGAGCACTGTCTTGGTACCCTAGCAAACTTTTCCTTCAGAGAATATTTGAGTCAAAATGTGCCTTGAAGTCCTTTCTCAGGACTGTGATAAATTGTTTTATCACTAAATAATTAAAACTAATGGCTATTTATGTTCATATCTTCTCTGAATTCAGAGAGAGGATTTTTACTGTGTCTTCACCCATATCATGGAGTAGAAAATAAAACTCGGTAAACTGTCTCTGTCAACTTATATTTACCATTTCTTCTAACACACAGTGAGAAACTGCCTGGACACCAAAGTGTAAAGAAATCCTTTATACTGTCATAGGAAGGATAGAAGCTTCTGTACAAAGCGTGAATACTCCCCAGCACAAACTGTGAGCTTATTATTCAATAATTTGCTTCCTATTGCTGTCTGCCTTGATTTCATTACATAAAGAGAGACCTATTTCATTCATTCAACTGAGGTGACATCAAGTCCTTGCATCTGCTCATTTCTTTAAAACTTTACATTGCTGGGGAAGAGCTGGTTTGGAGTCTAGGAGAGGTAGGGAGGACACTGGATAAAAATCATGTTTTGTACTACAGATAATTTTTTTTTCCTCTCTTTTCCCATTGCAGGGGTTCAAACTGTTTTGACCACAGACCTATTATCTAAGACAATGACCATGTCACAATCAATTGTTTTAGCAGCATTTCGTCTGGTTATATCTGAATGGGAGGCCTTTTCAGAAGCCTTTACATTAGCAGAAGATGTGGCATATATTTGTGCCTTGGCATATCTTGCTGTTCGAGTAAATACCATGCTTTCCCCTGAGCTATGACTGACTTGGAAGGCACTGGAGCAGAGTGCCCTTTTTCACAAAAACAGCTGGAATCAGCCCAGAAAATTTCTTCTTTAATCCTATCAAAATTCTACTTGTTCCTTCAGCTGACTACAAGATGGCACTCTTCTTCCCAGGACTCAGCCCTGCACAGTACTCAGTGTCAATGGGAAGGAAAAGGCACTAAGTGCTTTACGAAATCTGTCATCTTGTTTATATCTCTGAAAAGATATAGAGAAGAAAGAGACAGGTCACAGAAAAAAATTGAATGTGAACTGAGTGAAATTAGAAGTGTTCCCAAAATGAACACCCAGCCTCTTCCTTTCTATAAAACCAGTGTAAGGCTAAAACATACTCCCAGCCATTCAAAATACAAAGTGCATACCTTCTATCAATAAAACAACACTGGTAAATCAGAGGAAGGGTGCAAATTATTTAGTCAAATTAGTAAGCCAAATCCATCTTTTCCTTTACTTCACGGATGAAAAAAGAAAATTATAGGTTGCCACATGAAGTTCGGGAAATAATTACAAATATGCATTTGCTTTTAATTAAAAGCCTTCATGTAAATTCTGTCTTCTCACATCCTCTATAATTATCACTGCTGACAAAGGCACCCCAACTCAGGAAATACTTTGTAAGTTTTCTTTTTTTTGGAGCTGTGGTTTCTGCCAACAGACACAAGGACAAACTTGTCCATTCTGCAGATTGGTTTTGTTTGTATAGTGTACTTTCGTTATAAAACAATTTCTTCCCTTCTACACAACTCAAAAAATTGATGAAAAAAGGAATATCCTCTTCCTCCAGAGTTATAACATGTTGCTACCTTCTAAACTCCAGCATAGTTTCTCTACTTCTTGCCATCTTTGTTTTCAAAGGCCTTCGTAAAGATATTTCTCAGCTCTCAATTAGAATGGAAAGCTCTATACCTGTCTCTACTGCATCCAAAATGCTATTCCCCTCCCACACACTTGACTTCAAAAGAAGCTGCTCCATGATTAGTCATAAGCTGTCCCTCCATTGCAGTGCTACCTCTTTTTTGAGAGTACTTTGTTGTGATGACCTTCAAAAACAAGTTAGAAAAACAAAAACAAAACCAACAAAACAATACTTAGGCAGCCACTGGACTATGATTACAGCCTACCATTCTAACCAGAATTGCCTCAATATCTCCTTGCCCTTTTTGTTTCTGTGTCTTCTGTTGTCTCTATTAAAAACCCGTCAGGTCAAGGACTTTCTTCTTGTTCCAGCTCATATAGCATCTACCACAAATAGGACCCTAATTTATCACCGAGTTTCCTACATGCTGTCACAATGCAAATAAATAAATAAATATAATAATGAAGTGTCATAAACCAAGCAGAGACCTAATTCAGGCAGGGCAGATCCATACTACTTTGATATAATTTGCATTTTAATCCTGGAGCTGGAAGGATTGGTATCATTGGCCTTATTATAAAGCTTCTGTTTTAAGTGATGTTGCTGTGTCATAGCACTGCATTTCCTGCAAACAAGAGCCATTTATCAAAAACATTTATATGTTAGCATTTTACTGTGCCATTGCATGAAGATTTCAAAGACAAAAAGACAGCATATAAATAAACCTGAATAGGAAACATGGTCAATATTTGTTAAAAATACTAATTATCGTGTCCAGTTGTAGTCCACTCTACTAAAGTAGAATGAAATTTTGGATGGGACCAAATCCCTTTTCCTTGTATGGACAGTTCTGTTGACTCAATTCCAGTTGAATCATTAAGAGAAGAACAATTTATCTAGCTGAGAAAAATGTGGAAACATCTGATGTCCAGTGTTGCGGGAATTTCTTTCACAACACACAAACAGTCTGAGATTCACATTTATTCTATTTCATTCTTATAAATTCTTGCAATTTAAAGTAGATTTCTTGATTTTTTTTATAGTTAGTCCCAACATTTTTGCGCTGCTCGTCTCTCTTAAGTGCAGAGAATTGCATTCACCAGGAATGAGCGTCTCAGAGGTCTGATAGCTGAACGTAATGAACAGTATTTGAAATGAAGCCTAGCAGACCATGTGTAAACACAATTAAAATGAATGTCAATGGCATGTGTTCTGTGTTCCTCAGGGAGAAAATCCTAAGATTTTCCTAAGTGGAAAAAGTTTTCCACTCTATAGAAATATGCTCCATTGAGCCAACAACTATCAATAATGCTTCAACAAAAAAGTCTGATTTGGTCTTTTGAACGATGATTTCTCCACCACAAAAGGAATCAAAACATAAGTTTCTCAGGATGCTTTTTTTCCCCGCATGAAATACATTACCTGTCCTGTACACCCAGTGTTTCAGAGAAGAAATTTTCTCTTTCCTCTTCATTTTTTCTTCTCTTGCTGCTTCTTTCTCTCACCATTCACCTCACATTAGCTAACTATAATTCCTACAAGCTCATACAAATCTTGCAATGCTAGCTAACTGCCTGCAATCTGGCTTTTAAGTTCTACTTCTCTATTCCATTCTTCAGCCTGGAGGCAAAGTAGCATTGGCTGGTCACCCATGACCATTCCATTAAACTCTTTCATGTCCTAATACAAGACCACCATTTCCAAACAAAATAGGCAGTTTACACTTCTGTTGGTAATGGCCCCTGGGCTTCTGTTTAACCCTGAATCATGCCTAGAAATTGTTCAGGAGAATATTGATTGACCCAGGTCAAAACCACACCATGGACTGCTCTAACAACAGTTTGACAAGTGGTTGACTTTCAGTGCTCAGGCCTATGTTTTGGCACTGTTTAATATGTTTTTGTGCATATATATATATATATTTAAAAAATAATATATATACACACATATATATGGGCATATGAACATTATGTACATAGCAAAAAACAACACACTTTCAGGTGCCTGGTCCCAAGAACACCAGAAGCCTCATGCAACGGCTGGCCTACCTCGCCCTGCTGTGTCCCTTCTTTCCTGACTTTTAAATTAAGCAAGTAGCTGTATTTCCCCTGCTGTGCATGCTGGGAGCTCCCCTGATCAGACCTACTGAGTTTGCATCTAAGCTTCATTAGGACCCTGAAACTAAGCACAGCAAAGCTGAGGAGCCTGATCTCAAAGTTGTATTTAAGTAATGGCTGGAGCACACTGAAGTCATCAGCCTTCACAAAACAGCCAGGCAAAGGCAGCTCCAGTACCTGCTTCTCCAAGAACAAAATGGAGCATTCATTCAGCCAGGGCGTCCAGGAGTCATGGCCCAGGTCTGCTAGACGGTGGCTCAAAATTAACATTTCATTAATGAGGAGAGAACCTTATTCTTAGCAGGCTGCATCATACAAACCCCTGGATGTAACATCTCCCACTGGGAATTACAAGGCAGCTGAGCACGTGTATTCTCTTGGCTTTTATTGTCTTGCTGGAGCATTTCCCTCATTCCAACACTAATTTGGAATTCTGGATTTTGGATTCTGGTCAGGAGAGGTGGAAAGGAGAAGGTGAAAGTCAACACCTAGGTTAGAGGTTAAGCAATGCAATGCGTAGCCTAGACAAGCTTATGTACTGTTTGGCTTTGTCCCCCAGTGCTCGGCTCTCCATTTAGTCATATTACTTCTTCCTCACTATAATCCTGTTGTAAGAAAAAAAATCTTAGAAAAACACACCTAACCATATCCTATTCTTTCAAAGTTTATACTCTGAATCTTGAAGGGTCAAAGGAGTTTGAGGAAAGAGAAACACTTCCCCAAATGGGCTTAATCCACATCCCGTTGATATCCCTGCCTTTAGATTGCTGAGACAGAGATGCATGTTTCTCTGCATATCCACCATATGCTCACTGTGTATCTCCCAGCAGTTATATCCAAACATACTTGGAATGAAGAAGATCTCATAAAATCATCAGTGCTGGAGCAGAAGGTCAATAAAAATGTCAGTTACAGGAACTAAAGTGCCTGGAAGCAGAAATCCCAAGTGTAAAATATGCTGAGTGCCAGTTTACCTTTATAAAATTGTTGCTGTTGCAGAACAATTCCTCCCATTTCCTTGATGAATTAGCAATAGTACATGCCATGGCAGATAACATAACTATTGAGGAGAACATTACATGGTCAGATGACCAGGAAGAATTAAATAACCAAACCTCTATTAATGTATCTGGAACAGACTTAGATTTTACCATTTGAGACTCTAGACCCCAAATCTCTAATTTCTAAATCCAAAAAGCCATAACTTCATTTATTTGCTCCAGTATTATCGCCTAGAAGGCTCCACTGCATCACTTTTAAACTTGTTTCCAGTTCAATTTCATTTGCAACTTCTGTTCTTAGTTTGCATTGAAATCAGTCTAGATGGGAAAAACAAATACACACTATGGTAAAAAGAAAAAGGAACATTAAAAAATCATGGAGGAAAAACTTAATATAGCAATCCTTAAAATACAACGAATCAAACAAACTTGGAGCCAAAGCACAAACATGACACTATGTTTAAAAAAATATTGTGAAAAGTAGTTGGAAAAAAATGAAACAATATTTGGGATAGTCATGTGAAGGACAAAACAGAATCATACAAGAGAGAATGACAACAAACCAGAATAATCCATTTCTCTCATGTTCATACACACACCACAATTTTGTTTGTACATATGCTCATACAAAGCTGGAAATACACGATTAAATCTACATGCAGCAGATGTAATTATGCCAAGGTTCGTATGGATTGTTTGTCTCTTGGTTATTTTCTCTGACATCTGAGAATTTGTGTCAAGTTAATTCCAAAACACACTTCTCTTCAATGGACACCAAAGTAAGTTTCCTCTTAGCTTCCACAAATTTTGTGAACTTGTAACAATTTACTTGCTATTTGTAATTACACTGTCAAATTGGGTTGAATCTCAGCATGGATTTAGAAGTTACTAGTGGAGGTACATGTTTAGACCTAGGGATTGTGACTGCATATGCTTTGTTTCATTAGTACATGTAAAAACACAAAAAGCATTTAGCACCAGGAATATATAGTCTGGAAGAATGGTTCTGCAGCAAAACCCATATGAGAAATACACCAGTTCTTCTATCATCAAACTATTTAAAACGAGGATTCAATGAAGTTATCCCTTTCAGGAAGGATATTTGAGAGTTTCATCACTCTGCCCATATATAGAAGATATTTATTATTTATTCTCTAACAAATTTATCATCACAGAAAACTTTTTTCCCTAGAGAAAGCATTGGTATAGCATATTTGATCTTTGACATCATTTCTGAGGACCTGCTAAATGCTGACTTGAGGATTCCAACAGTCCAACTTGGATAAATCTGTTGCAACGTAACATATAAGGGAATTGTGTACCATGTTATGGGGAGAGGCAAACAATAAAATAAATGCATGGAGATTTATGTTCAGGCCTGCTTGGTAAGAGTTCAGCTGGATCTGCTGTTTAGCAGCTGTTTTGTCTGTCACAGGCACAGGCTTTCACCCAACCGATCAAAGAAACAGGCAACAGGAGGAATGGTTTTGTAACAATTCCTCCGGTTTTAGGTTGCAGCCTACACAATGTTATCAGACCCTGGCATTTGCATTAATCAAAGCAAAGCCGGCTTTGATTGTGCAATGCATAACACAGGTGGTGCATTGATCACTGACTAGGATAAACACCACGGTCGTCTCTCACTTTGCCATCCTCAGGACTAAGCTGTTTCTGTATGAGTCGAAGAGCACACACAGGACACGCACAAAGGTAGGAGTTTAACAGATGCATGTGTCTGCATGAAGTTTGAGGAAAAAATTCCCTAATTTGGGAGGAAAATATAATTTGCTGAGAAATCATTTTCAGCTGTGTAAAGATTGTCATAAGAGGAACTTCTCCAACAGCTGATTTGAATTGCCTGACTTGGACAAACTTACCCCAGAGTAGGTAGCGCCTTAATCTACTGCAGATATAAAATGCCCTCTGCTTTTTTTGGAAGGGGAAGGGTTGCCATCCTTTTTTTCTTTCTGGAATATTTTCCATCATATTCCTTTTAGCTGTATGGAATGGATAAAAATGAACTAGAACATTCTGGGGTGGGTACAGGTGAGGACAGGCTTCACTGTTTAACTTGACAAAATACGTCAGAGTTTCATCAAAGGTGTTCTGGCAAGCTTTATTTTGAGTCAAGTTTGCACATATGAACTAAAGGGCGAGCTGAAAAAAATGTGAGAGACAAAGCTTGCCCAACCTCTCTTAAATTTCTTTTGCTTTGCCTGTTATTGCATAATTATAGCCATACTGCTACAGCCTACGGTGAGAGAAACATCTGGACCATCATTTCTTTTAATGTACTTCAGTAAGTCATTCATTCAATACATTTACCTCACGTGTTAGGCTTTCTAAGATCTATACTTATAGATTTCATAGTTCTACTGGGTCCATATGATTTTATTTTCCCATCTACTATATACAGTCAAGGCATTGTTTTTCTCTTATAATGTTTTGTTTTACCTTTGATTATTTTTTCTTTATTCTTTGGTTAATTATAAGTAATTTTCAAGATGTCATTTAATACTACTTTCCTTGTAAAGGCTCTCTAGTCCCTGAATATTAGCTATTAGAGCTCAAAAGGAAATCATGTCCACTTTCCTGCTTCACCTGCTCCACTACATGTAATAAGAAATGAGGATTTTGGAGGTCTCCAATCACTATATTTCAGCCTGAATCAGCACCTGACATAACAAAAGAAGAAACTCCAAATAAATTCTGAAGAAGAGTAAAAAAAAAAAATTTTATTAAGGGTGATTTTACTAATGAAAAATCCTAAAGTAGTTACTAGGGCACCTTTTCACACTTGTGAATGTCTTCAAAACTTTTCCTGAGTCCCCCCAAAAGCAGGAGATGGTAGATGTGCAAACTGAGCCAGAATGGTTCTTGTTATCAGTTGTAGTCAGAAGTCAGCACATAGATATTAAACTTGCACAAAACATTTTTGAGTCTTTTTACACTTTTAAAAATACAGATTGCAATCTTCCAAATTTAAAGCAAATAAATAAAGAAATAAAACAAACAAACAAAAAAAGGATCAAATAGTTTAGCTATGCAAATCTATAGAACGCATTTTAAGCACCTCAGTCAGGCACTGTATTTAGTTATTTAAATATTAATTTAAATTTTCAAACTCCTTTGTTACTAAGATATAGGAAAGGAGTCATGGTAGTGATGAAAAATAACTCTGTTACCTGGTTAATCAAGTATTTGTCTCATCAGAGGTGTCCTTCTGCCACACTTTTTAGGAAGAATACAAAGAAGATGTTATTTCAATTTCAGTAGGGCGAGTTGCTCCACTGTTCAGCTTCACTGTCTTCATTAGAGTGCAGCAGGACTGTGTTTGAGCTAACACATTTAAACCCTTCATTAGAAAGAAAATTCAATGTAGAAAAAGCAGCGGAATTAAATTTAATCCTATTTTTACAGAGTACATAAACAATGAGGCATAAATGATAGCCAAAGAGAAAAGGAAAGACTATGTGGGACAAATCTATAGCTGTTTTAAGGGGCTGATATTTATTCCTTCAAAGTCTATTTACCCCAGGTCTCTTGGCATCTTGTGGGTACAATTGCTTTTCATCAGCATACACAATAATGCAGTGATGGCCAGAGATGCACACTGTAGCACTCAATCTGCTGCCCCCTGAGCTTTTCAGCCACCTCTCCACACCAAGGTTTATGCATCACCCAGACCTCTAGCTCTGAAAAGCATCTCAGAAACACCTTTCCATACTTGCCCTCCACTTCCTTACCCTAGATTGCTTCCCAGGCACAAAATGGCAAGATCTCTCATCCTAAGAAGAGGATGAGGAGCCGCGTGGGCCCAGTTTGTATTCTGAGCTAACTGCATGGCCCACCATGGACATAAATTGGAAAAACACTCCCTGAATCAGTGAACAAGTTCACGGAATGGTTCAAGTCAGGCGTAGTTCAAGCCAGGTTCATCCCTGGATTCTGTCCATTTTGCAGTGAGGAGACGCGGGTACACCTTTTCTTCATGTGTGCCATGCCGCAGTCCCTCTGGCAACTCTTCCCCTCTCACCTCTTTATTTTTATCCCCCTTATCCAAGATGACACCAAGTCCTGGGACTTTCTCATCAACATCCATTAGCCCTGGCCAAAACTGTAGTCCGTGGCCCCTGTAGAAGCAAGCTCAACAGGGAACCCATTTTTAATTCCTTGTCCCACTACACCTCTAGGAAGTACACTCCTGGCCATTACTCACCAGCTCTGTGGGCACTTTCAGGGTGTGCTGAGTGCTATTGGGGCTGTTCTGCCCTATGGCCCCCTTAGTTCCCTCTTTTTTTTTTGTTTTGTACAATTTCATCCCTCAGCCCCCTTCCTTTTTTCATTTGTCATCCACTGTAATTATTAGGTTTTCTCTTTCTGTAATCCACCCTCTGTTTTTTTCTTGGTTTTTTTAAACCAGAGAAATATTACAGTTTCTAGAGGTCATCTGGCAATAGAGGAAAATCAATAGGAGCAGTGGCCATGAGGGGCAGGGGTGCTGTCCCCACACATCTCCTGCGTGGCAGTGAGAGGGGATGGCTGCCTCAGCAGCACTGCTCCTGTGCTGCCTTCTGCACCCCAGAGGAGCAGGAGATCACACCCTCCTCTGATGCCAACACGCCGCACCACCAGTGCCACCACCGCATTGCCTTTGCTGCCACCAGCCCCACCACTGTTGCTGACCTCCCACCCCCCTCTGCCCCAAAACATGTGGGTCCGGAGCAGGGCACCACCACCCACACCTGGCCGCCGGAGCCCAAGGGTGAGAAGAGCTGTTTAGTGGGACCAGCTGCTACTCCTGGGATGGGGATGGGCAACCTTGGGCAGATCTGCTGTGTGCTGCCAATTTCAATCTGCAAGTGTGCTCCACAGGGAGGTCTGGGAAGCACTGTTACAAATTACACATCGTATTTGTACACACACAAAAAACCAAAACAAACAAAAAAACAAACAAAAACAAACAAACAAACAAAAACACAAAACCCAAAAACAAAAACAAACAAAAAAAACAAACAAACAAAAAACCCAACCAAACAAAAAAAATCCAAACCACAAATAATCTCAGTACTAAATAATGAGCTTCCAGATAGAAGGTGCATGTCTGTCAGACTGAAAGCATTAGCGATGCTGAGACGGACTTCTGTGACAAAAAGCATTATGAAATAAAGCAACTTTAGAAAAGATACATATGCAATGAATACTACTTTTTCTTCCTTATAGTTTCAGTTTGTAGGTAATAATCATTCAGAGTTTATTGCTTTTATAGCCGTTGTTGTCAAGTGTATCACATACATGTAATTTGCCATGCAGAATTTCCACATAAATAAGTGCTAATTATACTGTGGAAACCAAGATGACCTCCCTTATCCTAATTCACACAGGCACACCATAAAGAGCTCTAAATATTTCTAAACCTATTCCTTAGTGTAATCAATGTCTGGAGTTCTATACAGCCCTGTGCTAACAGGGAGTAAAAAGCAGGAAAGGCTTTAATGATCATATATTAAAATGTATTTTGAGCATTATCTGTGAAAGAAGGGGTCACTGAAAAGACATTGTATACCAGACCAAATACATACCAGATTATAATGGAGCCTTTTTAGTGACACCACTGCTCCCAAACTGCTAACAGCCGATGCAAGACTTGCTTACCTGGAGAAAACACTTCCCTCAGCCAGGCCTCGCCTCCTCAGCACCTCTTAGGTGCAGGATGCTGCCACCACTCCTGACCTGCCAACATAATTACCCATAACTGATCTAGTCAAGATGACACACGTTAGGATCTGGCTACAAATTAGTGTGACAAAAAACCCTCCACACCAGTGCCTCCCCTTTAGTTCAACACAAGTGTCGTACAAAAGAGTAGACCTGAGTCCAGCCCAGACTCCACTGAGAGTCCAGCCAGCTTCACCCAAAGATGACTTGGACCCTAGGAGACAAGACACTGGTCTCTGAAGTCAGTGGCTGCTCTTCTGACTGAAAAAGAAATGCAGTTTGTTCTCAGTAACTGAAAATGTAACTGCAGAGGTTAAAGAAACAGAGTTGCTAAATTCTTAGTATAACCATTTCTGATATTTGCATATACTGTGGACTCCAAAATGCTGGAGGAATGTATTTATTACAAGCTTATATGGTCACAGCACAACATCTGTAGCTGTTTTCTAGGATGTGTAATTCTAAATGCATTCAGTGTAAACAGACTCAGCATTATTACTTGTTGAATCTTTACTGATATTAAAAGGATATAAAATTATATGGAAAAAGAAAACAATGAATGCTCCAAAGCTATATAAAAAGTAAATGAATGAATCCTTAAACATTAAACCACCAGCATTCCCTCACATTATATTTCACTAGAGACATGACCTCCTCTGCAAATAACTTCTTCCCTTTTCAAACAGGATACCACAATCATACTTCTAAACAGTGGAAATAGAGCAGAAAGAAAACTGCAAGGTTTGCATGGCTCTCCAAGGACAGGTTTGACATAGTTTTTAACTGAGGTAATCAGCGAGTTAGAGGTGTTCACTTTAAGGTATGCTTTGTGAGCTCTTCTTCAAAAATATAATCCATTTTCATAAGTTACAAAGTTTTTATACACATGTATTTTAGGTCCTGATTCAAACACCACTGAAGCTGATGGCCGCTGAAGGCTACCCTCAAGTGGAATCAAACAATTTACTAAATTGCCTAAAAAAAAAGACATAAATTTCACTTATACTCTATAAAAAAAGGATTAATAGTTTTAAAGAAGCATTACTGTAAGTATGAAGATACATTACTAAACTCAAGCCTTTACATGATGCACCAATGATGTAATGCATTGGTTTGGCTTAAACTCCAGCAAAGGACAATGGGCTAATTCCTATGGAGAAGGAATTAAACACTTTCATTTCTGGCTACAAAAAAAAAAAAAAAAAAAAAAAAATTGCTTAGATAAGGCAAGAAAGATAATTTCATGTAATTTAACGTTGCCAATTACACTGCAAGATTTTGTCTTTCAGAGCCTGAAGCACAGTCCAACAGCCACCCAGTTGCTATAAATCCCTTAAGCACCCATTCATAGTAATTGGGAGGAAGAACTTGGGGTCCAGCTCTTTGCTTCTTCCTAATTTGACAAGTAATGGAGATGGAATTGATACTTCCTAGTTTGTTTGGGGGATTTTCTATTTAATTTTTTTTTTCTTTTCTATAGGTTCAGAAGAAGCCAAAACGAATAGTTTGAACAAAAGTTTAAAACTGACAATTACAACAGAACAGTTTGGTGCCTCCAAATTCCCAGAGGCTGAACTAGTTCTGGCAGTCACCTCTGGTAACCTGCTCTTCTACAAGGGCACAAACACACACACACACAATTTCTTGGCAGAAAGAAACAAATCAACTAAAAATACCTCTGTGCTTGACCTGCTTTAAGCTGCTCATTGCCTGTTGACATACCACTGTGGCTTGGCACGGGTCATACTTAGCATCTAAAACCTTCCTCTAATGAATAGGACTTCAATAAATGGGCTGTTACAGGACCATCCCAGAGGTGCAGAAGACAGGACTAAGCCCGGTTCTTGCAGCCAGCACCCTGGAAGCTGGAGGCCCAGGCGCACCCATTTCCAGAAACCCTCTGACTTAAGTCAGCACAACCTGCCATCAGTCAGTGAGGGAAGAAGCACAGGCACCTCACAAGTTGGAATAAGAGGATTGCAAACCAGGGATACTATATCATAGAGGTGCTTTACCTTTCGTGCCAGCTCCGGCTAGCCTTAGCCCAAGCTGCAGAGAGCTGAGAAGGGGCAGCCCAGCTTTCCTACCTGTCGGCACTGAGGGCAGTGAGGGTGAAGACAGAAACACCAACGGACGTGAGCTGGATGGCAGGGATGAGCTTGCAGCCCACCTCCCCGAAAAGCCACTCCTCGGAGAAATACCGGGAGGCATCCACAGGCACACAGGTCACTAGCAGCAGCAGATCACCGGCAGCGAGGCTGGAGATGAAGATGTTGGGCACGCTCCTCATGGCACTGCTGGAGATGAAGATCTTCATGAGGGTGATGTTGCCCAGCAAGCCCACGGTGATGATGAGCAGGTAAAGCGAAGGGATCACGCAGCGGACGGTGAACATGGCCGTGCCCCGTCCCGAAGGCAGCGGGGCTGTGTCTGGCACCAGGTGGGTGCTCCCGTTCCCGCCGAGGGGCACTGCCGAGAGCTCGGGCGGCAGCTCCGTCTCCATCTTCCAGCTTCGGGCACACTGGCGGTCTCTAGTGCGAAGCGCGGTGGGAGCCACTGGAGAGCTTCACTCCTCTGCCAGTCAACCAACTTTCTCCCCCTTCTTCGCCCTTTTGCTCTGCCGAGTTTTCTCCCCTTAGAAATTCAGAGGAAGCGCTGCCCGTCGGCGCAGTGCGGGGAGGGGCGGGCGGGAGACAAGACAAAGCCCGCGCCGCTCCCTTTCGGCTCTCCGGACAAGCCCTCTCCCGGGTGGGCAGGGAGGCCAGATCCGGAGCCCCGGGGGCAGCGACCGCCATCCGGACGGCAGCCAGCCCTCGGCCCCGGGACCGCCCTCGGGGCTCCTCCGCCGCCGCCGCGGAGGCGCGGTCCGGCCGCCCCCCTGCACCGCCGCGGTCGCCGCGGTCCCGGGGCCGCGGGGCCGCGGAGCCGCCGGCGCTGTCCAGCGGCGCCGGTGCTGCTCGCCCCGCGGCTGCGGGCGGCGGAGCCGAGGCGCCGAGAGAGCCGGCTCCTTACTCCGCAGCCCCGATTTATACCTGGTGCTGGGAGGAGCCGCCCCGCCTCTCCTCCTGCCGCGAGCGCTGGTGCCCTCGCCCCAGCCCCGAGACGCCGAGGTGGGTCCGGCGCGGAGGATCGGCGCGCATCCCGGAGCCGCGGGGTCCCAGCCCCTGAGCGCCGTGGGGACGGCTTGGGGGGGGCGAGGGGGAGCCTCTGCCCCCGCCGCTGCCCTCCGCAAGCAGCCCCCGCAGAGGCGCTGCCCGGCGAACCGGAGAGCTGTCCGCCCCGTCGGGCGGAGGGCGGGATCGCCGCCGGGAAAGCCGTCTGCCAGCATCTTACCCGCTCTGAAATGCAGGGTGACGGGGAGCGAGGGACTTGGAGGTGAAGAGAGTTTATTCCTGTCATTCAGCTGTGGGGTCTGAATAGATCCTACTCAAAGACATCAGCTGCCTTTAAAGTCGTAGGGTTTGATTCACGTAGCTGCATTTCACATTAGCCTCGACTATGGAAATGGGGACAGGCGATGTGTTTTATCCATTACTTCCTATGCAAATGGCATAACACAGTGCAGAATAAACATTATTTGCCTCTTCTAAGTGTAGCATTTGTCCCTAGTGTTTCTTGCTTTACAGTGAGGTAGTATCTTTTACTTCCCACTGTCTGCACATGAATAGGCTTTCCAAAGAGCTCCATGTGTTTCCAGCAGAAGCCATGGATGTAGGTAGCAGTGCAAATATGGTGAAAGAGAGGCAGACCTACTGGACTGGAGTTTTGAAGACATTTGAAGATAAAGAGCTAAGGCGGAGGACTAACAGCATTCGCCAGCAACATGCTCTGCAGACTGATTCCTTCCCTTCCTCTTCTCAAAAGGGAGAATAATTGATCTTGCAGTGAACTTGCTTGTTCACATTATTAAAACAGTTCTCTTGAAGCCCTATGGGTTTATGACAGGTGTGTGGAGAAAGCAAATGAATGCACAGAGGACTTGCTGAAGTGGGAGAAAGAGTTTGACCACTGACACACCAGAAGCAAAGCATGGCACGTGTGCAGTAACACATACCCGGTCCATGGCATGCTGTCCAGTGTAGGAATTAAATTTAAAAGACATCAAACAAAAGGTATTATTGCTTCTTAAAAGTTACACCTCTCTGTATCTATTGATTGATCTTTGTGACCCTTCTCACTTCCCTGAATATATAAATGCATTCAAAATTGTGTAAATTACTGATTCATATAATGCTGATTAGTTTTACTAGAAAACCCGGCCAGTGCTAGTCCTCAGAAATGATCAGGCTAGAAACTTCACCTTTACCACTAGCAGCTGACGGGAATTGTCCCAGAGCTCCTCTGGAAGTGGTTTTTGCTACTGATCAAGTTTCCTTCACACGGTGTTAAATTCAACTGCACTCCCTCCAAGGGAGCCTTACTGTCGGCTTGGATATTTATCACAACTGCTGGGACCCTCTACTTTGCTGAGCGTACATGAACTTATCTAAGAACAGCAATATTCAGGTTTCTGCAAACAGTCCGAATCAGTCTTTTTGGTTCCCATTGGTTGGATCCAGTATGTGTCTTCAACACTGTGACCCCAGACTATGGACTTCTCACTAATTTATTTGAAAATGGGTTTATACGTGAACAACCAATAAGATTGCCATTGGAAGAATAGTTTAAAGTCAAAATGTCTTTAATATTGATTTATCTGGGACAACAGGAAGCTGAGTCTTTTTTTGCATGAATATCAACAGAAGAACACTTTAAAAGCTTCTATTGGCATAAATTTCTTGCAGTTTGCATGAAGAGAGGTGAGACCCGTTGCTTTTTGTTGCACAATAACACCACTCCTACTGCTGCCCTCCAGGAGAATTTCTTCTATCCTAGTAAGTTTTACCTGTCCTTTAATCCACAAGATGCAATTCCTAAGGTTGAGGAATTAGGAACATATTCAGTGGGAATTTATGTTCCTGATTTTTACCAGTACTTGATTTTATCTACTCTATATTTTCAGAACTCTGAACAGCAGGGAAATAAGCTTTGGAAACTGTGTCTCCAGCTCAAAGGAAACAGAAAGTTAGATTATGCTTCTAATGTCATTCAACGGATGTCTGTGTAAAGACAAGGGAATATATTCAAACAGCATAAATATAATTTCCTGCAGAGGCAAAAAGGAGAGGGAAAAGATACACAGACCCTGACATAAACCAGCCAGAATTTAGATCCCCACATACAAACTGTTCATCATTCTCTTTTCAAACAAAAGAATCCACCCACCTCTTTGGATGTTATTTCAGATTACAGTCGAGAGACAATCTCATCATACAGCTGTGACACAGTACTTAGCACAAAAGCAAAGGAGAGACTGCCACAGTTAAGCCTCCTTAGTGGTAAAGAAACTGTGCACAGGCTGAAATCAACCAGCACAGATGGAGCGTATCTGGGAGTGCAACACCACAGGGCAGGGACTGCAACAACCTGGAAATGTGGGTGGCAAATCTGCTTCATCAGTAATTCCCAAACGTAGGGATGCAAAATCAGTGCGGGTAGGAATGAGGAACTCCACACATCTCACAAACGCCCTCTACTGAGAACTGCTTCCAGCAGGGAAAAAGGCTCCTTTCACGTGTTTGTGCAGCTCAAGGCGCTTGATAATTCCAGGGTTAATTCCAGATTTGCACATCACAACAAACTTTGTGTGGTCCCATGAAGACCCAAGCATATCTGCCACCAAAACTACCTGCACCAAGTAGCCTTTAATTAAGTATGCACGCTGGCAAACTAAATGACTGTGTTCAAATGCAACCCTGGAAGTGATCATGTTTAAAGGCCTGATCATTAGTTATACATTAAAAAGAAACTAGGCAACAAACAAGGAATAAATACTATTTGATTTTAAACACTGAGCATTAGGAACCAAACCTTAGGGAAATTTTTGTAGTATCATGCAATCTGCTGGAAATTCCAGCAGATTCAGCTGGAAAAAGTGGACATGCATTGTAGCAGACAGTGACTTCTCCCAGACAGTCAGATGTACAATAACCTTAAGTAAGTCATGTCTTCTTTCTCATTACTTGATTACAGGCTTTCTTAATTTGGTGGTGGTTTTTTTCAGCACAGACTTCCATTACCTTTCAGCTTCTTGAGTCAGGGACTCTATAAAGGACAAGAGGATACAGAAACAGGTCACTTCCCCTATCCCCAGGTTTCAGAATAGATAACAGGGTTTGCTGCTGCTACTATGTTGGTAGCTGGAAATGGGTCCATGAAGCAGCTGGGAAGAGTAGGCAGAGTTGGAGAAAGGAGGAGATGGAGACAAGGGCTCTCTTCCTGGGTATGAAACACTCCATGTTGTGGAGCCTCCAAGGAGGACAAACATTCAGCTTCTAAGGCCACATCTCTACTCAAACTCTAAGGTTAGACATCTCAACACCAAACCTCTACAACTCTTTTACTAGTAAAGTAGCACTGAAAGTTAAACATCTCATAGGCAATGCCAGTGCATTCCTTGGGGGAAATGGATATGAGAAGAATTACTCTGAAAAGAATTGTTGTGGATTTGTGTAGAGAATGTCACAAATGGCATAAGCTAGCAAACTAGATATGTTCAAAAGAGAAATGCTGAGTTTAGCTATGGCTGCTCAGGGATAAGCTCTAAGAAGCAGCGAACTAAGAAAATATGTCAGCCCTTTCCACTTCAAGACTCCAGAGAACAGAAGAAGTAGCTACTCTCTGGGGTCAGAGCCAAGCTGTGTCTGCCAGCAGTACTATGTCCTTGGAGCACTGGGCTGCAAGCAGTAGTTTGTGGCCACCCAGGCCTCACAAAGCTGCAACAAACAGCAATATAGAAATTGCTTTTTTTTTAAGTCTGCATGACTGGACACGGTGACTGTAGAAAAGAATGCTAGAGTGAGCCATCATGCCTATTTCTTAATTTTTCAAAATATGCTTTTCAGACTTTGCATTAATTTTAAGAAAGGGAGGAAGAAACTTTACGTATGACACGCATCTCCCCAGACTGAGTGCCGTGACTGAGCCCATACCCCTGCACAATAAACCCAGACTCTCTTTAGTCCATCCTTCTCAACTCCCAGACTTTGCATCCTGCCTGTGACTCTTTGTGCTAAACATAAACCAGCAGGCAGGAGGACCTGAGGAAGTCACCTGCCTCTTAAGCCTCCTGGCCTAGCCGAAGGTGAGGCATCCTCCACCTCAGGTCTGAATTGCAGTGGAGGCACCAGTCTGCAGCTGGTAGAATCCTCCGCTGGGCGTAAGCTTCAACATGGGGAACTCTGCAAACCAAAATGGAAGTGCAAGTCCTTCCAGCACTAGGCAAAGCTGGAAAGCTGGCAGAAGAGGCTGTTCTCCAAGGCTTAGGCATGCAAGCTCTCTTTTGGCAGTCAAAAACTTATCTTACTGATACTGGTTCATTTTTTGTGCCATTTCATTTTGTGCCATTTGCATGGTGCCACTTTTTCATGGCACAAGGATAATAGGTACCATTACATTTAACTACACTAATAAAGCAATGAACTGGCTGCTTAATGCTAAACACACAGTTCACCCCTCTAAGCATAAGTGCAGCTTTATGCATGCATTTAGTTTCCATTTGTTTAACTGTGATTATTCAGTAGGACTTCAACACATTAAAAGGTTAAAGAGCACACTGCTGAGTTGCAACCTTGAGCTGAAAGCCAGGCTTAGGACTCACTTAGAAACAAGTGTGATATCAACATCTTCCATCCCATTTGTGCATAACAGACAGCCACTCCTGCAGATTCAAAACAAATAACGATTTTCTCTCAAGGAACCCCCAAGGAACAGCTTGAGTTGCTTTAGCAGACTGCATTCAAAAGGACCACACAATGCCAGCTTATTCTACTCCCATCTCAAGTTATCCCTTTAATGTGGTGTTACGAAGCACATTATTGAACACACATGACAAAAGAAAAACATTGCTATCAGTTCCTCCTAGTGCGAAAATAATGGGCTTCCTGTGCTGCAGCTCACATGACATGTATTTGAGCCACTTCAAAGAAACCAACGGTTTTATTGTGGGCCTATTCATCACATTCAGTGGGGTCTGAACGCAGATGCCCATGGGGTTTGTATTGGGTTTATGTGACAACCTCTCCAGAATTCATTTTTTCCTTCAATGCAGCTGTATTCCTTATGTGTTCCCAGAACTAAAGCAGAGCATTGCCAGCTAACTTTTCTTTTAGCATCTTTATCACAGGACAGAAATTCAAGTTGCCATAATATTACTGAGGTTGTCCAGAGAATGATTTGATTGCCTTAGATTAGACTGTCTGGTCAGGTAAGTAATTATGTTATACCCACCTAACAATAAAAAGATACAAAGAAGCATTTGTATAGTACAGCCTTTTACCTCAAATGTGTTCTTAAATATCTTTCTATCTGTAGCAAAATCAAATGCTTTCTGACAAAACTTAATGATTATTGTGGGTTCACGTTCTTCAATTAATGTGAAAATAATTGCTACTGTACCAAGCATAATAAAAAGTATTGAAAGATCTACCTCAGGTTAGAAACTAGGAGCTTTTCAGTTTTCCCATTATTGCTTTTTTAAAAATATTTCTGCTGAAAGACATCATAAGAAATACTGATACAAGTATTCTTTGAAGTACATTCAACAGTAGGTTTTCAATAGCAATTCACATTTTAAAAGAATTAAAAGATTAAAATATTACTGATATTAAACATCTGTCCAGCATGATAAGCTAATTTAGTAATTTTATAGTATTGTGGGAACAAGAAAAATTGCTTTTGGGTGATAATTAGGCTCCATACGTATTATGAGCAGAAGAAAAACAATTCACTGTAATCACAATTATTGCATTTTTGTGAAGGTTAGTCACACATCCTGAGAGCCGCAGTATTTTATTGCAGATCCTATACCGCTGTGAGATTGCTTTTAGTTCATTCCATATATACAAACCTCAGCATTCTCTCTATGCAGCAGAGCAGCAGACTGCATTGAAAAAAAGTTTAGAAACCTAGTCTCAGTGCTACTAATACAACACCTTTTACAGTCCTCCAAGAGATAAACAGACATTTAATTAACCGCCTGAAAAAGGAGCTGTAGTAAATAACACACTTATTGAAGCACTTTCCACCTTATTCATAATCTAGCTACTTCAGCAGATGCAGGGCAAGTTCCTCTTACAAAGGGTGTTCTGATGTCTTACAACAGTTATTCTAATCATGCCATTAATATAGTCATTGTGACGTCTTTTAGAGCCACAGCAGACAAACCTACACAAAAAATGAACCCCGATTCCCATCTCTTCCCTCCTCCTATCTACGTTTCTGTGCCTATGAGCATACATCACAGAGGGAGCAACACTTTTTGCTACATCATCTTGAAGTCACACTGCAACCAAGTACAAAGGAGGCTTTCTCATGAGTTTAGAGATAGAATAAATGACCCCCTTTGGATTTGGTGGCTGGATTTCACTTTCCTGCGCACCCTCTTCAGAACGCCGAATAAGCTACTGTGTACCAGTGATGGAACAACAATCTACCTCCTCCCCTCTTGTTTCCCATCTCCATCCTTCCTCTCTCCACCTTCTCATACAACTCCCACTAGGTTCAGACTAAGGTGCTGAGGTACATCCCTGCGGCTGTTTACCGGCAGGAGTGTCTGGCGCATGCATGATCTCGCATGCATAGCTATTCTGGATTTCCTGCATATGGAGTACGCTAGCAAATTACTAATAGCAGTTATTGCCATTAAGTTATTTGTAGCTATATTGGAGTGGTTAATATTATTTAATTCAATTGCTGTTACTTCTTTGAATTCAGAATCTCGGACCTACAGCTTCCGAGTTCAGTTGCATCCTTACTTTCGACTGGACTTAGTTAAAAATAAGTTATGAAACTCCAAAGGGTGTAAATTGAACCTGTCAGCAGCCCAGGATGCTGCCGTCGCGCCCCGCTGGCGGGGTCCCGGCTCCTCCTCCCGCCGGCGGCTGCCCCGACACCGCAGCGCCGGGGCTGCGGCTGCTGCGTAGCCCCCGGCCGGGACCGGGACCGGGACCGGGACCGGGACCGGGACCGGGGCCGGGACCGGGGCCGGAGCCGGAGCCGGCACCGGGGCCGGGGCCGGCTGCTGCCGCCGCCCCCGCAGGGCGCCTTCCGCAGACATGTCCGCCAACTACACGCGGAGCTTCTCGGAGGGATGTGTGAGTACGCGGGGGCGGGCCCGGACCCGGAGCCAGGAGCCGGGAGCGAGGGGTCCGGCCCCTATCCGCCAGGGAGCCGCGCCCCGTGCCCCGTGCCGAGCACCGGGGAGCGGTGCTGGACCTTCAGCGGCCCGCTCGGCGGCAGGGCTTCCCGGGCGGGCCGTGACGCGACGCGACGCGACGCGACGCCCACCGAGGGAGGCCTGCCCGGGTGCTAGAAATGCCCCTTTGGGGAAGCTGAAATTTAATTTTCAAGACCAAGTACCGTGAGGTTTGATGATGGCGCGGCGGTCCTTATTTTGCCATCCCCTGACATGGTGCAAATCGATACAACAGCAAAACGAATGGACTTTCTCTCGGTCGAAGCATTCAGCTCCGTCTGGTGCATTCTGCAACAGCGGAGTACGGATAAAGGCAGGGAAACAAATTAACTGATAAGGGCTACACAAGCGAATGTTTATATAAAATTAGTAGCAACAATAAAGTGTTCTCAGCCATTATTTTGTTAGAAGGCTACTGCAGCCTTCATAGGCAATCTCTCTCTCCTTTTAAAACAAGTAGAATAAAATAAATATCTTGGATAATGAAAAAGAGCAAGTAGGCCTCCAACAATAATGCTGTTCATTTTTGTTTTCATGTTGAATAACCCTGTGATTTGCAGCTCAGGCCATCAACAGTAATTGGCCAGTTCCACACTCTTTTCTTTGGCTCTGTTCGTATGTTTTTCCTTGGCGTTTTGGGCTTTGCTGTTTATGGAAATGAGGCCTTGCATTTCAGCTGTGACCCAGACAAGAGAGAGGTTAATCTTTTCTGTTACAACCAGTTCAGGCCTATAACTCCTCAGGTAATTCTCTTTTTTTATTGTAGAAATTCAATTTTAAGAGAATAAACTGCAAAAATTAAACATAATTGTTCTATATAAGAAGTAGGAACTGATTGGGCTAATTATCGCTTAGCTTTTTCATGAATATTTTCTTTTTAATAACCTTTCATCTGTGACTAAATATGGAGTTATGCTTTCTATCCTTCATAAAGATAACCTTCACATTTCAGAAACCAACTGAACTTTTCAAATTAAAACACAATAGTGATTTTTACCTTCATTGTCATCTAAGTGTTTAGATATGTGATATATATTAAAAACAGACTTGCAGAATGTTCCAGAGTGTGTGTGTGTGTTTTAGCTGTCCTGATGCAGTTGTAAATGATCTGACAACTACGTTTCTGCTACATTCTAGGTATTCTGGGCATTACAGCTGGTGATTGTGCTGGTACCTGGAGCCTTTTTTCACCTTTATGCTGCATGTAAGAGCATCAAACAGGAAGATAATCTCCAAGAGTCATTCTACACTCATTTTTATATCTTCTCTGTTTTCTTAAGGATTATCCTTGAAGCTGTGGCTTTTTGGCTTCAGATTCAGCTGTTTGGTTTCAGAGTGAACACAATCTACATGTGTGATGTGGGAGCACTTGAAAAAAAGTTTAACATTACCCGGTGCATGGTGCCAGAGCACTTTGAAAAGGCAATTTTTCTTATTGCAACGTACACATTTACTGTGATTACAGTGGTCTTGTGTGTTGCCAAAATTTTTGAGATCTCATGTAGAAGGCTAGGTTTCCTAAAAACTCGGTGATTTCAATCACTCCTAGTCATTTACCACCCTGTCCGCCTGTAGTTCTGTAACAACAATTTCAAACTGTAACAAAAAACATCCCCTGCCCTCTATGCAGTGTTGCAGAAGAGAACCACACTGATGATTACTGCTGCAGAGTAGTCATCTGACACTTACTCCTCATGTAAAAACTACCACGTTACATGAATAACCTTTGTTTCCATGTCAAGACCAAAGGCGGTAAGATTCACAAGAGTAACATGTTTTCATGACCTGCCACATACAAATAGTTTTGCCTCCAGAAGAGTGTGTGTGTGTGTGTGAGGAGGAGGTTAATTATAAACATATTTTTATTCACAGTTTTCTGAACACATGCAATTGGAGCTAATAAGTTTATTGACCTTACAGGAAAAACTATTCCAAATTTCTTACATGTTCTCATGGCTTGAGAATTAATCAGTAATGGTGGATAATCTCTGGGTACCAGAAAGCATTCAAACATTTTCCCAAGCACTGCCACTGTGGCAACCTGCATCTCAGACCCCAGGGGCAGAATCTCCTGGTTAGGCTGTGCTGACAACACAACCATGGATACCAGCTTACTTTGGAGCAGTCCAGCTAGTGTCATCTGCTAGCTGTGAATCTCCTTTTAAAAGTGAAAGACTAGCATGATATTCTTTGTGCTGACTAGAATGCCTTACCCTCATTATGTTTTGGCTTACAACGTAGAAGATTTTTACCAACTTTGAATGATCACATTTTGAAGGAGTAAAAGGGCTTTATGACTTAGTTTTGCATAAGAGGCTTAAAAGTGTCAAAAGAAAATCTCGGAGAAAAGCCTTTTCTGGGTCCAGTCATGCCTTGATTTCAGTGAGAATTTTGCTTGTGTGTGACTGCAGAATTGGGCCCACAGAATTTTTTGCGCTGTGTGTGTCATCTAACTTCTTATTGCTCTGACTAAAGCTGCTAGAATAACAGTTAGAAAGAAGTCTGCATACTAAAATTATTCCATGCAATAAGTGTATTTGGATAGGTTACGTCTTGAACTTTATATAGGTATCAGATATTTTTGTGTGTGAGTTTCTTCTTAAGGACTAATAGACATCTTAAAACTTAGAAGTGATTTCATTCCTTGTGCTGAAGTAAGGTAATGAAAAAAAAACAGATTTCAGAACTGGGAAGAAAGAAGGAGGTAGTTTCCTGTACAAAATATGTAAAAATAGCAATCATAACAATTAGCTATTTTCCATTTGTTTTTCAAATACACTCAAAGTCTAGGAAAAAAATGGAAGGTTTCTTCCTCTTTCATCATTTTCTATGGCTACTAAATTGAACAATTTCTGTTCTGAATCTCAATGAAACAAGAGACTCAGACTCATCACTACTTAACAGTGATCCAGGAACCAGCAAAGTCAACAAAGAAATCTGTCAGCATCTTGGGATATAGTCTGAGGTCTGTAACACTGAAGGGAAGTGTTGAATCAATCTCTGGAAGTGTTCAATCTCTGTGTCTTGAATTAAGTTAAACATATGTGAAAAAACATTCAGCATAAACGCATAAAAAATTGAGATCTCACTGACAGCATTTGTGTCCTTTCAGAAATATTTGGAAAATTCTGGAAAAATTACTACAAAAACTTTTAGCACCAACTGTTAGTTAAGCAGTCCCAGACAAGGTTGGGTTGTCAGAGCTTTGTAATCCTCACCCACAAAAGTAATCCTCATCTCATAAATGGAATTGCATGATTTAGGTGTCTTGGATTTGATTGATTCTGGGCCATTTAAATCAAAAGTGAGTCACAACCAGATATGTGATTTTTTAAATATGCTGTTCAAGAACAAGATTACAAAGTTCCATACATTCACTGTATTAAAGCATTAATGTTATTTTTTTCCCTATGGAAGGAAGTTATATGTTGTTTTAAATATATGTCCAGTTGTTCTTCTGTAGATTTCAAAACACTTCAGAAAGGTCAGAGGACTGCAAAAACCCCCAGCCTCTCAGGGGACTTTCATGTTTCCATCAAGAGCCTTGCAGAGCCAGGACTGGCACAGGGCTGCCTGAGAACCCCTGGGGGGGTCCAGGAGCTGGATTACCCACCACCATGCCCTTTCCCTTGGTGGTCAAAACCTGGAACATATTAAAACATGTTCTTCTTCCAAACGAGATACAATGCAGGTTTTTTCCGCACTTCCTGTGAAATTAAAATGGTCAAATTCCTCAGTTTCAGTTTTTCATTTAAAAACAAAATGTGCATTATTGCCTTTTAGTGCAAATGTTTTTCTGTGACCGATTCCATCATTAGTTTCTGGAACAGGTTGATGGAGATATTATGTCCATGTAAAGAAACCATTTCCCCATGGTTATCAATACTTCTCCTTCCTACATTTGCCATTTGTTTTTCCTGGCACTCGTATTCTCAAGTGTCTCTAAACTTTTCTTTCTTTCAGTCTTCCAAACTCCCACCACTTTTATCCTCATTTACATTGGTTTCTATCAGCTTCCTTCCACCCTTACTCCCTCTGAGATTTATAATATGCCTGCATCCATCAGTGTTGCACTGATTTTAGCTCAAGTGCTTAGCAAATATTTGAGATGATCCTGAAGGCTTTTTTTGCCATTATGAAAGGAATTATATAATACTTGGGGATTCTTTGATTCAATTCTATTTCTTTACACAGCGAACATGAAGTCCTGTCTCCCAGAACACAGTAGGAGTAGTTTTGTTGCTTACATCAGGGTCATATTGTAAGTGCTTCTTCAACTTTTTCGTTGTTTTCCACCATACTCTAGCTGCCTCATTTTCACAGGCAGCACTCAAGCCAATCCCCAGCTCGATGCATATGCAGTCAGTTTTGTCTCTAGCCAGACATCATGCCCATTTCAGTTCTCACTTAACAAAGAGCCGTAATTGCTCCCTCCATCATCTTCAGTGAAACAAGCTAAATACACCCAGCAAGTGACGTGATTGCCTTCACATCAAAGGTATAGTTGCTCTGGGCCAGCCAACTTCTAGTACACCACCACAACATCCCAGTACTATAACCACTCCTTGTTCTGTTCCTTTCTTGGCTTCCTTTCTTCTTTTCAGCCATCATTTCCCTTCTGTTCTCTTTTACAGCACTCTCCCATGATAGCAATGAGACAATGCAGCCACCTCTCCTACCCCATGCCTCCCTCCAACACACATCTTTCTTTATACCCTGGAGCATTGACATTCTCTTGCCTCGCAGACAGCCATTTTGAGACTAGGAAGAAGTCTGGCAACAAGGCCATTTAAAAGAAATTAAAAAATCATTTAACTATGCTGTCAGAATGAGAAGATGACTGACACTACAATAATTTATATTGCAATTTGTGAGATCCATTTGAAACCGTTTTGCTTCAACAGTTCCCTTTTTTTTAGCTGGTCTTATCCCCTCTCAGCAAAACCGGAAATCCCTGGAGGTTCCTCTGAGAAAAAGTTATCTGGGAAGTGGTGATCCTGCGAGATGTACTTTCCAGGGCCGGCAGACTTGCTGACAGCTGCTGGGAAGCAGCCCAGTCCAGCGAAGCACTGTTAGCCAGGCCATGGTAGCACAAGGCTTCTCCAGGGAGCGGCAGTGGGATGAAGGAAGGGCAGAGGCCCAGGAGCAGAGTTGCGGTTCAGTGCTCGAGAGCCTCCTGGATGTCTGGTGAGTGTCGGGGCAGCCCAAGGGCAAGGTTTTTCAATCTGAAAATGGATTTTACTTGCAGATCAACCTCCAGGGCGAAGGTCTGCATGGTTGTTTGGGCTGATGTGCCAAAGGAAAGGAGAGAGAAGTGCTGGTGAGGGCTTCGCCGCTCGGCCCGAGAGCTGGAACCAGGCCGCCATTCCCCCGCGCTGGGCCAGAAGAAGCCCCGGCCGCCCCGAGCTCTCCAAGCCCCTCCGCGCGGCGGCTGTGGGACACGTTTCAAACACTAACGAGCCAAACAAGAGGCGCATGAGGGTGTTCGTCCCCGCGGACGGACGCACGGACGGGCGGGCAGACAAACGGACGGACAGGCCAGTCTGCCCGGCCCCCCCCGGCTGCGGTGGCCCAAGGCCCGGTGAGGCCGCCCCGCCGCCCGCCTCCTCCCAATCAGCAGGGGGCGCTCTTCCCGGGCGCACCGCCAGGGGCGGCAGCCCGCCCACCGCGCAGGCGCCGCGGCGTCCCGTACCGGAAGCGGAAGCGGCCGGCGCCAGCCTGGGGAGGGAGAGCCGTTGTCGGTAGCCCGTTGTTGTCGCTGCGCGTCGCCGTCCGCGCGATGGCGGCCACGGCGCTTCCCCCGCTGCCGCCGCAGTTCAAGAGCATCCAGCACCATCTGCGAACCGCGCAGGAGCTGGACAAGCGCGAGCCGGTGGTGGCGTACTACTGTGAGTGAGGCGGCCGCAGCGCCGCCCCGCCCCGCCGGGCCCCGAGCCGGGCCCGGCCCGACCCGGCCCGTCGCGTCCCGCCCCGCCGCCGCTCCCCGCGACTGGGGCCGCCGCCACCCCCCGGCCACCAGGCCCTGCACCGGGCGGAGCGTGCCCCTCGCTCTGTCCGCCTGGCTTGTTGGGTTGCGCCGAGTGCCCGTCGGATGGACGGAGAAGTGGGGGCGGGGGGAAGCCCCACCTCTTGGGGTGGTCCGGGCTGTTCACGGTCTTCCCTGTCTGCCGCTTCAGCTGCAAGCCCCGACCCGTCTTTCACGTGCTCTATTTTTGCGGAGTTAAGCCTCAGTGCAGTCATAGGGCGTATGCTAGCAGCCTAAATACGTGCTTGTACGCATGTGTATAAAGTCAAGTTTGCTGTCTGTGTTGGGATAGT
This sequence comes from Buteo buteo, assembly GCF_964188355.1. Lineage (NCBI taxonomy): Eukaryota > Metazoa > Chordata > Aves > Accipitriformes > Accipitridae > Buteo > Buteo buteo. The sequence goes on from NC_134179.1 coordinate 27,795,312, forward strand.
CCTAATAAGTATCGCAAAAAACTAACCTTCGAGAGTCTTTCTCCTGTTGATTAGACCTCCTTTCTGTCCTGTATCCGAGTAAGCAATTTGGATTTGAGAGTCTTTAATTCTTTCAAGTGTTCATATTTTCTGTGAGGCTTTGTCACTTCTTCAGGGTTCTCTAAGGGGGAGAGTGGGTGGCTCTTTTTTTTGTTCGTTTCGTTGAAGTGAACACAGCAAAATCTTACCTGAAGTCTTTCAAATTAATATGTAAATTTGTCAAGCTACTTTATGGCTTCTAAGCTAGTGCATGTCAGGGTGGTCTGTGAGCCTTTCTAAAAGGCTATCCACAGTTAATTAAGTAACGCAAGCCTATTGTTAGTAGTCATAAGTTCCTGTCACAGTTAATCACCACACTTGGAAAACTTCTAAGACTAGCTGATCACCAGAAATGTATGTTTATGTTGGGTTTTTTTCTTTTTATTGAGATGTGAGGCGGTCATTTGGGGGTTTTACTTGGCAATAGCTTGTCTTCAAAGAGAGTTAAATAAAAAATAGAGGTAGAACTGGTAGTTTAATTTGTAAGGCAATCTTAAGTGTTGAAGGATGAACTCATGAAATTCCAGCTTCAGAAAGCTCTGAAAAAAACGTTAGCTCAGTGTCACAAGAATAATTTTAATTTTTTGTGTTACACAGGAATACTCTGCTAATGTGGAAGAGTGCCACCAGAGAAGTGAGGTAGCCACGTATTAGAATACTGGATGTTCTCAGTAGTACTTGCTCTTTTTTGCTGGAAAAACGGGATAAATCTTACTTTGTGTGGTAGAAAGCACTAGCTAGGTCAGGTTGCACTGGGGTTTTTTTGTTGTTTTTTCTTTATTTCTTTTGGTTTTTTTAATCAGATGTAACACCCTGTCTGGCTATACAATAAAAATACTAGCATTTAGTGTAGGTAACAGATTGCAAGTCTGTTTTAAAACAGGAATGTTTTGATGGCTGATCTCTATTTTTCTTAATGTCTTTCCTATTCTGAAAGTCTTGGTGCACAGGGGGGAAAAAAAAATCCACCTGTATTGAATAATTAGCATTTTCTGTAAAGTCCTTTGCATTCTCTGTCCTAAGTAGCCTGAAAATTTGCATATGATATGTTTTAATTTGAGTACTTCAGCACATCTGATTCACTACTGAGTATACCGAAGACGTATTCTAGAGATACTTTTCTCATTACATTATTACATAAAGTAAAAAGCAGCAACACCTCTTTTTCAAGACAGGTCTTGCTTGGGTCCTTTGTTCTTTTAAATACACAAAGGAGAAGACTTAATTTTCTCTAGTGTTCCACTGATGACACGTATTTCCTTCCATGGTGGATGAGTTTGGATTGACTAAAATGCAGAATTCCTGTTTCATAGGATTTTTTTGTTTTCTTTTTTTAATTCTGGCTTTAAAGCAAAAATAAGGTTTATGAACCATTAATTTTGAACATTGTGGGTTTGGAACAATTATGTGGAATCCCAAAGTATTAATTATTAATATTGCTACTGTCAAAAAAAATGTACTGTATATGCTTCCAGCATGCTATGAATAATAGGGGCTTTCCTTAAAAAGGTAAGGTTTTTAAAGTGTAAGCCTGGGGATACAAAAAATTTTCAGGATACTTTTCAGATAATGTTTTGAAAGCAACACAGATTATATGTGGAGTTAAAGCAATTTTTCTCATTAGATGCTTCACTGGAAAGAGTGAAAATCTCTTTGTTGAGCCTTTGAAATGTGTTTTGGAGGAGCTGTATACATTTGCTATAATGTATTGTGTGGAAGGAGTAGCGTGAGGAAAGCTTGGTGTGTGCTGGAACATGTGCTGTTCTCTTCTGGTACTCCTCCGCTAGCCTTGTCTGCGGGCACCACGCATGTCCTGGGACCAGGAGGGTGGTGTGGCGCAGCAGCCAGCCAAGGGGACCCTGAGGTGAAATGTCATGTGATGGGACAGTGCTGCGTGTTCTGTCTCAAGGCTGCTTGCACACCCACCGTGTGAGGGGGAGAGTCTGAATTTTGGTCATATGACGGATGTAGCTATTGGTCTGAAGAATGGAGTAAGGTGTTTATAGCTTTGGAATGTTGTCAGAAGTGCTTCATCCCTAGAAAAAAGCTTTGGTCCCAAGACTGATGTTTCCACGACACAGTGGTTTTCAGTATGGACATAATGTTTGCTAGGTTTTGATTTATGTGCGTTTTGGTTCAATTCCACTTGTATATTTCTGATAATAAGAGCTATGACACAAACTAATTTGAATATCAGAAGCAAGTAAACTCTGGTAAGAATGTGTTCACAACCTAAAATATTACTTTCTATGGCTTAGCATAAAATTGTCAGGAGGAACTGCTTACTGCTCATGATAGTATTTTTGTCTCTGATCAGCATCTACTGGTGCTAGAGGTGTGCTCTCAAAGCTGGAAATTTCAATGGCAGTTATGCATTTTATTTGCGTGCACCATTTTCAATTTTTTTCTCTCATGTTTTTTGGCTGTAGTTCATTTGAAGCATTAAACTAGCACAAACCAGCACTGCCACCTGAAGAGGATACTGTAGTCCTTCTCTGACCTCTTATTCCCAACCCTAATGTGCTTCAGAAGCAAACATTGATGTAATTGTATGATGAAAACCAACAGTAAGCTATTTTTCAGCCAGGCCAATTCACTAGCACTTACACAGCTGTGCTCCCACACACACAGACAAAGAACAAGATACGGTGGCTTGGAGCGAAGACAGGACTCCTTGCTTTTTTGATATTGCTGGCATATGTTGATGTAAAGAAACTGTAATTCGATGAACATTAATCTCCGGTTTACACAATATGGATAGCTACGACAGGGATTATTTATATTTTTCAATGGCCACATAATTTTCCACATGAAAAATAAAACATTGAAGAACAACATTGATGCTCTTGTGTACCATAACATCACAGATGCTTTTTGTTGTGGTACTTGCTGGAAACACTGCAAACATTAAAAAATGGGTTTATTTCTCGTAGTCATGTGTATTCCTTACAAAGCCTTCATGCTTAAGTCCATTTTTAGGTATTCAAATTCAAAGCAGCATATAATAGTAGCTTTATATGTTGTTGGTAAACCATTACTTTTTTTAGCACTAGCCACTGTTAGTAGATGGATATAAATGATTGAAGCAATAAAAATATATTTGCTTCCTGACAGTATGTACCTTCAATTTACTTGGTTGTAAAATTTGTTCTACTTAGAACATAGACTGTAGAGAAATAAAGAAATCAAGTTTATTTTTTAAGTTGTGCAGGACATGATCTCACAAAATAATTCTCCTTTTAAAGAGATTAGACATTAATGTTAGTGTTCAGCACTGGGGTCATCTGCTACCTTTTAAAATATTTACCTTCTCATACAATACTTCTCACATTTCATATTATTTTGTTAATTATTGTCATTAAGTATGTAGCTTTTTCAGGTTCAATAAAGGTCAGCTGATTCAATAGGTGTAAGGGATGCCACATTTATTGCCTAGCAAAAGGAAAATAATTGATTGGTGGTCAATAAAATAACTTTCTCATGTTAAAAACTTACATGAGTCTGACTGACTGCTTTGAGATGTTATTCTGCAAACACAAGGAGGCAGACTTTGATAAAAAAATCTGTGGCCTGTGTAATAACTAAAGAAATTATGTATGTAACTGTGCCACAGGCAGTTTGACTCAGAAGTTGTTTTTTGAAAAACTGCAAGGTTTGAGAGGTAGTTCTGTCTTCTGAAAACTTCTGTTCTAGTGTTTAAAGCGAGACTTTCCTTCATAGCTCTTGTTTCAGCCTTTCAGTAGTGTTGTTAAGCTCTTTTCAAAGATGATTGGTAGTTTATTTTATACTTCAGTACTTACTGGCCATTGATGTTCTAATTCAAAAGTATTGAGAATGCCAGTGAGTTGCCAGAAAAGCATTGAAGTTTTGTGATGTATAACATCCTAACACACAACAGCGTTTGCATATCCAGTGAATGCAACATGAAAAATGATGATTCTAATAACTTCCCAAAAGCTGCACTGTGATCATTTTTTGCTTTACAGTCTGCTAAACATCAGAAAACATTCATATGAGATCAGTAGACTTGATCTGTTTAAAAAAGGTATGAAGAAAATCTACAATTCTCAAATTCTTGAGATAGAAAAGCACCAGAGAAATCCTTCCAAAGGATCTTACCATTGTGTTGACATTTCTGGTTTTGTGGGATCAAGCAGGAGAGAAAAGCAGAAGAGAAAATTTTTTTCCCACAACTAGTTGACAACCTCTTGAAACAAAAGTTGTTCAGCTTTTAACAGAAATAGCCATGTGACTGGCTTTTTACTTTGAAGTTTAGTCACACATCCATGAAACAAGCTTCTTGGTGTATACCAATTATAAGACTCCTTTTTTTTAAAAATTTTATTTTTATTTAAAAAAAAAAAGACACAAAAAATAAAGTTCACGGCCTGATTCAGAACCTGGGAAATATAGTTACTGTGTAATTTTACATTTGAAATACTGTTAATTTTTTACTGATCCTTCCTCAAAGGAGAGGACTAATAACAGACAGATATTTTAAATGAGATTTTAATTTATTCAACTTTTTATTGTATCTTGATGCATTTTGAATGACTAATTTAGAAGTTGCATGTAATTCCGAAGTATTAATGGAAATAAAAGTAACTGGTATTTGCTGTATTTCACTGCAGAGGTTCTGCACATACTTACTGACTTCATTTAACTGGGACATTGTAGAATTGAAATGTGTAACATAATGTTCTTATGCCATTCCTTATCTAATATCAAATTCCTGAGTTTTTCAGTTTAAATATTCATTTCCTTATACTAGTTTTATATAATCCATTTGTAAAAGTACATTTTCCGTATTCTCATATTGCTGGTGGCAAAAAACTGTTTTGTGTGCTACTAATACTACAAATTATTTAAAGCCTGTTATTAGAGATTATATACTGAAGAATAGATTTAATCTGTTCTTTATTCAGGATAAGTTAATCGAAATGGTCAGATATTTAAGAAGTAGATATCCATTTTGTAGTGTACTGTGAGACTTGTTTTGATTGTGCTATGAGTATAAACTAAAAATATTTCTCAATTTCTCCCCCCCCCCCGCCGGTGATTTCTGTTTTTTTCTGTCTTCAGTCTTAGCTTGTTTGCTCTGATTTGTTTCAAAGTTTTGTAAGTGGGAAAACTGTGCTCTTAAAACTCTGGTTTGTCTGTGGAGACAGGAAAATGGTGAGAAGTGATTGGAATAACAAAGCTAAATACATAAACCCCACAGTCCTCAAAGCAAACTGTGGGTAGAAGCAAAAATTAAAGATGATGTTAACTATTGTGTAGTATTTTTGGCACCTGCTTTGATTACATAGGTAATATTTTAAAATAATCTGCTCTGACAGAGATAGGAATGAGAACATAAAATAGAAAAAGTGTACTTGAGAGATTGAAACTTTATTTCTGAGGTATGTGTATTTGTATAAAAGTCCTAATGTTCAACTGTATGGTGTAAAAATACTAACATGTGTTTTTCCACTGTATAATTCACAATTCTTTGGTGGATCTTTATTCAACTTGAATCTCTGGAAGTAGAATTAAGAACTGTCTTTTCCTGCCTGAGGTTTGCTGCTGCTTCTGAAGAAGGGATGCATCAATATCAGCATTTCATTTTGCAGAATCACAGAATTGCTGAGGTTGAAGGGAACTTTGTACATCACCTAGTCCAATCCCCTGCTCAAAGCATGATCACTAGTGCAGGTTGGTCAGAACTGTGTCCACGACCCTTTTGAATATCCTCAAGGATAGAGACTCCACAGCTGCTGGGAGCAACCTGTTCCAGTGTGTGATCATCCTCACAGTAGATTTTTCTTATGTTTAAATGGGATTTCCTGTATTTCATTTTGTGCCCATTGCCTCTTGTCCTGTCACTGGGCACCACTGAGAGGGGTCTGGCTTTATCTTCACTCTCCCTGCCCCCCCCCCCCCCCCCCCCCCATATCATGTATTTATACGCGCATCGATAAGATCCTCTGAGCCTTCTCTTTTCAAGATTAAATAGTCCCAGCTCTCCACCTCTCCTGGTGTGACAGATGTTCCTAGCCCTTCATCAGCTTTGTGGCCCTTCCCATGTCTTTTGTACTGGGGCCCAGTGTGCTCCAGGTGTGTCACACCAGTGCTGGGTAGAAGGGAAAGATCACCTCAACCTGCTGGCAGTGTTCCTCCTCATGGTCATGCCCATCTAGGGTGCTTTGGTTCACCTCACAGAGTAGTTTGAGAGCATGAAATAGGTTTCTTCCAGTTTAAACTAAACCGGAGGATGTTACACAGGAGTGCTTCAGATTGTGCTGTAATCACTACAAGCTGTTTTATCGGAATGACTTGACCATAACTAATCCAGAGTACCTGCCTTCTCCTCCTTTTGCCTTCTTGAGATCTCAGTTACTATAAATCCTACAGTTAAGGTGGTTTTTCCTGTTTTAATTAGAAATATTTCCTTTTCTTTATTAGGCTATAGAGACAAGCTTTGAAAAATGCTCATAGTTTAAATATTGTGCAAAAGTTTATAAACCGATGAATTCCACATATAGATCTCTTACTCAAATTTTACAAGACCAAAATTTGTCCTTAAACCACACTGAAGAGTGGCAGTGTAGAATATGCAGTAATTTTCTAGGATTCATAATAAATATTATTAGATTACTTGTTTTGTCATCTGACCTTAATAATTACCACTCTTGTTTGTTTTTGCAAATTTTGTTTCACCTATTTAGTTTGCAAGTTGCTATTCTTCAAACAACAATGAATTCTAATGTAATTTACTATAACTTTCAGTAATTTTAAGTAAGAGACATTTTACTTAAGGTAGTTCTGACTTGACAAAGTTTGTCTAGCATGTAACATAACCTTGAAATATACTGTTATCAATCCATTTCCTTCTGTAGGATTTAGAATACTATAAATGAATCTGAGGGGAAGAGGGGGTCATACTATCCACTTTGGTTTGAGTTTCTTATTTAAATTTGTGTGTAGCCTTCCTTCCCCCTGCTTTTGCCTCAGAATTTTTTTTTTTCTTGCATTTCTCCTTAAACCAGTTTTACTTGAAAATAAATATTTAAAAGTAATTTGTTTTCTCTGGAATGTTTCAGATTTTGAACTGATGCTGCGAGCCTAATACTTATCTTGTCTTTTGCCAGTTTCCTTCAGCATCACATAATGAAGAGGACGTATTAGGCCCTTTGAAGTTTGTTTGCCAGTGCTATTAAATCTATTTTTTAAAGTCTTTGAATTCAGACAATTTGGACTTAGCCATGTAGAAATACTATATATTTATGATCTGCATGCAGAAATTACATGAATGAAGTATGATACAGTAATATTCATGAAAGCAAGAATAATTAATTTTATTTTTATATGCAGATGAATTCTTTATGAAGATACATTTGTAGTAGTTTGAGTACAATCCAATTTAATTTTTTTGTGTCCCTTGCTTCCCACATTTGTATTCCAGCTGTTGTCTTCCTGTACCAAGCAGTTAACAAACATTTTTCTGTCAGTGGTTTGATAAAGGGAAGAGGAAGGTGTAGCATATGAATGAGTAATAACTTAGGGCCTGAAAAAGCTTTCATCTCTTAATCAGAATCAAAATATGGCTAAAGTTTATGGCAATGCTTTTTTGATACTATTTCATGTCAATTTGTTACTATCAAATGTCAGAAATATTCCCATTCCTAATAATTCTTTTTCTATACTAGAGAATTAAATACATATGGGGAAAAAGAACTGTAATCTTTTGATCCTGTTAGACCAGGAAAAAGAAGGATGGATAGTAGGACAGAATTTAGAAGATAGAATCAACTTATTGTGCATGCTTGCTGGCTGGAATTTTTGTTCTTCAGTATTTTTACTTGGCACAGAGTTAGTTTAAAATGGGAGTGAGGGGAGTTTCAGTTGTTATCCAAACATAAATCTGGAATAACTTACTGTGTATTAGGAATGAATGCCTGGCACGTACTAAAGACAAAATGCTCGCTCTGAAATTGTGCTGTGTATTAGCAAAGGAAAAATAACATGGTATTACGTGACATAAATAAAAGCAGAGAAGTTTCTGTAAAGCTCACTGTATAATTCCATCCAGCACACCCACACTTAGGATTTGCTGAACAAAGATTAAGGACAGCAAATCAAGACATAAATTTTGTAGTTGTCTTGGCAAAACATTTTTCTGAGAATGATTACTTGCCAAGTCTTTATGAATTTGAAGATAAATGTCCTGTCTGCAAACTGAGAGCAAACCATGTTTTAGTTAATAATTGGCAAAACAGTTCTGTCTTCACATGTAAAACATTACAAGTGACTTTAGCTCTACTTATAATATTAATTAATATTTAGACATTAGCTCTGTGTAGCATCTTTTACCTGCTTAGTGCTTTGCTTTATGCATAGACTACTGTTGTTGGCCACACAAAAATCTTTTTTGCTACTTGATTTAGATAAAGAGGGCAAAAAAATATAGGTTGTATCTGTTATGAAGCTAAGCGCATAAAACAAGCTTAAAAAGAACCAATAATTGCATTCATTTATGTGTTACCAGGTATTCCAGATCTTCATCACGAATAGTGAAGAGAGATGAGAATTACAGGTCACTTATTTCCAAGACTGTCTACATTCTTCAGATACTTCATTTAGGCTTTAAAAACCTGAAAACTTTTGCAGCTACAATGTATGGTTTTAGTTGTCTTTTTATATCAGAATTTTCAGAAGCTTGGTTTTTCACAGAGGAAATTTTTTATCAAAAGTTACCAAGCAAATGGCTCCTGTAAGTCTGGTTGTTTAGTTTTACAGTATGTTACTATGGTCATTAGGGACATGCATTTTAAACATTTTTCAATGTATAGAGAGAAGCTCTGAAAAGAAAACTCTGAAATAATTTTGATCTAAAATGGAATTTCAAGTGTGCTATTTTTAAAAGGTGAAATAATGCAATTGTAATGCAGAACACTAAGAGGATTTCTTTCTGTGGTGTCCATACCATTCAGGAGATTAACTTCTAGTTATTAGAAATTGAACCACTTGCATTAAAGCAAAATTTTTGTGACTTAGCAAGCACAGTAATAATAAATTCCACTGCTTTTGCAATATTATAGAAACCAGAACAGCTGTATTTAAAGGAATGTAAATAATTACTGTTTTCTTTCAGATATAGGCTGGCAAAAAACTGAACTCATGTTACATTTGGCTGTCTCAGCAGAAGTGTTGGAGGTGGTAAACTTGCAGCCTCTTGCTTATGAGTTCTTTGCTACTGAAAACTCGGTAATGAAGTGAGTTTGCCCATTTGCTGCAGGTTAGACAGGAAAAGGACATGATAGATTTCCTTCATTAGATCAAAGCATGTCTTTCAGTTACTATTATGTATCCTTACCATAAGTAATATTTGTGTGATAAACTACACACAAAAGTAAAAGATAGGCAAGAGACTTCTGACACCTTGATTAGCAAAGGTAGTAGTATCCAAAGCAACACAAACCAACATGGTCTTACAGATAGCCTTCATTTAGAATACTTGGGACATTTCAAAATTAGAGAGCAGAGAGAAGGCTGACAAAAGATGCAGACTTGGAAAAACTTGTGTTTGGAGAGAAATCAAGATTCTTTGCCTTAGGAGTAAGTTGTAATAATGATACACAAAAGTGTGAAGAGCAGAAGTGGTAGGCACATTTCCTGTTGTCTGTAATGAGGCAAGGGATTACTTGCACACTGCTCTTCATACAGGTAATTTCAAAAGCAAAATTTCAAAACACTAGAAGAGTATTATTTTTATTTCAGTAGTGTCTGTTGAGGCAAATACCAAATTATTTCACTTGCTGTCTACTTGGTAAGTTTGATGATTGTTGATGCAGGTTTTCAACCCCCAAGCCCCACTTTTGACTAGAGCAGCACTGAGTAAAGCAGTAAGTGTGCCTAAACATACTTAACATTGTTTTTTGTCACTGGTGAGTTTCAAACTGTGGAGAGTATACTTTCCTTCTGTATCTTCAGTTCTTCAGTTGAAACTGATGTTCCAGGAGATTTTGACTGGTAAGGTATTGGTTTGCATTTTCTGACCTGCAGGTTGCCTTGTACTTCATTACAATCAGGTTGTTTTATCAACGGTATTTGAGTCAAGACTCCCTTTCAGTACTGAATGCTACTAGGTAGTGATGCTCTGTCAATAGTAGTTTTCACAAACATCGTACTCTTTCTTGATTACCACTTACTTGAGAAAGAAGGAGTAGCTTTTGGCATCACCTCAAGGATTGCCTCATCAGAGGCCTGTCTCTGGGCAAGTTTTGTTATGTTCAAAAGGAGTACTACATATTACTGTATGTGAAGAAGTGAGTATGCAAAAATTCTGAACTTTGAAAGGCAGACTCTCTTGTTAGTGTAGCTTAAGTGTGCTTTGACCTTTTACCAGTTAATAAGATCTTGCAGGAAATCTCCTTTCCAGTTTATATAGACATTGATACAAATTGGGGTTTGATGGCTAGATGTGGTAACTGTCTCTTATAGTCAGTTGTGTGGTACAGAGATGTAATTACTGTGACAGGTGGAACACATTTAATCTTAGCTCAGGTGACAGTAATTGTCTGTAGGATGTCTCTGTTCTTAATACCTGTAGAGCTGCTGCTGCTAGAGCACCTTCATGTTTTCTTGACAGTCTGTATACACTTTGGATAATAGTCCTTCGATCTTGAATGACCTGAGGACTCTTGGGCACCTTAGTCCTAGAGTCTTTTGTTAGCAGGAAAGTGTTGTTGGTATGGAACATTGCTTGATGTCACGCATAGTGTAAATTTGTATATAGACAAGAAAAACATGTTTCTTATGTGTAACTGTTGTTCTTTGACCTGTGTTCTCTGTGTGTTCAAGACTCACTCTTCTGCATTTGTTCACTGGAGTGCCTGAAGGAGTCTTTGAGTTTTTCTCAGTCTCTGACATCCTAAGAGGGGTAAGGGCTGCCTTTTTAGGGCTGCCTACAAAGCATACAGATGTCATAGTCTTATAAATACACCCCTTTGGATATTATTGAGGAAAAAAATTGTCTTGCTTTCACTATTTAAATGGACGTATTTGCAATGAATGTGAAAAAAACCCACAGAAGAGTAACAATTACAAATAAACAGATCTTTTAAACTGATCCTCGAGACTAAAGAAATTTACAAGATTTCCATTTGTATGGAAACAGAGTTCTTTTTATATAAATGAATTATGGAAGAGATATGAAGATGCATACTTCAGCAAGTAAGATAAATCTATATCCAGTAATGACAAAGGGTTTTCTGAATTTGTCACCCTAACTCATATCAGTCTAAAATTAATTTACTTTCCTCTGAAAATATCTGATATTTGCATGTATCAAAAAGAAATAACTGATCTAGATGGCCCATAGGTCTAGCATGCATTATGTTAATTCCTAAGTTCTACATTATTAAATCGTACCATGAAACGTGTGTTCAGGGAAGCTTACAATCAAGTATGTACTTAAAAATCAGTTTAATTGAATACTGTAAGCATTAACTTCTTATCATGTGATTATGGTATTTTAATCGGCAGTAGACTTAGAGTGCCTTAGATAAAAATCTCTATCTTTTTGTGTTTGGATTTCTTTGAAATGTAATTTTAACTTTATATGTGCTGGTTTCATAATATTAATGTGTCAGCATCCTGAAGATGAATAAGATGGGCTTAAGAGTACATATCAGTAATTAGCTTAATATTAGTGTTGTTGCTTGATGAAATCTAATAGCATAGAACCTACATAGCAATTCTTGTTAAAAACATTTCTTTCGTTTGTCATGGTCAGTTGTTGTAGTTGTTCATAGCCTTTATTCATTCCTGAAGTTTTGCTCAGAGTAGATTTTTACTTGGTTGTTCTTTACTGAAAACTTGAATATGAAGGTGTTAGGTTGTTTTATAAATTGTAAATGTAGGAGTAGAGAGACATTGGAGATCACAAGTATTTTATTTATTCTTTTGGGGTGTCTTTAAGTGGTTGGGCAACCCAACAGCTTTAACATTCAAAAATCAGTCAGCTTTGCAGTCCCAAATAAGGAATGTGCACTTTGTCTGGTTTGAATAATCAATTGTATATGAAATGTGAAATACTACTTTTAAAATCAGAAAAAAGAGTTAAATTGTGATGCTCACCAGCAGAACCTAGGTAAGTTTTGTAGAGAGATCTAATTTTATTAGACCAGCTGATAATAGGTGGAAAAGGCAGACTAGCTTTTGAGCATATAATGCTTCTGCAGCAAACATCAGGATAAGTGCAGTTTGAAACAACTGTGTTACATTCATGTTTACTTAGGTAATTTGAAGGGAAAAGGCTATCTCTAGTATATGAAGAGGTGCTTGGAAGGAGAGAGATTGTAAAGCTGTGAAGCAAGTAAGCATCACTTGCAGAACTCTGTGTCCTGTATGGGGTATACCATAATTATTAGCTCATGATGGTGTTTGGTAGAGTTACAGCTTTTAGTTCTTAAGCTCTGCATTTGAAAGTGTTTTGTAGGACTCCCTTGAGGGTCAGGAGTGAGAGTTAGTGGAATGGCTTTTTTGTGAAGAATGCTCTGCGTTTGTTTACTGAATGTTTCTGCCCATTTCACCTTCTCTGTGTGTCTTAATCCTAGTAAATATAGCTGTTTGTTTTTACCCACAATTTTCTGAAGCATGTAACGTTCTGCCATGTCCGTATCTAAAATTCATAGATTTTTTGGTAATAAAAACATACTTTTTAATCAGAAGATGTTAATCATTCATTTTCAAGATCATATGAAAACCTGGCAACTTTACTTGCGGGGAAAGTTCAATAAAGTCTGTCTTGTCTGATTTAAAGATCAGGTTCGTGTCTTGTGTCTTTTGATACTATATGTATGCATATTCATGGAGATAATAGATGCTTAATTCCATTTGTTAAAGTGGAGTTTTAAAGCTAACTGGTTCCTGCTACATAAAGTTCCATTTTTGAGATATACCCATACACTCTGTACATATATGTAAGTCATATGAAAATTAGTCAGGTATAATTAGGGATAAAAATCTACTTGAAGTTCCTATTTGAGAGAGTTGCAAAGAAGGATGGAGGTTTTTTACAAAAGTACTTAATGTTGCATAATAATGATACAAGTATCAATCTGAAATCGGCAGGAATACTCATTGAGAAAAATAAAGCATAGACCTTTGAAAAATATCTCCTAGTATCTCTGCAAGACTGAACATACCTAGATTTCGCTGTCATTGCTGACTAGTGCTGCAGTAGTACGTTCTTAAACCACAAGATGAGTTTGTCTTTCAGATGTGTTGGGGGGGCATTGCTTTGTTTGCTTATGGGTTTTGCCTTAGATAATCACTTCTGGGTTTTTTTGTGTGTTTTGTCTCCTTTAAAGGTCGTTTGTATGCAATGCAAACAGGAATGAAGATTGATAGTAAAACCCCAGAATGCCGTAAATTTTTATCCAAGCTTATGGATCAGTTGGAAGCTGTAAGTAGAATTTATTACTCTCCTCTAAAATGATTCATGATGTTACTTTAATTTTTATTTAAGCTTCTGCAAATACTATCTTTTCTCTGTCATTGGTCATTGATGCAACTATTCTGTATGCAGGCATACTGTATGAATTTAAGTCGTATGTAATAAATTGGCAGATGCATTGAAAGGAGGTAAAGCTATATGTGTATATGGGTGTTTATATGGATGTTTATGTATGCATGCACAAACATAACTGAAATTTTATACAGCAGACATTTGCCATAAGATTTTGTTTAGACAACATGATTTATGATACTTTATTCATAAGTATTCTCATGAGAAATCATAATTCATTATGAAATAAATGTAGGAGTTCTAGAATACCTTTTTTACTGATTTGTTTTTGTTTCCTTGAAGTCTGTGAGAGTTATTTTCACTGCTCTAGGACTGACTAGCCTAGTCCTTGGGCGCTTTTGAACTTTTTGCCATAAACTGTTGTACCCAGGGATTTTTAAAAACATTTTCTGAAAGATCTAGACACTTCTGATTGTATCCTCTGTTAGAGATTGGGGACCTTATACTTTGAATTTTTGTAAGCACAGTCTTACCTGTGTGGGTAGGAGATAGCTATGCCACGCTCTTCTGAGTGGACCTGACAGTATTAAAAACCAAACAACCTTAAGAAGAACAGTTGAACAAAGAAAAGTCAAGTCATTGTACAGATGGTCAGTTTAAGTTCCAGGAGCTGTTTACGTTCATGTGCTGTAATTTTCAGTAGTCTCAAAGGAAGTAGTGTGTAGATTTCAAAGTTTAACTGCTCATTTGAAAGCAGAAAGTAACATCGAAAAATGAAGCAGCGGTTCTTTTTGTGTTCAGTATTAATGATTCCATCCAAAATCTAGCCATAGCAATGCCTGAAGAGTTCATGTGAAACTAGTGCAACAGGCTTCAATTCTTCAGAAAAAAAATGAAAAGTGAACCATTGCTGTGTTTTATCTCCGATTTTTAGCAATGGAAAATCCAGTGTACAGTGACTTCTTGGTGTGTTATTTCATCAAATTTTGACATCTCTAATGGGTCTGGTTTTCATCTTCAGAAGGGAAGAGAGGTGGCAGGAGAGATGAGATTAAAACTTTGAAGGATTTTGCTCTTCATTTCCTAAGGATTTTTTAAATTTATTGGACCCCTTGTGGTACTGCAGCAACTAATCTGTCTGCAGTATTCAGTTACCCCTTTTGTTTCAAATTTGAAAAGACTAGAAAAGCAGCAAAACCCCATGGTTTCATCTTTCGGTTGCTGGTAAGATTGACAGCTGATCAGTGACAACTGATTCTCAGGTATTGAAGTTCCTTCTACGTAGTCAAGTGGTGGAAGGATGGAGAGAGTACTTCTAGACAGGTCTAATACAACACATTTGGGTCTAGGAAGTTTGGGTGTATTGACAAGTTGGACCTCTGCAGTAATTTAATAGCAGCCATTTTCAGTCTGCCCTTAACCAGCAGGGGGGGGGCACAAAGGGGTGCTGCAGGTCTGCGCTAAATGTTTCTCACAGCTTTCTGTGTGTTGCCACAGTTGATTATTTTAGAGGTTAAGACAGAAGCTTATAAACAATCCTGAACTTTATAGTAGCAAAGAATAAAACAGTGCAGATATATCTGGAAATTATCAGATGTGTTCTTTGCAAGAAATTTAATAATATTCCAGTTATATGAATTAATTAAACACAGTGATTTTGTATCCAAAATGCATGTTTCTGTCACTTTTACATATGATTGTGGTGTTGTGCTTTTACAATACGTAACTTTTATTTAAATGTTTTTAGTAAAATTAAACCAAATTTGCTTGATTTTACGTTCAAATTATGAATCATCATTTAAAACATCAGTACCACTGTGCAGAATCACAGATTGTGTGAAGGGTGATTTCACAAGTAAAAAACTTGCTTAATTTTAATAGTTTTAGAATTGTATGTAACTGAGTGTCTTTTGTGCATTTGAAATAATGTCCATTGAATATCAGATCAAGTATAGTAATAAGTTATTTTCTGAGTGTAAGGTATGTATATAGGTTGGTGAAATAGAAATATAAACCATTTTCTTCCTCAGTTAGCTTCAGTGTTTCATTTCAGTATTAATTCTTGCAACTTAGAAATTGTGGTACAGTCACAAGAGAAACAATTACACTTTGTAAAACAAATACTTTTTGAAAACTACGTAGAGTATGAGTTTGACAAAAGTCTTCAAATTTCAGGTTCTATTTGGAAAGTTTATATTACACTACTGAAATCAAGGAACTTTTCTGGCAACATTCTATGTATTAAAAAGTTGGCAGCAATCTAAAAAATATGGAAATGCAGCCTGTGTGATTAAATTTTCTCCACACGCACAGTGAAACATAACTGCTATTCAGAGATTGTTTTTAAATCTTTTGGCAAAATAAAGGCTGCAGGTTAGTATCATGCAGTGTTCCTGGTTTTGTTCTCTAAGGATAACCTGAGATTTCCTTATGTGTGAACAGTAAGCCTATTCAGAAGCTGTAAATCCACCTGTTGTAACTGTTAGAGGGTTATTTGCTTTACTGATTTTTATTAGGAAACCTGACAATTCTTGTACTCTTAATATCTTTGAAAAGAGGTCTTTGAATTGCAGTACACTGCTTAAACTGAAAATTCCAGTAAATCCATAGGTCACTAGACCGGTGAAGGTAAGGCTCAGACACTTTGAAAGATGTAATGAACTGCAGTGAAATAACTTTTCAAAAGAAGATACATGATCATGCTGACCTAAAGTACCTTTATAAAGCATACATTACTTTATCAATTGAACTGTGTTGAATCCTGGCACAGGTATCAGAGTGCTTGGTGTTTCAGATAGTAAGGGGAAAAATATCTGTAGCTATTCCTTCACAATATTGTAGTTGTGTTTATTGTTGACTTTTTCTTTTAGTTTGGTTTGTGGGGTTTTTTAAGTATTTTGTGATTGAAGAGGGTATTCAGAGCTACTTATTCATAATATTTCTCTCTCCAAAAGAATGTGCTTCCTCTTTAGCATGCTGCTTTTAGTGTTTGTTATGTTAGAAGTCGGAGATTTGTGAAATAGTTAAAGTGTATGTTGTTTCTTTTTTAAATTGTACTTGGCTTTGTCTAAATCAGCAACTTCTTGTATTTGGATTAGACTGCAGAATTGCTAAGGTCTAATAAGGTAATTAATGTATTTTTTTCAACTTTTTTCAGATGAAAAAGCAATTTGGTGATAATGAAGCAATTACTCAGGAAATTGTTGGTTCTGCTCATGTGGAGAATTACGCTTTGAAAATGTTTTTGTATGCAGACAACGAAGACAGAGCTGGGCAATTTCATAAGTAGGTGAAAATCTTTGTTATCTGAATTAAGATATGGGTCAGGAAATTTGAATATCCAAACTCTCTTTTATTTGACTGGAAACAAGAATTGGGCTTTAATGCATCCATTTCTCTTTCAGAAAACTTGATTTGTTATTACTTGTATGTCTCTTAACTTCACACATTTACTGGTATCCTCCTCCTTGTGTTCTTTAAGAGGTTGCTCACCTACTGGCAAGCCTTCTAGAACCCCAGGCTAATAGTGAGCTTGACATCAAGCATGTTATACTTTCTACTGTCTAGTGATATTAAAATAATTATGATGATACATTATGTGGTTTGATTTACAGCAATTGCTACGGCATGTTGATGGCTTTGTCTAAGATAATATAGGATGTCCTATGTCCAGTATTGAACATTTCAAACTAGAAACTAAGTGCAGAACACATGACCAGCTTTAAAAAATACTGAAACTTCCTGCATAGTAGTCAAGACACTAGTCAATATATTGCTAAATTTAAATACTGTGAAGTACATTCTGTAACATCAGATTAAAAGAAAAAAAAGTAGTGATGATTGGCTTGAAATAAGCCAGTATGATCTAAAATGCCAACTTCTAAAATGTGATCCTGAGAGACTGACATTACCAAGTTAGTGAAAAGTTTTCTTTTTTACAGAAACATGATAAAGTCCTTTTATACTGCAAGTCTCCTGATAGACGTTCTAACAGTATTTGGGGAGCTCTCTGAAGAGGTAAGTGTTAGGGATATCAGTGTATTATCTGATTGCTTTTCCTAGCACAGGTGCAAATTACTATTTTAGTTCTGTAAAGTTCTTTTTATAATTTGTGAATATAAACTTCAAAGAACATAGGTTCTAATTGTCTAGTCAAATACATGCTAGTAAGTCATATGGAATTGTGCTAAGTATTGCATAAATTATATTTGAAATATTAGACAACTGTTATCTGTTAGAAGATGCTTCATGACTTAAGTATCAGTTAGAAATTCAAAGTCTGATTATTACTGTGAGACAGATAGCATTACATTGAGCAAGTAGGAATGATTATAGGGAAAAATGATGCAAGGTTCCTGTCTTTTTCCACCTTCACTTTTTTCACCTTGCAAGCCAGAACTTCAGTGCTAGTAATTGAGATGGAATTGTGTACAGTTTTAGTTAGAACAGATATATTTGATTTTGCAACAAACCCCACTTTTTAAAGGTGATACAGTAAGTTGGAAGAATGTGAATTTACTTCATAAAAAATGGCTTGCTATCTGGCCATTAGAACATGACATGTTTAATTAAAAAAATTATCTACTAAAGTAGCTAACATGGTGCTCTTTATGGCAGGTAATCTTTTAATCAAACCAGTATTCTAGAATTGGCAGAACAAGATCATGATTACTTTTATTAAGGCACACCAGAATAATCTCTTGGTCTGTTTTAAAACAAACTTTTCTATTAGGTGAATGGTCAGCTGCTCTCTGTTATTCATGCCCCACAGAAGAATTAATCTCTGATATAGAGGAGCAGGTACTCTTAATAAAATATTTCTTGTTCTGAAAATTAAGAGTGAGGTTTCCTTGCTAAATTAACTGAATGAGAAGCTCAATTTTAAAATGTAATGGTATAGTTGATAACTTATGGCAAAGAAAAAAAGAATTAGAGAAAGTGGCTACTGACTCATGAAGACAAGTTTCAAATCTTGTTAAAGGAAGGTTGAAATACCTGGAAAAATAAATAAGAAACTGCAACAATGCTGAACAGTCTGAGACAGAATCAGCAAGTGCTGATCATCTAAGTGCTGAATGTGTGTGTCTTTTTTTTTTTTTTTCCCTCACATGCTTGAGTGTTATAGGCTTCTGTACTTACACTAGTAAAGTGCGTTAGAAACCAAAAGTTCTGCTGCTTTGCAGACCCATCACAAGCCCGTGGTTGTGTTGGTCCCAAACTATTCCATGCTGTTCTTGGAATTCACAGACTTGACGTTCTGTATGTAAATCCCTGATCTGACAAGTGTGCCTAACATGCAGGCATGTTTGCTTAGTTTAAAATGCAGTTGCCGTGGCTACTTTCTTTTGTAAATATTGGAAGGAAGGTAAAAGAATGGTTTTGATAGTGGTGTGCTGCTTGTATACTATGACGTACAGGATTGTAAGTGTAGATATTAAAGATAGGTCTTGCCCAAGAAGAACACTTGGCCAAGTGTTCTTGCAAGATTCTACATCTTCCATAGCCTAAGCCTATACCAACCTACAATTTTCATCTATCAAGAGGCACAAGTAAGATTACTCTTTTATGTGGTCTCTTAAAACTAGCTGCTAAGCACTCTGACATCCTTTATGATATCAAATAATGGTTGCTAGAGCCAGAGAGTGAATGCACATTGAATTGGGCTGAAATAACAATCATCTTAGACTGTAGGAGTCTGGTACGCAGGACAGTGCACGGATTTGGTGACTCCCCAGAGGTCCTGAAGCAATCCTTCTTGCGGATGGAAACCATTGTTATAAATGTCAATGTGGAATGCTAGCAGTGGTGTGTTTACTACTAAATGTGTTTGGTTGGGGGGGGGGGGGGGGGGTTGATGCTGAAAGGAGAGAAGTGCTTTGTAATTGGAAAGAAGCAGAATTATCTCATTTCGTTTAATCAGTGAAGACGATGTTAAAAGAGTATATGAGAAATACAGTAGAAGGTTTCCACTTCTGGCTAGCATCATTACATTTCAACAGTTTCCTTATCCAGTGTCACATGAAGAAGTGATGGGACAAGTATGACATGTGCCTGTCTTAGACTTTTGCAGAAGCTTTTATTAGCCTGAAGTAAGTTCAGGCTGACATCTGGTCATATAGTATGACATCTATATTCAGACTGCTTGTGTGTCTTTTCAGTATGTAATTGCCTTCATATGTATGGAATATCAACTATTAAAAGGCTTTTAAATCAACAGCAGAAGGCATAGAAAGCAGATATTTGACATCTAAAATCAGAAAGTGGGTGTTGTAAATAATATGTGTATTTTTAATTGGCAGGTGGTTGATTATTGGGTAGTATGAATGGATTGTGTCACAGGAAACAGTAGATGTTCCATATCTTAATATTGGAACTAGGTAAAAGGATTTTCTGGAAGACATGTTTTACAAGACAGCTTATGTCAGATCAGTAAGAAGCTATGTGATAGCAGTGTTATTTTCATTTACCTCAGTAATAATGTTCATACAGTAGGGCAGCCTTCCGAAAAGGGACAGCGCTGTGTATTAAAAACAAACTAAAAGCAACAAAATTTAGGTTCTCAGTTCCGGAATGATAAGCTTTGCAGTTGGGATGCATAATGACACACATCAAACACCTTGTTCCCTTCTCCTCACTCCGTCCAGTGTTTTGGTGGGAGGGGTTTGGGCTCATTCTTAAATATGCTTTCCCAGGGGCACCACCAGCCTGGCTGAGAAGCTCAACTCTGTCCTGCCATGGGTCTGCTGGAGCTGGCCGTTCCTGGCACAGGGCAGCCCTGGCCTCTCCTCACAGATACACCCCTGCTGCCCCCCCATTGCCAGCACATGGGCACGGACACCTGATACAACAGCATCTTCACACTTTATCAAGAAATAATTGCGGTATTAGAACAGAAGGGAGATGTATGGGCTGTTAAATCTTGCATAATGCTCTTTTAGAAAAGTACCATACTCTGGATGTGAATTTCTGCATTTTGTGGCTTCTAGTGTATTTGTGAATGATAAAAGAATTTCATCTGTAACACTACCTGGCCAGGAATGATTATTAAAAGGAAGTATTTAACAGAAAGCTGTGTTTTCCAATTGTACTTTTCCCTTCTAAGGTATAGTGAATGCATTTTAATAAATCTGTCATCAGGATACACTTTTTTCTGGAGAACATTTTATTTGCGAAAATGAAAACCATATCTTTCTCCTGGGCTGCATAAGCATCCTGGTGGATAACAGTGTATTAAATAAGAACAAGGGAGCTTTCTGGAGATAGCCATTATACTGTCACTCTCTACCCTGTTCTAGATGACAGTGCAATAAACTTTGTGAAGTGCAATTTTGAATTTCATTTTATTAGTTCACAAAAACTTTGGATGTAGTTTCAGTCAGGACTTTTAAAAAGACATTATTCTGTCTACCTCAGTTTGCAAACCACTTTACCTGTGATTGTTACTGTGGAAATCTGAGTTCACCAGTACCTTGCAGGTGATGATGTTGATGTGAAACACACTCTCAAGCAGCATTGTTCACTTGGCCAAATTATTCCACTCATCCTTCCACATTTCTCATCTCTGTTTATATTCAGCCTTGTTCCTTGAAATATATTACCTCATAACTGTCAGAACTGGTTATTTCTCTTAAACTTTTGACAAAGTAGTTGATTTGCATAATCAGTTTAAGATTTCTCATAACAATTGAGAATTCTTCCTGGGTTAAAAAACCACTGTTGTAACAGTCCCAGGAGATATAAAGTGGCCAATCTTCATTTCATGTTTTGACATACTAAAGTTGTCCCTAAGAACAGTATATTTTAAAAAATGAAATGGAAAATCTCAGAATAGTTGAGATTCTGACATTTATTTCAATCACTCATGTTTTGTGAAAAGAAGAATTTATGAAAACCCAAGTGAAATGCTTTTCAGCCCAGTTTTTTTTTCCCAGAAACTGAAAATAGTGAAAAATCATGTTGATTTTCTTTAAATACTGAAGTTACTACCACATTTTTTCAATTTCAAACTGTTACCATGGAAATGAAAATGGAATCAGAAAGGCAAGCAGCAGATTTGCTTCTCACTACTGTTGCTTCATATTGGCACCATTTCAGAAGATGAGTTGGCAATTGACCGTCAATATAGTAATTAATTTTTTGAGAGCGTTAGCATTTTTTCTAATAACTCAAGTATCATAACCCCTTGCTCTGCAGGTAGTTTATGTATTGCTAAAGTCCTTCATCTGATTTTTTAGCTATGTTGTGAAGTTATCAAAATATTTTATGTCCTAGAATATCCCACACATACTACCTTAATCTGCAACTACAGCAGCCTTTCTGTATTCATGCTTTTAAATACCTTTTTAAAATTTAAGATAATGTAATTAGAAAAGATATATTATTGTTCAGCAGGAGTTGCATTTTAAGTTTCAGGTATTTAAATCTAAAGTAAATAATCATCTAAGTTTGTGGAGATAGGAAGTTTTCTTTATTATTTCACATCAGTAATTACCACACAGTGCCCAGCCTTTCACACTAGGTGGTCCTGGTGTAATTTATTTCCTTTTCCTGACATGCTGAACTAATTGAAGATCTCCACATTTTCCTTTCATGCTGAGAACCTGTTAAAGGTGTTCTTTTTATATATTTTTTTTTAATACACTGATTAATTTTCAAATGTGCTGTTTAAAGGGGTGTCAAATGATAGCAGAGAAAGCAGTTTAGTTTTATGGTATCTTCTCAGGGTGGAAAACCTGCTTATATTTCTGTTTTGAATGCATTAATTTGCAGAAGTGGGTGGTTAAAATGGCTGGCCTTTTCACTTCCCCAGAATGCCCAGCACAGGAAGTATGCCAGGTGGAAGGCAGCATACATTCATAACTGCTTGAAGAATGGAGAGACTCCTCAGCCTGGGCCTATTGGAATGGAAGGAGAGAGCTTCGGTATGTGTTCCCCTTTTCTTTTTAAAAGAGCAGAGGGCTGGGCTGAGACCAAAATGGTGGTATGCATAGTTCTTCAGGGAGCACCCCACAGGAAGCACAGCTTCCCTGTTTAATGTTCCATTCACAGTGGGCCACCTTCTGCTTTTTCTTCTCTGCTTCTCCTACCGTTATTTTTATTGGATGTTACTGTTTGATTGACTGACTTAATTTTATTTTTTTTCTTTCCTCTGTAGTGGAGATTATTTTGAATACAGCTACTCTCTAAGAAGGCATTGTCACCTTTGGGCCAGAACCACGCATTTCTTTAATGCTACCCACAGTCCTTCTTTTAAATCTGTTCTGTAAAGTTATGATCCCTTTGCCAGTTTATCCTCTCTTAGAAGTTAAATAGGAGTCAAAAAGGGATTGATCATAGATAAATTCAACTTCAAAGCAAACACCTGATTATGAGACAACCCTTTTCTCCCTGTATAATAATGTGGTTTTCAAAACAGGTTTATGGCCTACTCTTTTTAGATTGGATTTCCTGCTGCTTTCTCATTCACCCCCCCTTTCCTCATGTTTTTAGTTACCCCTGTGTTCTTCTGGCTACGTGACTTTCTTGTACAGGATTCTTTGAAGTTACCTCCTTAACTGTTAGATAAAAAGTGGTGATTTCCAAGGACATCCACTTACCGAAATGAATGTTTATCAAAACAGGTTGTTTTAAGCCTCCCAAATTGTAACTTTTACTGCCTTCTATTTAATGCATTCAGACATGTCTAAACTCTGTTGCTAATTTAAAAGTCCTAGCTTTACAGTAAGAAATGTTAGGGGCATCCAAACCTTTCTCATTTAGAGCTTTTTAAAAACAGAGACCACCACTGTGACCTGATGCAAGCTAGCCTCTCCATGAAGTAACAGAACACATACTTAAGCAGACTCTCTTTTACAAGAGCATGCAGATCACATCCTAACCTATTCTAAGAAAGGCAGCTCCATTCTCTTATTTCATTACGTGTATTTTTTCTAAAAATAACAAAACATCAAACCAGAGCTGCCACATTATTTCTAAACTTTATAAATGTTACCCTGTTTCTAAAGTATAGATCCACAGACTTCACAGATATGTGTTTTTGTGAACTCAAATGAAATCACATAAAAAACTTCTTTTTGTTAAACTGCTGAAACAGATAATAGTATTACTGTTCTGTGTATAAACTTATCATGCTTTTCAGTTATTGATAAAAGCAAAATATATGCACAAATGGTTCATTTCTGAAATACATCAAAATAGAAATGGTATGTAATTGTTCAATTAACTTTCAAAATATTTTCACCCATTTACTTTTCCATTTTTTGCAGGTTTTCTATGCTTAATGCTTTATGGATGTTTAATTATTTTTGCATTTTACCAATTGAATTTGATAGCAATCAGTTTCATTAATAAGGGATCCTTTTGTTTTCTTCCCCAGTCAGTGCAGAAGCTTGAAATACAAATTTTAAATGTGAATCTCTTATGGAAAGAGGATGACTTTGGAATGGATATTTTCATTATGCAAATTGAAACACTCTAATTCTGCATAATGACAATAACCTCTATGTATAATTCTTCACATACCTAGTGAAACAGCTAAGAACATTGAATGATTTGAAATTTTCCTCTGAGCTAGTATACAAGACTTTGTGGCTTGAATAAATGTCACTTAAGTTGATGCTCATTTATTGCTTAACTTACGCTTGAATTTAGTAATACAAATTTTTCTAATAAAAAGGATCAAGAAACAAATCTACAATGCAGAAGAGAGAAATCTAACTTGTAGAGTGTGGCTCGTATCTAACTTGTAGAGCCACCTTGTAGAAGTAGCTACACATGTGTATTAATACAATATGATCCATATATTTACACATGCGTACATATGCAGAGACATACACACACAAGTATTTGTTTCCATTCATTCATGTTTGGGGTCTGTACCTAGGTCTTCAGTGAATTTTGAAGTCTGAACCTGTAATTTCAAATATGTTATGAATAGGCTTGTAATTCTCTGCATGTTGGTTTTATTTTAAACATGTCAAAACATTAGAAAACTGGTTTCTCTTCTGGTTCTCAATCTTTTCATCATACAGTCTCATATTTTGAAGCTTCTTTCCTGTTTATTTGTGAAGAAAGAGGAGGATGGGCATGACCTACTATTTATAGAAAGATTAAACTGGTGATCCTTCCAGTAAGGTGTAGCATCCTATTCCACTTGGCAGCCACTAGCTGATTCTTTAGCAGAAGACAAATGTGCAGCAGAAGATAAAAAGTGACAAAGTAGCATGAATAAAAACTGTCTAGCTTGCCACCTTTATCAGACAGTGAGCAAAGTATGAGGAAGTAGAAGACAGGCATTCTTACTCCTTCCAAGCCCACCTTTGTTAGAAAGTAGCATATTGCTTGAAGTATGAGGGTTTTCTATTGTCTTCCAAATATGAACTGGAGAACATGGCATATAAGGTGAAGTTAAGTGGGTCTAAGGTCTGTCTTAAACTATACCTAATGGGATAGTGTAGAGAAGATCTAAGCCAGACTCTTCTTGGACATGCATAGTGATGGGACAACAGGCGATGGACACAGGTCGCAACCAGGAAAATGTGAATTAATTATTAGGGAAAAAAAAAAAGTAAAAAATTATAAAGTACATCATCACCATGAGAGTGTGTACCAGAAGTCTATCTCTGCTTATTGCTAGTCTTTATTTTGTTAAAAGTAAACAAAAGTATCTAAAAGCCTGGGTGCCAATTATAATTTCTTTGCAATTTTCCTGGATAAAATACTGTTTGGGTATTAATACTCTAGAAACACTACAACGTAAGTAAATTCAAATATTTTTGAACAAATAATGAGTTGGATACAATTTCATTTCCAAGTTACTACTGTATTCTTGTTGTTATGTTTTCCTTACCTAAAGATGCCATACAGACTTAAACACTGGAATGGCTATCTTACCCAATAAAATACGCTCCAATCTAGGCACAGCTATATTTGAAGTGAAGCATTAGCAAACTAATTTCTTCTTCAACATACAGTCTTTTTCAAGGCAGTTTTCTTAAATGCCAGTGCAGCTGTAGCGAGAGAGACTTATGATGCAATTCCAGCTGCAAACATCACCACATCTTTCTAAGTCAAATTACACGAGTTTGATAATTTACTGGAGAAGACAATATGTGGGGAAAAAAATCTTTTGTTATAGTGAATGTAATGAATAGCCCAATTAAATATTGTGCTCTTTAGTGGTCTGGCTCATAGTGTGGTAATGTTTACAAAGCTCACCTGATTATGTGAAATGAATTATGAATTCTAAACAATTGCAAAAATAGAATTTCTAAGCAAAGATTACAGAGCTTTTGCTAAAAATCTGTGTATGCAGCTTGTGTAGAAACAGTAATTGTTCCTCAGCAGCAACAATAGGCTCTTTCTTCATTTTATTAATGTGGAGGCAAAAGTAACTGACTTGCTCAAGGCTGCAAAAGAAACTGTTGTAGGAGGGAAAGTAGAATTCAGACTTTATTCAAATCCCTACTGTTCATGACAGGTCATTACAAGCAGTAGTGTGAATTGGTGAAGACTGTTGCTTTCATTACCAAGTTATGTGTACATGCAATTTAAAAGGGATGCAAATGCTGAGTGAGCCAAAATTTTAACAACCTTATTGATGGGGAGCCTGCAGTATCTATAATCTGGCAATATCTTTGTTGAATTGTATTTCATGTAGTAAGAGAATTTCTCACACTCTTATTTTCTGAGCAATTAAATGAAAAATACTTTTTGACGTTTATTTTTGGATGTTAACTCTGTAAAGTAGATGCCCATAATGCTTTACACAACCAAGACAAAAATTTTATGCAAATTATTTTTATTAGAAGAATCAGTTAAAAAAAGTGTGAATTCTTGCTTTGTGCATCATAAGAAGAAAAGCAGCATTGTTTGAATGTATGACTGAACCTTCCCCATTCCTTTCTGCTTGCTCATTTTCTTCTTCTCCTTGCAAGTGGAAAAAGTCTGTTTAAACAGAGTGAAACTAGGTCTCTGTAGCTTGACAAATTACTATTTCTTTCCAAATTGTTATTTTCTTTGTGATTCTTGAAAACCATACTGTAACTCTTGGAGATGTTTTTACAGTAACATAGGCATGCTTTATGCAGTTCTGCTGTTGGATTTATGGATGCTTTTGTCAGGACGCCACCATGGAAACCTTAAAATGACATGCGTAATTTATTAATGCAGTTGGAATACAAGTCTGAGAGTACACATAAAGGTCACTTGGCAGTAACCCTAGGTCACCCAACAAGATTTTATACTAATGGAAAAAAATTAAAAGTATAATTTCAAATATGAAAAAGTTCCTAAATGGTTATGGTATGGCCATAGTAAAATACATTAAATGTCACCACTTTCATTGCAATATATGATATGTATTCTACATTTATATCACAGAATTCCAGGAAACCTTCATAGTCCTAACTAGTAGAAAGAACAGTGTATGAAAAGTTGATGGATTTTTTGAGTCCATTTCTCAATGTTATAGGAAAAAAAATAGACATTTTTATATTCTAAAAAAGCAGTGTTCCAATAGTTCCTTACATTGTGCATCTTTTAGCAACATCTCAAGCTAAAGAGGAACA
Organism: Buteo buteo; assembly: GCF_964188355.1. NCBI lineage: Eukaryota > Metazoa > Chordata > Aves > Accipitriformes > Accipitridae > Buteo > Buteo buteo. The sequence goes on from NC_134179.1 coordinate 27,822,471, forward strand.
GTACAGCAGAATCAGAAAAAGAAAATGTTTTTAAATTAAAATTAATGGATTACCTTTTGAATTCTCTGGACTCCTTAAAAATAGGAGTCCAGAGGATTGGAGGAGTCCGGACTCCTTAAAAGTAAAAATTTTGCTAGTTTTAAATGTAGTGCTTTGGGCTGCTGAAGTTATCTCATAATTGGTGCTTCCTTACATTAGACAAGGGAATGCCATTAAGCCTTGAGAATCCTCTATTTATATGAAAGTATCTTTGGACATTTGGTTAAGGGGCCAGGGGTATCAGCCTCATTCCACGAAGTCTTGCCTTCAATAAATAAAAAATAATTTAAACAAACAGATAGTCTGGGTATACTGTAGCTCTGAGGAAAATCTAAAGAGCACATGGATTCATTATGCTGGGATCCAAGCACAAAGGCTGATGAGGTTCCAAGACAAGAAACTCAGCTGGAGCTGAAATTGAATGTGAAACGATAGTGTCACTGTTTCACAGCCTAGTATTTCAGCATCCTTAAGCAAATTGCAAGGAACTTTAAATTCTAGGGCATTACTGCTTTATGAGAAATTAATTCTCTAATTTTCAAGTGTTCATTCCCATTCCCTGGAAAAGATTTGGTTTTCAATAATGTTATGGATGTTCGAACCACAGAACTTAAAAACAGTTTGTTGACTTAAATATTCTTTTCAAGCAGCCTGAAAACCTTTTATTTACCACTACTGTTAAAACTCTTCACAAATATTGCAAGTGCATATCTTAAAATGGTTCTAATACTTTAATCTTTGATAAAGAATATTTTAAATATTTACTTTGCTGAAAGAATAGTTGCAATGTGTTGATGACATTTGGGCACTTTCAACACCTAAGAAAAGTTAATTTAAACAAAGCTACTTTTATGTTTAATACAGTTTAATATTTGCCAATTGCATAATGAGCAAATCAAACTGTTTAGCTAGATCTTTTGATACATATACCTGATTAAAAAGTATATTGCCCTTTTGTGAATTTGCCTCTTACAGGCGCTGTTATTAAGGGTGGTCAGCACTTCTGATGCTTTTTTTTTTTTGGTTGGGTTGGGTTTTTTTGTTTGTTTATAACATTGCCAGAACCATTTGAGTTCCTATCTTCCATGGCCAGTGTTGCCTACAGCATTGCACTTTTAAAGGAGTGACTAGAGACCATGAACTATGCAGTGAGGAAGTCTGAAGCTGAAACTGGGAATGTGTTGGAGAGAAGGTTGGGAGGTAGTGCAAGACAGACACAAGTATGGGGCAAGGGGTTGCAGATATGGGATATGAAGTCCTGGTGCAGAGAGAGAGAAATCAGAATGGGACTGAAGAGCCAGATAAGGGCAACAGGAAGCTGCAGGGGCAGAATAAAGGAATAAATGCATTAATGGTTTAAGTCTGGGCAAGAACTTACAGGTAATTTCTCTTAGTTGAGATACTAAGTATAATGAAACCATGTTTTCTCCCACTCTCTCAGTCTCAAAAGTGGCTTAATTTTTTACATCAGCTTTCCCAAAATACTAGCTTCAGGCAGGCACCCAACATAGAAAATCCAACTTTATGGCTACAATTGGACCAAGCTATAAATAATCAATAACAGTGTTACAAGTAAACTTGGGCAGCCTTACCTTCAGACAGCATAAGTGTTGTGCATAACTATTTCATTAACCTTATGTATAGTAAGTCCCTGGGATTTTGTTAAACTAAATTTTATTTTCTGGAACTGTTTTAAAACAATTTTTTTAGTGACCACCAAAACCACTGAAAAGTATAGCAGTCAACCAATGGCTTATTCCTATCATTACGTCATTATTTGAAAGGCAGCATATCCGGTGTTTGCTTTTGAATCTGACTTTTTTTTGCCAGTTTTAACACATTTAATTTTTCTTCCATGCATGTTAGCCATATGATATTGCAGTATGAGTTACTAGCAAAAAATACAGCAAAGGAAAAATCTGGCACCTTAAGATATCCTTTGCCTTCCAGAAATCTGCCAGATGTTTGTTTGCATGTCTGGAATAGTCTCATAAAACCACAGCCTGAATTACTGGTTGCAGCAAGTGAAAGTAATTTTTACAAGAGTAACATACAAAAATTTTACCATGTTCTGTGTTTTTATATTAAATTTTGCAAGCAGTGCTTGACATACCTGACAGAACTTTGCTTCTAATACTTTTAAATAAAGTTTCTTGGTATTAGACTGTGGATTTGGGGGATTTGCAAATTTGTTTATTAGTACTTGGATATTCTGAATGAAACTAAAATACTACAACTTTGCAATATAAAACAAAAATATATTCTCTGACTGTGTATTTATTAAAGTCCAGTAAAAATGTCCTAATGACAATACTGCTGATTTTACTCCACATTATAGCCTTTTTTTGTAGTAAATAGTATTGTGAATTAGAAGGTGTCTAGTCATTTTTAGTAAAGGTACCTGAATTTTTCTGGAAGAGAGCCTTACATGGGAAAAAGATTCTGATATTTGTGATAGTAATATTTGTAATAGTAGACTGTTTAATTATTAAGCAGTAGAGGTGCTTGCATAACACACAATCTTGTATAGTTGAAGATCAGTGTGGATTTCATAAAGAACATATCTTTTGCCAGCTCTAGACATATACAAGTTTTGTGCTCCCATATTCGCTTTGCTCCCTTTCAAGAGCTGGGTGTTAACAAAGCCATTCCCCAAACTCTGCTCATTCCACCTGACATTATTGATGCAGATGAACACACACTGTAAAAGAAAATTAGCTTTTTTAAGTTGAACTGAATTCAAATTAAGGAGCAGAAATCAACCATGTTCTAAATTAACTGGGTCATTAGCATAATAAAATTGGACCATTAGCCTTCAATGCAACATTGAATAAACTAGACCAGAACCTTAAGAACAAGACTAGATTGAAAAATAATATATATGTTCTTTGTACATGCTATGGGAAATATTGAACCTCATTATTCTTACAGAAGAGGTCTTTGAAAGTATGTGAGTTGCTTTTGTTGCTTTTTTACTTTGTCAAATCAGCTGTAGGTGGTTTGGGTTGATAAATGTTTTATGTCACACTGTGGTGCAACTTTTCTACTAACTAAAATTTGAAAGGCGGTTTTAAAAGAAAGCCTAAGTTTTCAAGTTTTTGTACAGAAGAGTTGCAGTAATTCCTGTTCTGTGTCATCCTAGCAGATGTTGAAAGGGAAGAAGCAGGGTCATCTTCTCTCCATAGTGGAACGACTCAACCAACATCAACATCTACGTATGAAGCTAACAACATACCAACTAGTAATTACACTGGCATACATATACCACCAGGTGCCCATGCACCAGCCAACACTCCAGCTGAAGTTCCTCATAACACAGGTATGTCTGAAACACCAAAACAATTCATGGCTTTATCGACAGATGAATTCTAGCCCTCTTTCCATTACATAAACTAAAATAGTACAGGTATTCTATGGCAGAAGAAAATTCCTGAATTAACGTCATAAAAATGCCATCAAAAATATTTTTTATGTTTTTATGGTTTTTAAAATACATAATTCATATTTTGGAGCACTTTGCCAGAAGAGATATATGGACTGAAAGGCTGAGTGTTCCTGCAGACAGAATGTTTTTTTCTTCTCTAGAATCATGCATTGCAACATCTATACTGTAAAGCACTATTTGAATCTTTCACTTGATAGATGAAATTGTATTACGTCATTTCATATTTAGCTTTCCCTGTGCAGATAGACTGTTGTTCTTTATGTGGGAACATATCAAATATAATGTTGAAACTGTTAAAACAATACTGTAACAATCATGCCTGATGTACAGTTCATACTTTTCTTCTGTTTGGTTTATGCTCCTTTTCCGATGCAAGTACTTTAGTGTGATTGACCTCAAACAATATTATTAATGGAAATTTTGTCCCTACTGCTAAACATACTGGCTCCTGCATCCTTCTTATTCTGTGTCATTTTTGGACCAAACCCAAGTTCTCAAAAATCCAAAGTTCTTCCCAGTTGCGGTATTAAAAAAAAAAAAAAAAAGTTGTGTTAAATGATTTGTGAATGCAACTTTTTCACCTCATGTTACCTTTTCATAATGATGTTTAGTAAGACTAACAAATTAAAAGCTCTTGATTTCAATCCTGATGATCATTTGATTGTTCAGATACATTTTTATATTACAGAACATATGAGATATTTTTGTCCCACAGCCTCTCCTTTTCTTTTACTTTCTCATTTTAAAAATGCTTCACCCTATGAAAAGTTCAGGATGCTCATTTTTTCGGATTTATCAAAGGGAAATCCTTTAGATAGGTGGGGGGGTTGGGTCTGGGAGGGGGAGAGTGTTGTGGTTTTTTTACATTCAGCCTAGGTAAATGTTAGCTCTTCGTTTTTACCAGATCTGAAAATTATGGAAAGTGTACCTTGTTGGAATACATGGAATTCTTTGCATTACATAGTTTTAACCCCATCAGTCATTCCATGAAATAACAGCTAATTTAGAAAAGTGATTATACCATCTTCCTACATAGCAGATGTTGTAGAAATAACTTTGTTAGTCTGGTATGTTCTGGATATACTACAAAAGTACAGTTTTGGATCAAGGCAAATGAGAGTGTCTAAAATGTGAACGCAGATACAAGAATGCTTCACATTGTAAAGAGCTGTTTCTTCTAGTATCACCATTTCCCTTTTAAATCTAGCTAGCTTTTTTTATTCTCACTGATTGTTTTTGAAGGAATTGGGAAGGAGATAGTTTGCAAGCGTGAGATGGCAGGCATGGGACTTTAAAAATACAATAATGGAGACTCTGTCTGATATTAAATGGCAGAATTTAAACTTCAAATATAAAATTTTATTCCTACTCTTTTTTAGCAGGTTTTCCTCAGTACTCTAGGGTAACCAGTGTCTTTTGGACTAGTATTTTCTTATTTTTCTTAATGCTTGAAATTAAATTTCTGTGAAATACTGTACTGATAAAATGAATGACAGTCTGTAAATTCTTCTGTATTACTTTATAAAACGTCCATAGTCTGAAGCGAGGGTTTTAAAATTATTTGTTACAAACTTTCAGAATTGGGAAGCTATCAGCTGCTTAATTTAAAAATCATGGAGTCATTAGGTTTACCTGTTCTGTTTTCTTATTTCGTTTGCTTACATTTAAAGTCTATAGATAAAAATAACCGAAGTCCAATTTTTGCATTGATTTGCAGGAGTGACAAGTAACACCATTCAGCCTGCTCCTCAGAATATTCCTCTAGTCGATTCTTCCCTTTACAGTGCTCAGTCTGCAGGTAAGGTGGTGGTGTTTGTATTGTCTGTACATGGACATGCTGTGTCCTGTGTGTCTAACCTTGCACTGAAGGAAGAAGTTTGAGAAGTAATGACATCATTATCTGAATGCTATTAATTCAGAAATTGTAAAAATAATGGACGTCATCTAAGCATTGTGTTGCTAAGAGTTTTTAATATTTTCTGAAAGCTTTGCTACAGTGTATGTTTAGTGTTTGTCTATCTGACTTTTTTGAACCAGTGAACTAGCATTGCGTTAGGCTTTTTTAATATTTATGTTGTTGCTTCTCAGGTGAGGTTGTGATATACTTAGCAAAGCCTATATTCCTGATGGCCTTTGCTAAATGATATTTTTGGTAATCAATACACATTCCCTTTACTTAAAATTTCTTCTACAGGGTCAGTACATAAGTTATTTATTCACTTCATTAAATAATCATGACATTCCAATGGTGTTTTTTGTTGCAGCGTAATTATGTGTGCTTGTTGATTATAAGTAGTATCTGTATTAAATGAAATAATTTATAAGGTATTGCTAATGATGTCATTTTGATGTACCATTTAATCAAGGCTTTTATCTTTTAAAATGGCATCTGTCTTTGATGTTAAAATCACTGATAACCTATATTACATGGATTTTATGTCTGCTTGCATATATCATGCTTTGAAGTGCACACACAAATACTAACCCTAGGGAAACCGTGGCCTGTGAAAGAGTAGTGACTGACAATAAAGCTGGAATCATCCTAGATTCTAGTTTGAACACTGATGTGCGTTTGGACAAATTGTTAACTGTTTTCTAGGAATTTTTCTGTCTGGAATAGACGTAATAAAAAGATAATTTGCATCCCTTCGTAATAATCAGATTTTTATTGGCAGTGTAATGTGGATGTTGAGTGAGGAGGATGCCTAGAAGTCCTAGTATGAAGTCTCTTCACATTCTACCCTATAGTTTATCCTCACCAGGGAAAGCTGATAGTATACGTAATTGATGTTTTAAGTTCCAGTACTAGATACAGTCAAATGTTGCCTATTAAGTCTACCAAGTTTAGATAGGTATATATTCTTGTATATTGTAACTTATAAATATTTAGTTAGATATTTTAGTTTATTATGTTGTTGAAGAGGGTGTCTATGTTAAAATACCAGCTTTACTGAAAAATCATTTTTGAATGCTATAATAGGAATTCAGTGTTTAGCTTGATTTTCATCTGCTGTCATAAGGATGCTCAAGGATGTGTCTATCTTAATATTAGGAGCCATTTTTGTAGATGTCTTAAAAAGGTAAAAATAACAAAATTTACCTTTGATAGAGACATATTAACCTTTAGTATTCTCTTAAAGAACAAAAGGCACATCTTATTGTTTGTCCGGCATATTACTGTAATGTCTCATGTGACAGTGAACTCATTTTACTGAAAACAATACCTCAGACTCATAGCTGAACTGTTCAAACTGGGTGATAGTTTTTGAGTTTTGGGGGCTGTTGTGGGGATTTCAGTAGCTCCTTAACCAGAACAGCTGAAGGCTTTACTTAAGCTTTACTGTAGTAACTGCTAGTTGGAAAGTAGATTTTGGGTTGTTTGGCAGCAAAGCTTTCATATTTAACCAGCATATCATGATCCTCTAGACAGTCATTCTAATAGGTTTTTGGATAACTACTCTGAAAATTTTAGTCATCATTGTGTCTTGGTTTGAATGTTTAATTCTAGTTGTCAAAAATGTCATAATTTTGATTTAAAGTTTAATTCTTCATTAAGTATTAGAAGTTCCGTTATTTGGTATCTGGATAGTATCAGTGCATTGCTCCCTCAAGCCACTTACCTGTGATAACCTGATTTAATAAGTACATAAATATAAATAAAAAGGAATTGAGTGAATTAAGATACCCTGTGTTTGTGAGAATTCATAATAACTACTGTTGTGTAGCTAAGAGATTAAGACCCTTGCTAAGCACAGTGATGAATCTCTCACTTGATCTAACCTGAGTATTTGCATGCCTGCATTCCTCCTCTGCACATCTGTTGTGTCACTACATGTTTGGGTCTTGTAACAGCTTAAAGTGTTACATTCTTGTGAGGGAGTTTCGCAAAAGTGCACCGGAAGAGGTGATACAGCTCATACAGATCCTTGGTTCTGAAAGCTTAGAAAATACACTGTAAATTATGCATGAGTTTGAGAAGGCATAAGGGATATGTCAGTCAGCAGACATACAGTAAGAATTTTGTTTGTATGAATAGAATTAAGAAGCTTGAGAGGAATGGAAAGTGTTTGTCCTTGACTGTCACCATCCTGTCACTCATGCCTGGTCATTACCCAAAACATCCTCCCTTCAGCTGTATGTGTAAGAATAATGGCAGATATCATTCTTCTCCTCATGCTGCTGAGGAGTCCTTTTTATGCCAACAGTACTCTGTTCCACAGTAGCCTTGTTCCCTGACCTGTAAGTAGATTTAGAAATGCTTGTATCTCACAACGGACATAGTAAACTGTAGGACCCAGGAGCCCTCCCTCGTTCCTGATTTGCAATACACGTATATTCAGGCTAGATCCTGGCTGTGTACTGAGGTTAGACCTTGGTATGCACCATTGCTATGGAATTGAAGTTTCCTTTGGATGGGAAGAAGGGATCAGTGTTGCCCTCCAGTAGATCCATAGAGCTAGCACAGTGCAAAGTACACTTGCTCCACGATTTAGACACGATGTCTGTGTCTATACTAATAAATTAAACATGCCTGTAAATATTTGACAGAGAACAGCTGGCACAGAACCACTTACATCCATACTATTAAACTTTTAAACCTTCTAAACAAGGTAGTTTGTGAAGGCTGCCAATCCTGAATGGTCTCTAGCCTGTTCTGACCACAAGTCATGCCCAGGAATTGTTTGGGAAAGTGCTAGTTTGCATGGGCCAAAACCATACTGGAGTCTGTTCCAGCAGTTTGACAGTGTAGACAGTGAAGTTTGAGTGCTGCAACGCATTCCCTGGCACTGTTGAATGTACTAGTAGAGGCATAGCCAAACAGGATATTCCACATATTCCTGCAAGACTCTTTCTGGTAGTAAGATCAAATGTATATTTTTAAAATAAATTATATATTTTCTTTCCTTCTCATAACATGGCAGAAGCAATTTGATTAATGCTATGATGGGAGAGAAACTTTTGGTGGAGAAGAGTAGAATATTTTATCAAAAGAATATTAAGTTAAAGTAACAGTATTCCTTTGATATTAGTAAGCATGAATCCTTCAATAATTTTCCTGTCCTGTGGGAACAGGTTTCAGAGTTTAACATTGACTTTTGTAAGTGTCAAAGCTTATGCAATTAAGCATTGGTTAATGCTTCTGACAACAGAATGTAGAGCAGCTACACAGCAACTTTGTATAATGTGTGCGTGCACTTCTCTGGTGTAGTTTGCTTAAAAAATTTATTACCCCTGGATTTTGCTAACACTAAATGCATTCATGGTTGTGCTACACAGTTTTTATAAAGTCTTATTATGTTACCATATGCTCCCTTCCACAGGTGGCATAGTATAGAGAAACAATTTGTCCATTCTAGTTGTGTGTATAATAATGTTTGATTTTTCTACACACAGAGTAGAAACAATAGTTTGACATTTTACATGTTTTCATTATCTTAAGAAATCTTTGAGGATTTATATTTTTAATATCTTAAGTGCTTTAATGGGAAAAAAGAGCATCTTGTTTCAAAAATCATTTCAGTTACCTTTGCCATATCTGTTTTTATACACCAAGTTGCATTATTAAAATGTTCTTAAATCAGCTGCCTTGTATTTGGGCAACTTCATAAAAAGGAAAAACATCCAATGGCTAGAAAAGGCTACAAGGGAGAAGCAGATACATCATGTAAAATATACATTATTTTCATTCTAAAACTGCTTTTTTTCCCAGCATGATCTTCAGCATCTCTAGTCAAATTGCCTTTCGGTTTTCACTTTGTGTTCCTTGTAAACTAAAAGAATCATGCTGCTTGTTACAGATTCCATATGTCTCTCAGGTTTCAGTAATAAATATAACTATTGTGCTAATAATTTCAGATTAACACAGAAACAGGTCTGTTTCAGGATACATACAGTATACTTTTCCCATCTCAATTTTGTTGGGTTTTTTTAGAGCTCAGAATCACAGGGTGGTTGAGATTGGAAGGGGCTGCTGAAGGTCATCTCATCCAACCCCTCTGCTCAAGCAAGGGTCCTGTAAAACAGGTTGCTCAGGACCATGTCCTTTGTGTCTCCCCCTGCCCCTGCACTCTCCCCATGGTTTAATTTGCAGCACTGAAGGAAGAAGTTTGAGGAAAAAATGGCATTGTTAATTCAAAAGACAGCTTTTGAATCTTTCCAAGGATGGAGACTCCACAACATTTCTGGGCAACCTGTGCCAGTGCTTGGTCAGCCTCACGGTAAAAAGTGTTTCCTCGTGTTCAGAGGGAACCTCCTGTGTTTCAGTTTGTGCCGACCACCTCTGGTCCTCTCCCTGGGCACCACTGAAAAGAGCCTGGCTCCATCCTCTATGCACCCTCCCTTCAGGTATTTATATACATCTGATAAGATACCCCTGAGCCTTCTCTTCTCCAGACTGAACAGTCCCAGGTCTCTCAGCCTCTCCTCATATGAGAGGTCTTCCAATCCCTTAATCATCTTTGTGGCCCTTCGCTGGACTCTCTCCAGGATGTCAGTCTCTCTACGGTACTGAGAAACTCAGAACTGGCCACAGCACTCCAGGTGTGGCCTCACTAGTGCTGAATGAAGGGGAAGGATCACATCCCTCCACCTGCTGGCAACACTCGTCCTAATGCAGCCCAGGATGCCATTAGCCCTCTTTGCTGCAAGGGCAGGTTGTTGGCTTGTGGACAAATTGGTGTCCACCAGGACCCGCAGGTCCTTTTCTCCAAAGCTGCTTTCCTTTTCTCCAAAGCTGCCTAACCCTTAGAATATTTAAATTGAAGTCAGTTACTAACTTTTGTGGTTATACCTTTGATGTAAGTACAGACATTATAGTTAAGTTTCACATTATTTTGAAAACTCAAGAACACAGAGCTGGTTTATTTCTGTTCTGCTTGTCCATTGTGAGGTGCTGACTTCAATAGGAGCTGAGGCCACTGAGCACATCAAAAGATCAACACCCGTACTGTGTAAACTTTGGTTTATAAATTTAAAATGGTTAACTTTTTTCCCTCAAGTTATGTCATAATAGCATGTGAAGTAGATTTCATAATAAATAAGGCTTTATGCCAGCGAAACATTAATAGAGCTCATACTGTAAAAATAAGATTAGACTGGTGAATTTAGGCTTCCTTCCAATAAATTAGTTGAATACTGGACTGATGCCTTGGCCAGTTTTTAAAGAATGATTTTGTAGTTTCTTTTGGCATCATAGCATAAAGCCACTTTGAGGGGAACTTGGTCTTTTTAATTTCTTAAAGATGTTCAGTAATGTGGTCGCAGATTGACCCTAGCTGCTTTTAGTCTGTGACTTTATTCAGGTTACAAAATAACCTCCTAAGTGTGTGCCTGTGTTTATGCACTCCCTTACCCGTATTTACTGACATGTGTATGTATTTTAAGAGATTTAATGTGGCTTCACTTACTCAGCAGTAAACTAATATACATTGCAATGATAATAAGTCCACCAAGTTGTCATGTGCCTCAATATTGAACAGTTATTTTGTGTCTATATTTATTTATTGAAGGGAAAATAAGTAGACTTCTAGAGTATATTTTAAAAATCGATAAAATTAATCTTAAGAGCACTTACCCTTCTGCTTTTTATTGGTATAGTGTTGTTTTGAAAACCAGCAGACCAGTCTAGTTTTTAATATTTCCAGGTTTTCCGTTTTATTTGTTCAAAAGCTGTTCTTAAATAATAAGATTGGGGAAAGGAAAAGCAAATATAATAGACATTTTCTGATAAGCACTGAGATTCTTTAGTAAACATTCTCACAGTATTGCTAACAGTTTTATTTTGAAAGAAGGGGATCCAGCTAACTGAAATTGTCCCATAAAAAATAGATTTAAGTATATTCATGTCCTGCTTAAAATTAGGAAGCTGTACTTAGACAGCTAAATCTGTGTTTAACCAAATTTTGTATAATATCTATAGAGCATTTTAAAATGTATTTTTCTTAATCTGTGAAATCTGTTCCTTGCTTATAAAATGCTGTGAAATAAATACATAGTTCTTTAGTATTGCATATAGTTTTTTTATCCGTGTCTGTAAAAATCAGTCTTTTACAAGTTAAGTTGTTCTGAAAGAACATGAGTAAAGGTTTTATAATTTATCCATAGGTTATTAGAATGGCATGGGATTAGCCTTAAAACTCCCGGTGATTTTGTGGGTGGTGGGAGGGACAGTAACATAACTGTGCTTTATGCACCCATCAGTGATGCTATTCACATATCAAATCTTCTGCCAGTTAGGGCATAAGTCCCTACTATGCTTTGTAGAAGACTGAGTGCATGTGTTTGAGCATTACAGAATTCCCAATGTTTTAATTTATGTCAAGAAAATATTCTGGTTAATAAATAAATAAATAAAAGTTAATTGCTTTACGCTATATTATGAGAATATTTTTTTTGCTAGTGTTCTCTGGTATTACAAAAATGGGCACATTTAATGGGTTCAGTCTTGTTTTCTGTACATAAAATTGGAAACATAAACATTACTTGGATAAAACAGAAATATAAAATGTGCAAAAACAGGCCAGTGGAAAATGCTTCTACATTCTGAAAAGTTATTCCAGTGAAGAAGGAACAGTTTCTATCTATGTATTATTCCTGAAGAAGAGAGCAAAGTAACTATACTGTAAACACAAAAAACACTGTCCTTGTTTCTTGCAGGTTGTAATATGATTCCAGTTAACTTACTGTCATTAAAAAGCTCTCCTTTGCTGCCTTAGATGAAGAGCAGCTCTTTCTCAAAGGTGTTGACTTACTTTTGAAAGGCACTGTGTCATACAAATACCAGTGTTTAGAAAGGTCCTCTTATGTTTTTCAAATGCCAGCAGCAAAGATGTTAAGCATTATGTGAATGGAAAGAATAGTGAACAGAAGAAACACCATAGCTTGGTCTTTGTAATATTACCACAAATATTACCCTGGTTTTCATAATAATACTGCAAATACAAGTAAAACACAGAAATCATGTGAAAGGAAGCCTCAGATTTCCTTTATAGTAACTTTGTAATACTTATGTTTTTGCAGGGGAAGTCCGTTTGACTCCAGAGGACTTTGCCAGAGCTCAAAAATATTGCAAATATGCTGGCAGTGCTTTGCAATATGAAGATGTGAGCACTGCTGTGCAGAATCTACAGAAGGCCCTCAAGTTACTGATTACGGGCAGAGAATGAAGCCTTTATCCAATAGATTCACGTCTTTTGCCTAAAGAACTAACAGCTTATTACTGTACCTGTTAGGGGAGTGGAGTTACACAGAAGTTCTCAATCCCATCACCCATGACAATGAAATCACTGTTTCAGTGTCAGATTAGCAATTAATGGTACAGTAGGAATCTCTGTTTTCATTTTACAAACAGTGGAGCTAGAAACATATGAATGCAGTGGCTTGATATAAGCAAAATACTGAAGAAAGTACTGTGAACACTGCTCAAGAGTTAGAATTCATCTTGCAATATTTAGATTATCGGAACGGGAAAATGCTGAATCTGTAAAAAACTTGAGCATAAGAATATTCTGTTCAAATTCTTACTCTGATTTTATTATTTCAAACTGTTATTTAATAAGTATAATAGCTTTAAAATGGTAACTAAGATTAGCACTTTCCTCCTGAAATGAGAGCATGTGAGAAGGCTGACAGATCCGCAATGGAAGGACTTTTTTCTATACATAAATTATTTGGGTATTATCTGAGACGTAAGTTAAAGTTGAGGGAGACTTGAGGACGTTTTTATTTCATTTTAAAACGTGCTGGAAAAAACATCTCTTGACACTTCAGAGAAAGTAATTTTGATGGTGTTCCAACCCAATCCCCCACAACTGTATGAATGGCTACATATGTTCTTGATCATTGGTTCTTGCTACTTTTGTGTGAACACTTACAACTTTGTATATGTTTGGATAATTGAGAGAAAATACTAATATTTATCAGAGATGATCCTAAAACCGGAGGCAGAGATTCTAAACAACACGAACTTTTAGGGCAATTTACTTTCTAGCTGTTCTATCTTTTTAAGAGGCTGAAAAAAAGGCCTGTTCTTTACCTATTAAAGCAGTATAGGCTCATCTCTGGTATTAGTGTCATAGAGCTTCATATTTCCAGCTAATATTCTTCCTGTCTGCTTTGTTGTGGAGACTTTTTGGACTTGGGATTTAATTAAAATATCTTGGAAACTGAATTTTGAGTCTTTATGAGGTCTGCCCTTGCAATTATAGAGCTCTTGATTGTTGAAAATCCATTCATGCTGTTTAAAAGAAAGAATAAGTAGTATTTTAACTGGCGTGACGTAATAATTGAGTACACCATAAAGAATGTCTGATTTATGTAATAATTTTAATGACATACTATCTGATCTGTCTTTCTTTCCAAGCTGCCAGATCAAATCCATGTATTCTTTACAGCTGCACTGTTTTGCAGTAACTAAAATAAGTCTGATATTCAAAGTAAAAAGATGAGGAAAAGAAAATCATACATAAGCATGCATTAAAGTTTAGCTGTTGGTATCCTTTTAAGAGTGTAGAATCTTTGACAGCAGGTTTGAAAAGGATAGTGTGAAACTTGTAAATGTATGCTTAAGAATTTTAGTTGACCAAGATTTAATAGATAAAACATCTGGTATTGTTTATGTTGCTTTCTGATACGGGATAGCATGCTAATCTGGACAGTGATTTGGATTAGATTTTAATTGTTTTGGGAAATTTAGAATAAATCAGTCTGAAACTTTTATGACAGTAATGCTCTACAGAACTGGGCAATAAGCCTGTGTTGTGTACAGTACTTCATGCAATATAGATCCCTCACTTCATTATCAAACTGAATTACTGTAAATTATTCCATGTATATTACTGTGGTGTTACACTGTGATTGGATTTTCAGTTGAAAGGATGCAGAACATTGATCCATGTAGAAATACATATATTGCATTGCTATAAAAAATCAGAAGTTGCTTTCATTTGTGGATTATACCACTTATTCCTAATACCACCTTCAGTCCCCAGCACTTAAAGGAGGAAAGGCAGTGTTCCTGTTTCTACTTATAAAATGATTAAAAGAACTTTGGGGCTTTTGTATTATATGGAAAAATAAGCAAGCTGTGATATACTACTGCATCAATTTGAGGCTTTACAATTAAAATTGATATTCTTAATTTTTTGGTGATTGAATGACACAAAATGGAAGTACGTAACTAAGAAGCTTGCAAATGAAAAGTTAAGTATTTCTTAAAGCGTATAAAAGACTGTCTGTTGGCCATGAATATGCTGGACATCTAGGTTCCTCTAGGAAACCAGGGAATCCTCAGTGAAAAAGCAATAAGCAGTGAAAAAGCCATGAGCAATTTTGAGTAATCATTTACACATGTTTAACCTTCTTCTGCCTTAAAAGAAATTAAAGTAAGTGTCTCTGAGGGCAGTGGAGATGAAAATGCTAATACAAAAGTTTAAGAATTTTTTAGAGAAGCTATCAGGACTTTCTTTGTGAAAATAATTTAGTGTTTAGAAGATTTATCATATAAAATTCTCATTAATTCTGTAAAATTAAACATATCATAATACCAACCTTCAGGCCACAATACCTGAATTAGCATATCGAGTTTTATTTTGCTAAAATTATTTTGCTCTGATCATTTATTTTTTTCATTGAGAAGTTTTGTAACAGCCCGTCAAACCATGTTTGAAGCCACATATTTAAGGTGCTAACATATGATACAACAGGCTCTTGAGTATTTATCATCCAAACTAATGCCTAAAGTAAATTACAGCAAAATGTTTCCATTCCATTAAGTATAGCCTCTGGGACAGCTTTAAATGTGGCAGATAGCCCAAAAGTACAAACCAGTGTTGCAGAACAGTTCATAAAGTGTACATATTTGAAAATGTCAGGAGAATGTAGGTAGATAGCCTGTAATTGTTCCAATTTGGAGTTTGTGGTAGGTGCTGGAATTTATGTCCCCATTGTTAAATACTTTGTGAGCTTCAAGTGTTGACTGATTCAGTTTACAGCCGTTCTGAATGATAAAGTATCAACCCATAGCTCCTCTTAAACCAATTCCCAACATGTATGAGTACAGTATTAAATAGAGTGCCATTTTTTTTGTGCTTATTAGCCTTTCTCCTTTAGATTGTGAGTTCTTAATCTCAGCCTTGCTTAAGAAAGGAGAAGGAAGTGTTTTCTGTCAGATATTCCACGTTCAGTTTTGCTATTTATGTAAGCTAGAATTTTAGTAAATCAGTTCAATGTTTGTTACTTTAAAAGGTTTTCAGTATTACTTAATGTTTTTTCAGTTCTTTATACTTTCACCTCTCTGCAGGGAAAGTTCCATATTACACTTCAGGATTCCTACAAAAGTCTTTGTAAAGTATCTTACAGTCACTGTTTAAGAAATGGTGGAGACTTTTTCAAATGTGCACTAATTGGATTTACTAATACTGGAGGTGTTCTTTTCAAATTGTTGCAGTCATTTCAGGTAGATTTTTTTAATGATGTCCTTTGTAAGTGAAGCTTCAGAAGCACAGACTTATGTATGATCATATTCCAGAATGTGATTGTAATTGTAGTACTTGATGCTATATAATACTTACCTGCGAGACATCAGAGAAACTTACTGTCTGAAGTAGAATTGGGGGTGGTGGTGGTCTGTGTGCAGACACATGTCTGTGCATTTGTAATATAATGCACATAAATTCAGTGGTGTGTTATAAGAATGCCTTCCAGAAAACATAATTAGTACCTTGTTTACAAGTATTGGGAACATGTCAGATAGAAATATATAGATACTGCTGACAAATGTTGTTCTTAGTGCTAAACTTTAAATGTACTAGTATAGTGCCAAAACCTAGCTTTTAATTGTGCGGTATTCCAAATGAATGGTCTTGGATTTTTTCCTTTTTCATGTCAACAGTGAAATAGGAGCCTGGTACAAAAAGAATGAGAACACAAATTCAGAGGAAGTTAGATTTACAAAAGATCAAAGATAGTTTCTGTTATTATAAACTCTTTGTGGTAATGTTCTGATTGAGATTGGAAAGTGCCCTTGCTTACAAAGTTTCTTTTAAAATGTCCTTTGTTGTGCAGTTTATGGAATTGGAGCCTGAGCCTGGATATCTGGATTAGGAAAACCTAAAGTTTGATGCTAAGTTTCTAAACCGCCAGTGCATCCTGATACTGACAGCAACAGTTCTTCACAATCACCTCAGAGTAGCTATTTCTAAATGTTGGAAAGGACCTTGCACTTGGCCTTGTTGAACTTCATGAGGTTCATATGGGCCCACCTCTCAAGCCTGTCCAGGTCCCTCTGGATGGCATCCCTTCCCTCCAGCATGTCGACTGCACCACACAGCTTGGTGTCATTGACAAACTTGCTGAGGGTGCACTCAATCCCACTGTCCATGTCACCGACAAAGATGTTAAACAGTGCCAGTCTCAATACCGACCCCTGAGGAATGCCATTTGTCACTGGTCTCTACTTGGACATGGAGCCATTGACCACAACTCTTTTGAGTGCGACCGTCCAACCAATTCCTTACCTGGTGAGTGGTCCATCTGTCAAATCCATGTCCCTCCAATTTAGAGATGAGGATGTCGTGCAGGAGAGTGTCAAGTGCTTTGCACAAGTCCAGGTAGATGATGTCTGTTGCTCTTCCCTTATCCACCAACGCTGTAAACAAATCATAGAAGGCCACCGAATTTGTCAGGCACAGTTTGCCCTTAGTGAAGCCATGTTGGCGTCATCCATCACCTTCTTATTTTCCATGTGCCTTAGCATAGTTTCCAGGAGGAATATCTAATTTGCATTAGATACATTCTTTTCTTGCTGATAGTGAAATTATGTTGCCAGCAGAGCTCTCTTTGCCTTACAAGAGTATTGGAACAGTCTGATCATCGAGATTGTTCTGAATGTAATGCCCTAAATGATCTCAGAATAGGAACTTTATAAATAAGACGATTGAAAACAAAGCTGAAAGAGAGTGGAGACATACGCCGGGGGAAATCACACTCTCCATCGAATGGGAGGGGACACAGAAATGGTTGCAGAAGAAAATAGGAAAAATACATACAGTCCCACATGGGATGGGAGCAGGGCAGTGACTGGAATGAGGTTGGAGTTGTTGGCTGATTTCTTTAGAACCTTGAAAGAGATGAGAAAGAAGCTTGAGCTTAAGGCAAAAGATTGCAGGAAGATAGGAGAGGTGGGGAGGAGCACTAGAATGACAAAAAAACTCACTACCTTTTTTTACCGCAAACTGGGACAAATGTGAGTTACAGCACAAGAGAAAGTTAACCTCGTTGAGGAAATGATAGCAGAGACTTAAGTCTACCTCTAAAAGGGAAGAATAAAAATACAAATTGACAGCATTCTGAAAATGGAGATGAGCAGATCTTCTCATCCTTGGAACCTTTGCGCTCATTAAATGTAATTTATTAAATACTTGAAATTGATTTGATGTGGCCCTTTTAGAAAATTTAGGAGACTGCATAAATAACTGCATGGTATCTGCAGAGAACTACTCAGATCCATGTTTGTCCTTACAATGCTATCTCCTGATTTTGTGCTTTCCTTCTTGTTTTCATTTTCCTCCCCATTTTCACAGTCTGTATTTATTCTGTGGTGTTCCCATAGTAGAGGGGAGGTCGTTGTGGTTGAATACAAAGCCAAGTATGAGTGATAGCCCACATTTAGACATTCTTGGGTAATTTGGGAAGATTAACAGGTCTGGGTTTTAGCTGTTATGTACTACGGAGAAAAATGTAGTGATTGTACTTCCCTCCTGAGCTTCAGAGGCTCTTTGACAGCAGTATGACTACAATATTTAAAGAAGGATATATGGAAATTAACTCTACTCAGAGCCATGTTCCCAATCAGAGCCCAACAAACTGATCTCTAGGAGTTTGGAGACCTCCAGCTAAGCAGTTTGCGAAATTGTCAACTTTTCCTTGCCTCAATTAACCCATCTGTAAAATGGGCTTCTTTAGATATAACGCTTCTTAGTGTAGTCAGGATTTTTGTAATCCTGACAGGTAATAACAAGACAAGGGTTGGTTATCGTAACAAGTTCCCAAAATAAATAGAGTTTTTAGGAGAGGCAGAGAAAGCATTAATATACAATGTGAATATGTATAATGAGAACGGAAGAAATGGAAAAAAACTTGATAGGATAATTTAGGGGACAATGGGCAGGAATGAGGAGATCTGAGATACAGAGACTGTAGTTGTAAGTCATGGGCAGCAATTTATATAAAATTATATAAATATATAAAATGTTGGATTTATCAGAGGACCAACATAACCTCCATTTTACAATACTGAAATAAGTATAAATCCAGTAATAAGAACTTTTAATGGATCTATAAGTTCAGAGTTAGTATTTTACAGCAGAACAGCAAATAAGACAATTGTATTAAAAAAGCTGTGATCAACTTCAGACCTATTAGTTTAACCACAAGATTAAGCAAAAGCTTACTTTAGATTGTGAGCAAAAGACTTGACGTTCAAACATGGGTATCATAGTATATAGGATATTTTCTCCCTTTTGTTCTGCCCCTCACCATGGGTGGTTTGGGACACTTAAGTTTTTAGAAAATGAATGCAATAAATTTTAGTTACTTAAAATGAAGTAATGCTTGACATAAGGCTCTAATAATACTTAGGTGAAAATAGATTAACATGAGAATTGAAAGATGGATTAAAGCTGGTGGAAAAAGAGATTGCAGTAAATTCTAAATTATTTTCAGGATGGAAATGGAGAGAGATCAGCCTAGGGACACATCCTGTTTCATCTGTCAGTGACTTAGGTTGAGGTCACCAAGTCACACGTAATTTGTGGATGAGATGAAGTTGGGTGGTATTGCAAGTACTGCAGAGAACTGGGAAAAATTCTCTGACTTTGACTGAAAGACTAGAATGGAGTGAAACTGAAAGCACAAAATACAAAGTCACTCACTTGGGTCTAACAAGAATATTTTTAAATAAAAATGAGGATACTGGAAGGTGAAGTAATTCTGATTAGCCTCACCTAGTTCAGCAGGCTAATGCCAATTTAGGATGCATTGGATGAGATTGTTTCGGTACAGAAAGTACACTGTCACTTACAATACTGGGTTCAGTTCTGATCATTGTTGATGAAAGTTACTAGTAAGAGGTGCAAAGTAGGGCTACTGAGATGATTAAAATCTTACCTATTGAAAAAAGTCTAGTTACGGAATGGCTTTCTTAAGGCATTAGGGACAAAGCATTAATTTATTTTAAGACAACTTGCTAAATTTGTGGGTTGGATTGCAAGATTGAAGTCATTCTAGAGTTAGAATTCCAGTTTGTCAGTCAGTGAGCTTTTGGGAAAGTTTTTCTGGCTTCTGCTCAACCATCTCCCAAAATACCTGGAAATGTTACTGTAGAAAAAATTATTGCAGGACCTGAGATGTTGTGATGATGTGATTTCTGCCAGTGTCTTCCAGTGACATATCATTTTGTCTTTACTAGCTCTAACATTTGTTATGATGCATTGTAAGCATTTTGTGAATAATAGTGTGGGGCAGAATGAAGAGATTTTTATGCATTGTATGAGTTCGATACCTAGTATATGTTTGTCACTTGTGACTGTGGAAGAATACCCACAGTCTGCATGTTCCTGAATGCAGACACCTTTTGAACTTGCAATATGAAAAGCTTATCAAAGATGTAGATGTATAGCATATTGTCAAGATATGGCACTGCTTAAATAGAGGCTGTATCACTTGGTGTGAATGCAGCTTTGCAGGAACTAGCCCATGCTGAAATCCCAGTAAGCTGCTGTAAAAAACAGCAAATATTTCTTTTGTGCTGAAGGTAATCAATTGTATCAGCAGTCTTGGGAAAAATACTTTATTCAGTGTAGATCTTAAATCTGTATTTGAAAAACAGGTATGGAGGTACTTGTGACAGCTGCACTTCAGCTCAGTAGCCCTTTGATAATAGAAGCTTTACACACATCTGGCCTTTATCCTACACTTACTTGCCTGAGCAACTTCACCCATGTGAATGGTCATACTGAGGCAATAAGAGTGCTCATGTATGTAAGTGTTTGCTATGTTTGGGTAGAAAGCTTTCCTTGTTCAGTAAAATATAGCTAGAACAATGGCAGTGGCTTTAATGGATCCAAATGTGTTAGGCTTCTAGTTCTCCAGTGTGGGGGTTCTAATCTTGTAATCTGACAGGTTTTGAGACAGAAGCCTTGACTTTTTTCCACTTGTGTTTTCTGTGGGGAAATGCTGAGGTTTTGTTTGTACTTTATACAAAGTAATAATGATAAATCTTATTGAACTTAATTGCACTAGACATGCAGAAGAGGACAGTACTGCTTTGAAGGCCCTATCGGTATATTTTATGTTAGAGATATATCTAACCACAGCTCCAATTAGCTAAGAAATTTTTATTCTCAGTAACACCTGCAGGAACATGCACAAGCTCCACAGTACAGGCCCTGCCATGTACACTCTAGGTGGTCACAAAAGAGGGCAGCTTCTATTCTTCTTCACTCTGAACCACCTACCTAAATCAGAACATTCAGCTCTCTTTTGAAGAGAGCATTGTGAGCACTGTTGAAACTTTCTTCCCCTTACCACACAGCTTTAGATGATATATTTGTCCCACAGACTCTTTGGAGTACTCAGCAGTTGTTCCTGCTGAAGCTCAAGTGAGAAACAAACTGTAAAATGTGAGTTTCTTTCTACAGCCACTTTTCATAGTAACTGTAATATTTGTTCGTACTGCTCAGTTAGCTTTCTGTGAAGTAATCTCTTTGTAAATGTTTCTACCTGTATATATCAGGTTTACAGATCCATGTGTATTTGGTCAAATCACTAAGTTCTTTGAACCTAAGCACATTGGAGTATGCTAAATGCCCTGCTACTGCATTTCTAGCACCTGCGATTTCTTCAGTTTCTGACAATGGAAATACCTGTCAAGATTACTGTCTACTGAAATCTAAGTCCTAATTCCACAACTTCTGTCACAGTTCATCTTTTCAGAGATCATCTTGCTTCTTTTGACTGCTTTGATCAGTCTTTCCAGTCACTGTAGGCACAGATGCTTCCACAAACATCTGTGCGCTGTGCAAATCTTCAGGACAAGCCTCAGAACAGCCCACTTCTTTTTTCCCTTGGATCACACAGCTCCAGTCTTAGATTAGAAATAAGATGACTTTCTACAAGCATTTGCTCTCAATGACTAGTGTTGTGTTAGTCTCTTGTCTAGCAGTTTCTTGATCTTTGGTCAACTTCCTTGTCTTTTGAGTCCTCAGCTATGCAAAAATGTAAGGACTCAAGAACTCCCAAGAGAAAACATCTGTTTATGCCTCCCAACTTAAAAGCACTTTCACATTCAAGCCTTTAGAAAAGGGAAATGCAAAACACTGGGTGGGAACCTTGAATTTTCCAGACATAATGTTTTTAGAGACTGAAGAGGCTTTGTCTTTGTAGGGCACTCTAGAGAAGACCTGAGAGTATCAGCCATTTCTCCAAAACTCTCTGTCCATTAAGACTTTGATTTAAAGTAGTTTCTTGAGATTTTGGCAAGCAACTGGCAGAAGTACTTTGCAAGGATAATACGTTGAATCAGTTTACATCTTGGTCAGTTCCTCCATCATCACTCCAAAACAAAGGTCTTGCTGACTGGCAGTCACTGGGTGGCTAAATTCAAAATACTTGACATTTTACTCAAATATCTAGGAACTTTGACAAAAAGTACAAAAGACTGCAGAAGAGGCTTGTTTTGCTCATGTGACCAAGTGCAGTAGCCGCAATGTCTACTGCAGCCTTTAAAAAGAGTGAACAAACAAGAACTGAGTGGCTTTGTTTATAGTAGAAGGCTGTCAACCACTTGGCAATTTAATAACATTTGAAGACACGCTAAGTAATTTCTTAGAGGGAATTAGGTATAGGTAAGTAATCTCTCATACAAGTTTTTAAGACACCTTTTCATCACTAAAATGACCATAGCAGATATTGTTGATGAAGATGCAATGTGAATTATAAAGTTACTGTACATGCAAAATATAAAATAGTAGAAAATTTAGGGTGGAAATGAAATAGAAAATTTATTCTTCTTTCCAGCTATGCTCTGGGCAGTGCCCAGTAAAAGGACTTTATTTGGAAAGCACATCTCACACAAAAATTTCCACACAAAAGTGTATGGAAGAAAGGAAAAAAGGAACCCAGATTCTAAAATAAAACAAATGTTGAAAATCGAACTGCCTACATCTTTATTGCAGTCGGGGTTTGAGGGGACATGTATGCTAATTTCTTCTTTCAATACTGTAAGCTTCTATTTTTATTCTATTTTTATTCTATGTCATCATAATAAGATGAATATGTGCTTCATTCTTGTAAGTATAAAAGAAATTATAGTTTTTAATGTAATTAATATTTGTCTCTGGCAAGATATAATTGAAACCAGAGATTTTATGTATTTGAAGTCTCAAAATAGTAAAATGTAAGAGAGGCTAGAAGTGGGAGAGGAAACTTCCCCAGCAAAATTCACTCATCCTTCAAGTATTTTTCTTAGTGGATTCATTGGATTGTCCATAATGAGAGAGATTTTCATAGGCATTTTTTATCCCGAGTTTTTACTAAGTTGAAGTGCTGGATTTGCACATCCATTTTTATCTGATATTTCTTTAAATGCTACGCTTGCCACCAAATGGAGATTCATAACTTGCGTTAATGGCGTTCGCAAACAAGCCAGCATGGTTCATGATCACACTAAATTCTGGAATCTGTTGCAAGTATTCAGCTGTTGAATGCAAATAAAGATTTCTTCAGTGGTTCCCTTCCCTGGTACCACAAATTTTGATTAGTGTCATCAAAATAGGCAGGGAGAGAAGAAAATTACCTGGTCAGATTCTACATGAAAAGAAACCTAATAAAATTCAGCATATGACCATTGGTCTCCAACTTAGTAATACCTGATTCATCATATCTAATGTAGCATCTACATGTCATGTTTTCTGCATATGGGAGGAGCAATCTAGAGCCACAGAGATCTTTCACTAAAATCATGAAATTAGCACTTTCCTGGGGACAAAATCAGAACTTTCAATAAGTACGAGGAATTCTCTGCAGAGAAGATTATGCAATGTGAATATTTATGTGCAAGAAGAATTACTCTCTTTATTCTGTTTACCTCTCTTTGACTGCTTTCAATTACTGTTTCATGCATGCAGCCAGCTTGTTGGTTCCTGGAGTTGCCGTGAGTCATGAACAAATCACATAAACAGTTTAAAAGGAACCCTATCCCACCCCTGCAATGTGGCAACAGTAATGGCAGGTACTTTAGATTTGTCACTAGCTTTTTTTTAACATTATGTTGTAAAAATTATGTGAGTTTCTGGTGAATGGCTTGCTTTGTTCTTTTGAGATGCAGCATGCTTATACATATGTATGCTATTGTACTCATTGCTGCATGATTTCTATAAATCTGTGTAATTGCTACAGGAATGGTAGGTTCTTGGAGAAGGGACAGATATTCTTTAGTGACATGTCACTGCAGAGCACGTAAAGTGGGGAAAACTTCCAAGGATGGGGAGAGAATAATTTGAGGGTGCTGGGGAACTTACATCCAGATTGCCCTAAGTGGGAACAAAGATGATTAAAACAGAAAAATACTCTTAAGAATCAGTTCAGAGCTTTAGGGCTTAATTTGTTCTGAAGATTTTAGCTAGTAAACTGTGCTCCTAAAGTTTTTTAACGCAGGTTCAAAGTTTATACAGACTAAATGTCATCAATGGATGTCATGATTTTGTCCATTTGCTTTGCAATACTAGGGTCTGGTATCTGTGGAGCGCATGGTATAAAAGGAACTATGTCTATATTATGAAGATTTCTCTGTGTCACATTTGTTCAGATGTGTTGCTTCTTGCCTGTACAGTGTTTGCCACTTCCAAGATTTGCTGGGGAATGGAAGTTGCAATTACCAGCTGGCATACCCCCATCTGGGCACTCCTGGAGAGAGCAGTTTTCTGCCTGTGCCATGATGTTGACATGCTGTAGAATTTCCTTATGTTTTTTTCTGGGATACAGGTTTCCACAACTTCTCATTTTTGTTCTAGATCTGCATTCTTGTTCAAAGCAGACTAGCTCTGGATGGAGGGATTCACATATCTTGCCAACTCCTAAATGTCAGCAGACTAACCAAAGGTGATTTTTTTTTTTTTTTTTTTCCTCCTTAACAGCATTATTCTTGAGCATCTTATACAAGACAAGCAATTTGTAAACTGGAAGGAGAAAATTACACCACTTCATATGATTTTTTTTTTTGTATATAGCCTTATAGTCCACATTAGCAAATACTGGTTTTTTTCAGTTGTTGTTTCCATCATAATTTTGAGTGTATTATTTCTTAACAGGATACATCTTTGTTTATTTTCTCCAATTACAGTTTTGGATGTGAAACTTGCCTAGATTTGCCAAAATGACGGTCAAGTGAACCAAGACTAGTTTAGGGGGAAAAGGGCATGAGTCACTATTTTGCAGCGCAGACTCCATTTTGATCAAGTTTTGCTTTGTCTTTTGGAAGATTCTTGGATAACAAAACCTTAGGGTACAACTCAGATGAACCAAAGGGAGAGTTCAAAGCAGGCTGCTGTGTTAAACAGCATCCCTGAGCTTCGCATAACTCTAGCTGTCATTACCCTGCATAACTGCTGCCAGTTTTCTATATGGGGGATTTATCTATTCAACAGGTGGGCTGGGTGGGTTTTTTTTCCTTTAGTTCTGACTAATTTCTTTCAAATAGGAGTGCCATTTTGAAGACAAAATAAGATTTAAGTATATCTTAATTTTTTTCTTGGAAGCTGTTCTGATGGGTATCCAAGAGCAGCGCTTATGACCACAGTATGATGCATTATGAAAGAAACAGGATGTAAGCATGCCAGAGTTTTACAAAGCACCCTTCTTTTAAACATGGGAGTGTATGAAAGTGTTGAAGTATATCCAGTGTCAATTAGACTACAAAGGAATAAACATATCTTTGCAGACTAATTAGACTTCCTACTCTTGCCTATTTGGAGTCAACAGTTATTGTGTACTGCTTCCTTGGCAAAACTAGGAGCCATGCAGAGAAGAGAATCAGACAGAGCTTTGAGTTTCCTACCTTCCTAATGGATCTGAACTTTGAAAGGAAGAGCTTCTTCCTGCACTTCTATGTTTAACTTTGATTACTTACCTTATGAACGATCCCTAACATGGGACTGCCACCAAAGCAAAAAAAAAAAAAAAAAAAAAAAAAGAAATCTTGCCTTTACTTTGATTCAGTGATGGATTTCTCTTATAACGTTTAGAGTTTTAATTTTTGTTTTATTTTACTATTACATTTTTATGAGTCTCATTCAACTAGTGGCCCTTCGTCTATTAGGCATGTTTTCTGTTTTCTATAGCACAAGCTCAATAAAAACGATAAATTTTAAGAAAAGTTGCTATTGAGGGGAACCAAAATCATAAAAGGTTCAACAATCAAGTGCTTCTTTCTTCACCTGATGCAATTTATTAATCATAAAAATTATTAATGATAAAGTTCTAATGTATTTTATTGTCTTCCCAAAGGAACATACTATTGGTGTACAAGATTAATTTAATCTGTCTCCAGAAAAGAGGGATTACCACCATGGTTGTCCCTCGATCATCCATAAGGAATGTACGTGTTGGAGGGGTTCTGACTTCCCCAACCGATCTCTCTGCTTTTCTGCAAAGGTAGCTGGCAGTAAAAGTAAAAGCTAGTCACAATTTTTAAACAACAATCCTGAAATGCACGATGAGAATGTGCTATTGGAAATAGCTGAAAGCACAAATTCTGTTCTTCAGAGCTATGTGTCCTTAAGATCGCTGCTGGCATGCTTGCTGCAGGGCTGCTGGTGCAGGCAGGCATGAGAGAGGCAGTGGTTGGGGCAGGGAGTCCCATACCACTCAGACCATTGCCTCCGCGTCCAACCCGACTTCTGGCTGTAGTGGAGCAGTGACTGTGCCCTTTTTACTTGTCTGGTTGCAGCTGGTATCCAGTGCTGTGACAGATTACTCCGGTGAGTGACCTCATCTGCCTTCTCTGTTTTAATCCCCTCTTCCAGTGTTTTTCTGCTTTTTTCCCTGTAGTTCTGCCAAACTTGGAGAAACATTTATGTTCTAATACGTGTTTTGTATAAATGCAGAACCTTTGATCCTGAAGTGTGCTAATGCAGTAATTTAGATATAAATGACGCCAGTGGTGGAGAAGGGAAGCAAACTGGGAAACGGCGTATTTTGTCCAAGTAGTTTGAGAGGAGGATATCTGGGCAAATTCTGCTTTCCATAACCCGTCACAGGGTCTAAATCTTACAGAAGAAGATCTAAGCACTCAGCATTGTTAAGGAACTACACAGAAGACTCACAGCTGGTTCCACGCAGCACTCAGGTTATCCAAATGCTAGAAAGAGAAAAGAAATCATGCCTGGAATTCAATGAGTGTGTTGATTCCAGAAAGTCTAAACCAACCCTTTCTTTTCATTAGTGCTCATACTTAAAATTTCATACTCCAGTTCTGCTGGTGTTTGAGTTCTAGTAGTGCTTTCGGCCTCAAGATCACAGCTCCTAGACTGAGAACAACTGAACAAGATGTTAGAAATTAAGGCTTTACTACCATACACTGTGGAAATTATCACAATGAAAACAAGACAAATGAGTGTAACAGGAATGATTGTATTGTCCAAGTGAAGTAAGGAATTTCTGAATTTATCTTTTTAATTCTCCAGAATTTTGATATTAAAATCACATCTTTTTAACACACAAATTCTGGACACATGCATAGAATCATAATCTGAGAATGACCACAGATAGTGTAACAGTTATTTTCAAACACACCAAATAAGCCGGAGCTTTAACTGCCCTCCAGTTTCTCTCTTTCATGACTAAAGACTTCACTGGGTAGAAGTAGCTATGGTGAAATACAAAGTGACATGGTATTAAACTTAGTACAGGTACAAGAAAAGGATAAACAGTTAGGACATAGTGTGAATTCTTCTGATGAAGCAACAGTGTGGGGCTGTGTGGAATTTATTGCACATTTTCACCAATCAAGAATTTGAAGTTTCATTTTTGTCAATGTTCCTATTTCCCGCTCTTCTTATATCCAAGTAGGCAGGGTTAATAATTCTGTGTATGACAGTATGATACAGTATAGAATAAAACTTTAGAATCATCATATCCCATTCTAAAATGCTCATAGAGATGCAAAACCTTTGCATTTCATTGATGCATGCTATTTAAAACTTCTCTGTTTTCAAAATACCAGACAGATGTCGGTTCAGTTTACATTACCTATCTGCCCGGGTGGAGAGCTGTTCCAGGCAGCAACTTCCATATAACCCTACAGTTCTCGGAACAAGGTGAGGCAGCTTCAGGTATGTGTGGTCTATGAGAACTACAGTTGTAAATGTAGGAAATTCAGGGAAAGCGATATATTTGTAAAATCTGGTGTCTTCATAGTTACTAATCCAACATTGTCCATTCCAAAGGCAGCCTCGCTGGTTTGATATTAACATTCTTTATCTCAGTGATAGTTTTGATGACACTGGTAGCTTTCTGTAGATACATTCTTTGCATAGTTGAAAACCAAGTGGTATTCTCTGACATCTCTCTTCAGCTGTTATTTCACCAGAACTGTTGATGTTGTCCTCTTATATCATAATCTTGCATAAGTGTGTGTGGAGGAAAAAAAAAAAATCAATGAAGTAAATGAGAACCTGATCCTTAAAGTATTTCTCTGTAGATGACCTGAAGTAGATTAATGGCTCTGTTGGTACACACAAACACATTGTCCCTGTTTAATATCTAATATAATGGCGCTATCATTTATGAAAAAATGATTAGCTGAGTATCTGTCATGTGAATTTAAATCCTGTTTCCCTGCTGCTTATCAGAAAGCTAGAGGCGATACGCTGTTTCTGGTGTTTTGTTCCCAGAGGAGACAGAAGTGCTATAGCTGCGGCAAATGTAAACCTGGCAGACGCTGGGGACAAGGAGGGGGAAGGAAGTATGTTAAGTGCTTAAAATCGGATAGTGTAAATATCCTTTTCCCACTCCCCATGCCGTTGAAATCCCGAATATTTAGACCAACTGATAAAGCCAAAAGGGAACTCTTTGTTTCCACGCGCAAAGCAAGGACATATTTTTGAAGGCTGTTTAACTTCAAGTGAGGAGCGTTATCGCAACGAAAGCAGCTGTATTGAAGTTCTCTTAAATACTGCTAACAGCAATATTGCGGCAGCTTGCATTTCGGTGTTGCTGGTTATCCCTGCTGGCCTGAGGTTAGGAGGGCTAGCACAACAGTTGAAGCCTATGTCGAGGTGCCTTGCTGCTGTCAGTACTGTGGACGGTTGCAACAAGTGGTTTATTAAAATAGTGGTCTCTGTTACTGTCTAAGTAGTCAAATTATATTTAAATCATTAACTTAGACTGTTAGACAGGTTCCTCTGAATGGTGAAGTAACAGTGTCCTCAGTTACTCCATTGTCTGTCAAATTAAGCGTTTTGGTGATGCCCTTTACTGGGGAAGGGCTTACTCTAGGAATATTATTTCTAATGCATTAAATCTGCATTTTCTACTAGCGCAGAAACTTTAGTAACTAATCATGCTCTATTTTTTCCCTCAGATCAAAATGCCTTTGAAGACCTTTTTTACTGCTATACAATAATTGTTAAATTTTGAAACTGATGTGCACTGAAATACCTTTGAAGCCATACTAAATCCAATTTAATTTGCACAAATGTTTTCTGTTTTTCAAAGGGTACATGCAAAAACCCTACTAACAAATTAGATGTAGAGATGTATTTGGCATCAGCTATACCTCAGTAATATACCCCTTTAATAGAAATAGAATAGAATACACTATTTCAGTTGGAAGGGACCTACAACAATTATCTAGTCTAATTGCTAATTTTCTAAATGGAAAAAGTGTATCCTTTTTAAATTTAGATACTTTTAAAGTAAAGTTTTCACCTGAATTGCCTACACTTCAGATAATGTACTTTTAAAAGAACTGTGTCTTGGGGGAAGAAGAGTCTTTATGACCTTTCATACTTTGATAGCAATGCAGAACTTGCACTAAAGAAGTAATTATAATAAATGTCATTTCCTTATCATATAGATACACTACAGCTAAATGCAATTTTCAAACACAATGCAGCTGAAGTTCCACTCAAATTCACTGAAGCCAAGTGAGGTACTGTAGCAAAATTCATGCAGCATATTCCCATGACAAGCTGCACTATGTTTTCCTAACTGACTTCTAGTTTGCATCTCTATATACAGGTGGAAAAGGTTATCCATTAAAACTAACTTTATCCTAGGGGGGTGAACTTTCCAAAATTACGTTTCTAATCTTCAGTTCCAGGTAGTATGTTCCCCATCAGCAGTTAAGCTTGATTCAGAAATTTTGCTAAAGCTGTATTCAGTCTGCAGGTGGTACCTGAATACATGTTAGATATAAAAAGTAGTTGATTCTAGTGCAAAAGATTTTTTTTTTTTTTTTAAGTGGGAAAAGATGAATTGTAATTATAATTCGAGCGTTACCTGAAGAAGTGAGGAAAATAGAGGATTTACCACAAAAAATTGAAGGAAATTCCTACATCTCTGGGAGGTGTTGTAGTTCTCAGCTGTACTTAGCTCACCTCCTGTTAAGGCTGTGTAAACACGTGCTTCACTTTCCAGTGGAGCCCGACTTTTAGTTGCGCAGCGTTGCACTCTTAGCCTTTATTTGCTGTCCTTTGAACGGAAGTTGAATTTAACTGGCTTTGTCTGGACTGCAGCCTGCTCTCTATAACTAGTATATTAGTATTACTAGTTCTAGAGAAGATAAATCAGATGTCAATTTTTAAGGGACCTGTAAAAAGCAGTAAACACAAATGGTTTTATTAACAGCAGTGCTCTGACATGAAAGAATTGTAAACAATAACTGGAAATAGTAGATCAGGCGTGAGAAATAAGTCCTTCCTTAAAATTGACTCTATGCTGCTCCTTAAGTCTCTTCCTATTGTGGGACTGCCTGTTTGAATCTCTTCAATTAAATCTTGGTGCTGAGGGCCCTAACAATTATAACCTTGTTAATGACAGACAATAGCAGTTTTCTCTTTCAGTATCTTGACTTTATATACAGTTTCTCAGACTTTAATATTGGGACGAACAGTGTATCTCTCTTGTCCTAGATCTGTTTTTTATTGAATAGTTGCTACATCAAACCAAGTAATTCTGTAGCTGATTTGGTAGCTAGTATTAGATATTTAGATAGTATTTGGTAATACCTTGCAGTGACATCTTAGGGCTGGAACTGTATGATTTCTGTTTTGGCAGAACTATGTAGGGAGTTACACCAATACAATGCCTTTTGGAAGCATCAATATGCTTTTTTACTAGCATAGTTTCATCTTCCCTCCAGATGGATATAAATTATTTCCGTATTAACAGGTCAGTGCTAGGTATGATTGCATGAATTGGTGAAGTGCAACAATCTCTCTGTGCAAAGAAGGCCTATATCCTTTTTTAAATTTTTTTTAGGGAGTGTTCTTTACCTCTGGAATTATCCTTATATTTGATTAAAAAAAAAGAGGCATCGTAACTTAATGAATAATACTGTGTAGCATTTTGAATTGGAACCTGCCAAATTAATGAACAGGTATAGATTGATAGTTGTATCTAGCCAAAATAAATGTCTTTTACAACAAAGCAAAGAAGTAAATGCAAAACAAGATGTGCACAGGGATCCTATGCACCCAGTGGAGTGTAATGAAATCAACAAAATAATTAAAGCTTTGTGCTGTCCTCTAAAAAATATTTTTGTAGTGGAAGCCAGGTAGTACATGCCCATATGAAATAGACTGCACCAGGCATTCTCAATAGTGGAAAAAACTGCAAATCGCTTGCAAATTGGCAAGCAGTTTCAGTAAACAAATAAGGTCTAAAATAGTGTGCACTACAGCCACCTGCAAGATCTTCCAAATGAAATTCCAGCTCTTAAAAAGAGTTCCAGCAAAAGGAAGGACAACATGAGTCAAGATGAATTAATGAAAAGGAGTGCTGTGTGTGCTCTCCCTGCCCCTTTGCACCTACTGTCAAAAACATGGTTATTTCTGTACATGCTAATTGTTAAGTTCCTTTCCTGTATCTTAATATGTGTTCCGCAAACTACTAAACCATATATAAAAATATTTCAGATTGGAAAGCCTCAGCTTTGGAATTCTTATGTACAATGGGGAAAAGAACAGAGATGTCAGAAGCATTGACTTGGAGCAATTAGGAGCAAAAAAGTCAAGGAAACCTTCAAACGTGGACAGGAGAATGATAGCTACTTATGGGACAAAAGTTATATTTGGCATAGCATTTATTGAAAAATGAAATTCTGTCACCATTAAGAACTTGTTACTTCAGTGATGAAATGCACCTTATAAATTGTTTTATATGGCTCTGTAATGACTGTAAATGAAGAATAGCCCATCACCTAGGGCCATTTTAGGGTGAATTAAAAACTTAAATTCTAATTCTGAACATGCATGTGTTGGCAAAGAATATTTTTTTAATTTTATGAACAGAGGGGTAAATAGATTTTTTGAAAGGTGGCTTTTTCTAGCTATGGACTGTAATGCAGCCAAACAAATAACCGTTTGCCACCCCATTCACAAATGGAAATCTTAGCTTAATTGATGACTGTTCTATGTCAGATATAAATGCCAAGTGCCACTGTCAGTAATTGTCACCCTGACTTACTCTGACGAGTTCAACATTCAGTATGTATCGAGAAAAAAATCACACTTATTCTGGCATATTCTCCTAGCTTCTTTAAACTTCAGTGGTAGTTACATTTCCTGCAGAGAGAAGTATTTGTGTTAGAAGGTCCTCAAAAAGGCCGTAAAGACAAGTCTCCATAGCTTGTCCTTGCAATATTTCAGTCATTTCATTAGATGTATGTCCACTCAGCAAAGTAAGGATCTGTCTTTAACACGTGCTGGTATAGCTAGCTGTGAAAGCTTAATCAAGCTCGCATGGATGACAACAGCAATGATCTAAGTAACAAGGATTTTTGCAATACATTAATAATACAAATGAGCACATGTGGTCTCTAAAGAGTTTGCATGTAGGTCCCACCGTCCTTCAGCTAGAACCTTGACTATTCATGGGCTTCTGCTTTGCATAGTGGAAACCAGAGGTATTTCTCAGATATGTCATTAATTTATTTCCAGTTAAGGAAAAGGTGGAGGGAGGTTTCTTGCTGATGTGGCTGGTAAAAGACAAGGTAGAAACGCACACTGATACAGCACTCAGATGTATTCTGTAGCTCCTACCAAGGTGAGGGTTGTGATGCAGAGAGCATCCAAATAGAAGGCACTATCTTATTTTGCAACAGAGAAAATAGGAGCATAATTTCCAACAGTGACAGGACAAAGTCAAGTAAAATTTTCTGCTACCATGTGCTAATTTACTTGTCCTTCTGACAAAATACGAAAGGACTTTGGAAGGAAGCTGCTACACACAAAAGTTTTAGAAGCTCTCCTGTGAATAAACTAGCCTGAAGCAACAGCCAAGAAAATGAATGTCTAGAGAAAGAAAATACCAAGGTTTAGTCTAGGAGAAAGGGTAATACAGACTTTCCTTCAAAAGCCATAGCTCTAATCTCTTGGAAGATTATATGCACATGGCTGTCATCCCATTACCTCTGAGAAGACCTGCAGAGAGTAAGGACAGTGTTGCTTTAATGTTTTCAGATCTCCTTGAAAAAAAGTCATTCTAAACTGTTTAATCGTACAGACGTGTGCATACAAGAAAGGTGTTCTGATTTCCCAAGAGTGCTTAATGCTGTGTGTTTTCTTGAGGGGACTGTGGCTGGAAGGCAGAAAAGAAAGCAGTTTCCCTTCTTGCCTTGTCAAGGCTGTCTCAGCCCAGAAAACCTGGCTGAAGAAAGGGAAGATTGCACCATTGCTAAAAGCAAGCAAGCTTAGCAAGGGGGAAGTTCACAATCCAAGAGTGAAAGAAAGTACAAACAGAATACTGGGAGCACTATGAGGAAAGCAGGGACTAGGCAAATAATAAAGAGAAAGTAGTTTTCAGAGACAACCAAGGGGAACAGTGTAGTGCTCAGTGCTGTGCAGAAAGCTGCTGGAAATTGCTGGACGAAAAATCAGCCTTAAATAAAGTTCTTGCCATTCAAAGACAAGAGCAGGCAACAGAAAAAATCTCTTTTCAAATGCTTTGATTTTTGTCTGATTTATCTAGCAGATCTAAAGACCTCTCTTTTGAGTCATCTGGTTCTAGTTTGTGTTCTGAGTATGCCAGTAGAGGTAGAAGGTCTTGTTGGGGTGTTCAGTACACTCAGTTCCAGAAAGAAGAGCAGGCAGATCCACTACAAAATTTTGGGCTATCTTGAGATCCCATCATAGAGTCCAACAGCCAAAATCTTAAAGGCCTTATGCAGCTTTCAGTAAAACCTACAACCAACGTGTTACAAAGGCGCTTGGTAGAGGGGAAGATTAAGCAATATGAGTTCCAGCTGAAGGAGGAACTCGGATTCAGTATCAGAACAAGAGGTAAGGTGAAGGTTTAATCCCTGTCACAGCCCCTGCCTGATGGCATTGCAGCAGCAGCAGTTAGCCAGGGAGGTGGATGAAGTCCCACGGAGGATGGGATGGGATCGGATCTTACTTGGCATCTAGCGAGCTGGAACTGTGCTAAGGTTAAAACAAGTGGGTATGATCATGAGAGGACAACTCAGGAAACCATTCAGATTCCTAGGAGCAGTGTGGGGAAAGGAGTCTGAACAGCTCAGTCTGGACTACGCATTACTACTTTTAGGGAAAAACCTTCCTGAAGACTGAGACTTCATTAACCACAAGCAATAAGCTTTGGGAGGGCAGAGGGGAAGGGAGATTGGACGAGGTG
The DNA here is from genome assembly GCF_964188355.1 of Buteo buteo. Taxonomy (NCBI): domain Eukaryota; kingdom Metazoa; phylum Chordata; class Aves; order Accipitriformes; family Accipitridae; genus Buteo; species Buteo buteo. Next base: position 27,856,864 of record NC_134179.1, read on the forward strand.
GAGACAACATTTGTACCTTGAGTTCTGACACTGTGTAATGGGAAATGGACACCAAAGGATGACTGCCAAAGCCATTGCGGAGATGGATATGTTATTGATTGTCTCCATAAACGTATTGTTGGCTTATTGTTAAACTTTCCAAAAATGAAAGCCAGATTCCTTCTCCTCTTCAAATTTTCTTTGTTTAGATGCCAGTGTCTTTCTTAAGAGAGAAAGGAAACAGCAATTTTGTGGGGTCTGTTTCCATCCTTTGCTTGCTGTGATTTAATTAAGTTGTGGTCTGTTCTTTTTTTTAGTAATTCTGTAACGGAAAGAGTATAAGTGGATGACAAACTAACAAATATTATAAATGGTCATGGCAACCATTACAAAAAGGTTTTCCTTCACTCATTTGATGGCCATTTGAGGAAAGTCTAGTCACTTTATTTCTGTGTACACAGCATAAACCGCCCTCGGCTACTGAAATGATCTTCTGAAGAAATACTGGCAATCTTTTGGCTATCAACTAAGCTGACATGCAAAATGGGAAATAATTTTAGAATAGTTTCTTCTGGAGTAAAAGGAACTCTGTGACTCTAAAAACAAGTTCTGTTGGAGTTTACCTTAGTCTCCCCTTGTAGATGTGTAACATTGTACAGTTTTTCTTAAGTACAGTTGTGCGTATATCATAATAATGTTGTGCACATAAAACTTGTGAATCGTTGGTTTACATTCATTCTGATTAGATTAAGCCTAAAATAAGTGTTTGCACTGGGAAATTGCAGTTTCCTATCTTAAAGCTTATAACAGGATATGTCAGGAGTTATATGTCAAGTTCTTTGGTACTGAATTTAATTATTCACTTCACATCTTGCCATCTTATATTTAAAGTGCTGTACCAGTTAAAAATGCTTCTCATTATTTTGAGAAACAGACAATAAACATGATATTGCCTGTTGCATAATAGGAATTTGGGTTTATATCTATCTATCTATCTATAGATATAAATGTAACTGGCTTTTCATGAAAATAAGCCTCGAGTTTGCAGGGAGGAAGAATTTTCCTGTGTTGTCTCAGTATGTGAAACTCAACATGTTTATCAATGACATTCACGCAGTTAATAAAATCAGCAGTGAGTTAGCCCCTCCTGGAATTTCTATTTAGTGGTGTTAGTTAAGGTCACAGTTGTACCTGAAACTTTTTGAAAAATGCTTAAACTTATTTTAAAATAAGAAGGAGCATTCTTGCATGTGCTACAGCCTGCCATGACACAGTAATAGTAGAGGCAGAGCCAGAGGGAAGAAATTATTTGCAATGGCTTATAAGTACCAGAAGGGGTCTCCAAAACTGTTGCAGGCAAAACAGTGTCAAATTTATTTTATTTATTGCTAGTTAACCTAAACTTCTAATCATTGATTCAGAAAAAAGAAAATATAAAAAATTATTAACAAGGGAAACACCTTTCCTGTGCCTTTCTTAGGCTCAACTTCAGCCAAATATCTCTCCTCCACTATTCCTGGTCTCAACTCCCCTCATTTTTATCACCTGTTACACTGAGACTATCCCAGTACCTTTACAACAGGGCGCTGCATGCGACTGGAGTTGGTGGATAATGGTTACTTTCTGACACTCCTTGCTTAGTCTTTTCCTCCGCTGCTCTCCACTTCTTACTCATTGTCCTCTGCCCCAGCGTGGGTGACTCACAGGTCACGGTCCCTCTGGAGTGTCCCTGCCCTGGCATGGGTCGTCCATAGCCAAAGTCCCTCAAAGACATAACTCCTTCATCGTTGAACACCTCCTTCCAAGAGTGTGTCTCCAGCCACATCCCAGGCAATGTGCCCTTCTACTTTCCTCTGTTGTTCCTCCGGCCCCTAGCAGCTACTGCTCTTGCTTTAATGTCTGAGCACTGGTGCTGGGTGCTCCCCTGCAGTGGTGTGCAGTAGGTTACCCACACGAGTTTCAGAGCTGGTGTGATGAGTTGCCCACGTGGGTTTCAGAGCTAGCTCAACCCAGCTGTAGCCACCACAGAGCAGCTCATGGCCTCCTCCGACACAGATCTTCCCTGCCGCCACCTGTCCCCAAACCGTGGCAATTATACCCAATACATTAGCCATGATGATTTTGAGCATACCATACCTCCTCTACAGAGAAATTATATGAGATATCATAATTAATAGGTCTGTAAGTTACAGGAGAATATATCATAGTTGACTGGATGTTTCTAGAGAGTTGGTGAGATAAAACAGAAAGGAGAACATGATGAATTTGCATTCATGGGATTCATCTCATTTGACATTGGTCAAGTTCGTTAGGCATTCACAGTAAGCTGTCTTCACTCTTGTGGTCATTGCATCCTGCAACAAGCAAGTTCTGCCATCTGATTACAGGTGTCCAAAAGACATGGAATGGCTCTTTACATCTGTCTCGCCTAATAAATGAGGTAGCATAGATACCTACATTAGACTATACACCAATCTTCCAGATAGCTTCATTTTTATCTGCTCAGTGAATCCCACTCTATGTTTTCAGTTATAAAATGAATTATAAAATCCACACTGCTTCCACAGACCAAATATCCGTTAGCATTGTGAGAAAATTTATAATTTAATGGCACAAAACTTTTCTCTTGGTGTTAGCTTATTTGTTTTTCTTCTGTGTTTCTGTTGAGAATAGCCACAAAGCTATTCTCAAAGTTTTACATACATGGATGTTTCCATAATGGCTCAGACATCTTTGCCACTTCCACAGAGCTTAATTCAGTCTTCTCTAAGAACAGCCCACAGATTAGTTAAATTCCGCCGGTTACCTTTCTTTCGTCTGGCTCATGCCAGCTTGCCTCTCTCTGCTTCCCGAGTCTGAGGATGCAGTGAGGTGGGCTGGGGTGGAGGGAGTGTGAAGGGAAAGGGATGTAGGTAAAAGGCTGTGGTTTGAAAAAGAAGACAGTGCAGGAAATCATTTGCTTTATGAACACCACAGGGAGGAAAGCAGAGCAGGAAAAGGATTCACGATTGATATCCTCTTCCATTGCCCTGAGCACCACAGGGAGCAGTGCTGAGGTTAGTTGGGATGTGATGGAGGCTGCGGGGCAGGGATCTCCACCGCACGGTGAGTGTCAGGAGAGGAAGGGGCTTTTATGAAGAGGTGGGCAGTATGTGGGTTGGAGGGAAGACCATACTGCGAGTGCCAAAATTTTCCCAGGCAGCTGCTTTCTATTGTCAGGGTATCAAAACTGTGGGGAGCCAGTTCAGCATCTGTCAAGCAGAAGGCAATTTTGAAATTTTAGTGCATCATGGCTGTGCGAGGAATGACTAAAAGACTGCATTTGCCGTGGTTTAAGCAGCTTGAAATACAAGCAGAAATACATGGATAAAGCATTAGATGAGGGAACATGGATTTCTGGTTAGACAGTGTTACCCTCATTTGGATTCCGGATCTTAACTGTTGTCTTCGCGATTTTACTCACTGGGCTGTGCAAGATTTGTTTTTATTACATCAGTAATTTAAATGAGTAATTCTAGCATAAGCTAGAGCTAAAAAAATAAACTAGAATATATTTACATCTACATAGACACAAGTGAGTTCTTAGCTCCTTTATTAAGGTAATATTTTACTTGAGCAACACACTTATTAGCAAGCTGATTGTTTTTCCATGTTATTTTCTGAATACAGCACTTCTTTTTCGGCATGCATCTACGACTTCTCAGTTTCTTTCAGTCCCCATGCAGACAATAAATTAATTAGTTATTAGTCAACACATATATATGTATGTTTGAATGTATATAGGATATATGTGAATATATCTTGGTCATGACACACGACATTTTCTCTGAAGAGGAAGTCTTTTGTGCTAACTACTCACACTGTCCTGCTGTTTCTTATGCAAAGCAAGTAGAAAAGGCACAGTGAGTTGCCAAGGAACTATTGCCTCAAGGGAAAATAAAACCAAAACCTCAGGCATTTGGATCTATTGTGCATTTAAAGTAAAAACCTCTTCCGTGCTAAAAGAGACCCAAGTCAGAGGACCTGCAATCTCACCAAGGCTCATTCATATACCTGTTTCATCAACTAGCAAAAGTAGAATTTAAAATATTGCATCCAACTAGCCTAAAACAACTTTTGCATCATTAACTAAAATTGCACTGAATTAGGCCCCATGCTTTAACAATCTAATTGTCAAGATGACTTTTTTAGGCAATGTCATGGTAAGGCAACCCTAGTGTATCACTGTATTATTTTCCTGCTGAGACTGGACTTCGGGGTGTGGTGAATGGGTTGCAGTCAAGGGATTTTTTTAGTTGTGCTTCCCAACTGCTTTTACATGATTCCCACCAAAAAAAATGTTAGTGGGAAGCTTAACTTTGTATTTTCTAAAGAAGAAAGCCTCAAGGGCAACATTTTTTCAGAAGCTTAGACAATAACGTGTAAATTGCGTGTATTTGCACTGCTGACACTGGGAAAGATGAATGTGCTTTCTGGCTCAGAAAAGGACAAATGCTTTCCCTTGTACTGGAAGCTCACAGTCTTTATAAGCTTGCTTCTCTACACCAGTCTTTGTTCAAACTTGGTTTTCTGGTAAAAATTATTTATTTCTTATATCTTAAAAACACCAGTGTGCCACAAAAAATTTAATACATTTGTTTCTTTTGACCATATGTCTGCTTGAGCAGGAAGTGGTTGAAAACAAAAATAGTGATTAATCCATTGATTATCTAAAGAATACAATGTTTAACTACTTGCAGTGCCTAATATGGCAATTTTAATACCTGTTCAGCCTATGCCATGAAAATAAATCAATGTATTTAATTCTGGTCTGGTATATAAATTATTTATTTTCAAGTGTCCCTCCCCTTTGCAATAATTTTTAAAGCTAATGTAATTCGAAAGCTATTAACACTTAACTAATTTACAAACGTGAAAACCAATGGAAAATGAAGAGAAACATTACTAAATACAAATTAGAATTTTTGCTATGTCCACACAAAATATATGTATATATCCACACAAAATCAACTTTTAGAGGGATGTTTTGCTATAATCTCAATAAAAAGAGCATTCAATAAAAGGTATATTACTTGGCTCTTTAATATTGCCAAATTTGATAAAAAGGGAAGCACTGTTATATATTATATCAAAAAGGATATCCCAATATTAATCCTCAGACTATTACCAAGCAAGCACAAAATAGATGCTGATGGGGAATGGAATTCCCAGTGTACATTCTGACATCTAACCCAAAACCTCGTTTGGAAGAATTGTCCGTGGGTTCTAACACCATTGACTGTTTTCCTAGACCATACCTTCCTATATTTTGATTGTCACTGTTTGTAAAGATTATTTAAAACAGATTGGTTTGTCATGAATGTACTCCCATTCTGTTGAAGATTTGAGAGCAAAAGAAAAATCCAGTCTTTTCCCCTGTTTCTTTCCTCCTGACCTTTTTTGGATGGGGAATAATTAGAGCTAAAAAACAAAGCATAGAAATTCTCATCTCTTCCAGGAACGAAGCATTCTGAAATTCCCTGTTTCTCTTTCTGTGTTTATTTGGCAGAGCCCCACATTCTGTCACCAGCATTTACCCTGTGCAGCTCCTTACTCACAACTTAATCCAAAACCTGTTGAAGTCAGTGGGAACCTTTCCCTTGACCTCAAGGGAAATCAGCTCTGCTTGTGTAGGCAGAGCAGTTTCAAATTATTTCCACTGCTGATTACAGTGTAAGTACTGGTTGAAATCAGTAACCTGTCCTGAGATCCAGAACTACAGCTAAGTTGATGATTTCTTAAGTTACTATTAAACTTTTTAAGTTGTGCCTTTAGAAGCTTAAGTAGTAACAGCTGCCAGAAAAACAACAGATAAATTACTTTTTTCTTCTCTACTGAGAGTAAAGAAATTAAGAACAACTGTACAGCTTCTAAAGACAGTGTCATTAATAACCATCACTGGAGACATCATAATGATTATTCTTGTCTTTTGAAATGCTTATGTCAATAATACAAGGTAATTTAGTCATTATAACTCAGGAAAAAAAACTTAGGTTTTGTCTGGAGATTGTTTTTAATGGTAGAGGAAGTTCTTCTGATACAAGATAAAGGGACAAAATTTGGAAAGCAGCTTAATAGACACTGTTCTTACAGACTTCAGTAGGAATTTGGGGTGTTTGGACCTCTCTGAATCTGAACCAGTTATTTATAGAAACTCTACAAAAAGTCAGATTTGACCTACTGACTATTGAACCAAGCAGCATGGGGAGCCATTCCAGGCAGACTAGAGTAAATTCAGCTCCATTTTCTTCATTAGCTTAATGGATGTCTGCATTCAAGTTCATAAAAAAAGGGTTGGGAATGGAGGAAGAATGTAATGATTGTAAATTTGTGCTTTTAATGATTTATATTGTTCATCCTTATAATATTTAGCATAGCAGGCATTATCTCTACACGCACATTCTCACGTATTATGTGTGATACCTAAAAACAGTGCTCTGAAAAGTGAATTTCCAGTTAAATTGTTAAAATATTTACAAAAATACTTGTTTTCAGTGTATGAACCCCAGGTCCAAGGTTTTGCATCATCTTTTCCACACCCATTTCCTTTTCATCTCATAATTTTAATAAACTTAATGCTTATTTCAAATTTTTTAAGTTTTCCAATTTAATTTGTTGGTTTCCTTCTGTACTTCCTTCTTCCATTCTTTCCTCTTCTCACTACCGTGACTTCTCTTGCCATTTTTTCCCTCTGTGGCAGTATTTCCATTTCTCCACTCTCCATTATGTCATCCTTTCTCTACCTCTTCAGCACCTCTTTGGTTTATCCATGCAACCTTCTTCCACCAGTCCATCAACACTTCCACCATTTTCCCAGCGTCTTCCTTCTGAACTTCCCACCTGCTGAGATTTCCTGTATTTTCTCCACAGATGTCTGTCTTCTGCCACCTCGTAGGTTCACCCTTCTTCTTCAATAGTGGTTAGGGGTTTGCACTCCTTTGTTTGTATGCGCCTTATTTGCTAAGATGATGTGTGAAATTCCAGTGCGGGGTGGATCCAGCTGCCTTTTATTGAGCAAGGAGAAGGTGGAGGGAGAATGCTGTGTGCCTGGGGGGCGGAAAGATGCTGAGGGAGCCATTGTTGTGGTCTGCGGACGCAGTACTGTTTCCTTTTTCATCGTCCTCCAGAAACGCATGAGGCAATAAGGGCAGAGAGGAGACAGGGAAGAAGCATGTTTCGCAAGAAGAGAGAAAGGACAGTACCCATAGGAACACCCACTCTCAATGTCTAAATGCAGCCTTTTATAGTAGGATCATTTAACGATACACAAAATAACTCTACTAATACGTTCATATTTCTAGCATGCTACTTTAAATGCCCTAAGGTGATTATTTGAAAGTGGGACTCTAGTGCTGCAGATTAACTTTTCATGGGAGAAGTTTGGCGTAGACATTGCTGCCTTCCCAGGTCATTCAGCTAACACGTCTTGTCCATAAGCTGAATGGTATATACCTACTGTAAGATAGAGGTTGGCCCTCACCGTGGTTCCATTCATTTCTCCACTGAGACTTTAAATAAAGATCCCAAGGCAGATGTTTAGAGTTATGATGTGATGATGGTAAAACGAAGTCATTGAGAACTGGACTCCAATAACTTAGGACATAAAAGAACCTGTATATTAGATCATTGCTTTAGGGACATATTTGAGCTGCTGAGTCATTAACTCTAACTGGTCCACCAAATACCTCTAGTTTGATAAATTACTGACAATACTAATGTTGTGAAATTAATAAGCAGCACTAACATTTGACTGTCTGAATTTCCTTTTCTATTTGAAAAAATAAATAAGTATGTTCAGAATAGACAAAGGTTAGCTGCAGGAAGGCGTTTCAACATCATAATGAAAATGATGAACTTCAAAAGAATTACTGTATTTTTTTAATTAATCTTTGTGGATTATCAAAAAAGATCATTAAACTAAGTTCAGATGTTTTCTTACAAGGGATTAATTTGGAATTTGTTCTTTAACGCTCTGCATTCTCATGGTTGTCTATTTCTAATGAAAATAAAATAGCAAAATAAGAAAATTAAATGGGAATGATAGTCAAACATCTTTAAACTTCAGGACTCTTGAATATTTAAGTTTCTATCTGTATTTTAGTTTTTTGCAATGGTTTCTGTCACTGTTTATTGCAACAGATTTCAGAGGTTAAGGGTGTATATAAGTATTAATTACTATTAATAACGGTAAGAGCAGATTTTGCTTATTTCTTTTACCTTAGAAGCACAATAATCCTAATATAAGATATAATGCAACACTTGGAGCATGTAAGTAGTAGCAGCTCTCATGATTAGCTGGACCTTTCAGGCTGAAACACGAAGCGAGCCAGGGGAGCACAGAACAGTTACAATTCCTGTGTGCTGGGGGATCTGTCCTCTCCTCCTGTGTCTTGGTCCGCAGGCAAAGCTTGTTCCTCGCTTCAGTGAAAATGGGTGATTTCTTCTCACCGGCTGGGATTTGCTGTGGGTAAGTTACAGGCTCTTGCTGCAGTCGTTTGACTGGGAAACGCCGTCCCGTGCCTTTGTAACCACAGCCCTGGGGAGAGGGCTCTGGTATGGGGGGATTACGCTGCCAGCTCTATCTGCGCCTACACTCCTCCTGGCAGTCAGGGGTGTAGTCCGCAGGATTATTTTGTGTATCCACCTATAATGTAATGCTTAGGGAAGTAAAATAAACACTCTCCGGGTCCTAGCAAAAGAGTACAGGAGATACCTCTACTGAGGATAGGACTGGTCCATATTTCCCAAACAGAAATAGAAAATAGTGCTTAAAAAATCTGTAAGTGTTAGAGGTGGGGTTTTTCTCTTTCTTTTTTTTTTTTTTTTACGGAAAAGGTTTTGATTGACTTTGTTCTGTAATACGGTTTGTTCTTTTTATGATGTTTTGAAAATTTTAATACAATTCAGGGAAATGACTGAATATATCTAGGTAATAGAAGCCTGGAGTTTGTGGTTTGGATTTTTTTCCACAAACATATATTAATCTCACTATTTTTCAAAATACATGCAAAGCAAAGTATAGATTTTTAATACTTTAAAAGTTATGTCATAATTTTTCATTTAAGTAGGTCTTAATTTAGAGTTCAGTTGAATAACATTGAATTTAGAATCTCTAATTAAAACAATTTTACCATCAAATATTTGTAAGGGAGGGAGGTGAAGGGAGAAGGGGCAGGGAAGGTAGGGGATACCAGGGTAGGAAGGAAGGAAGGGGGAAAGGAGGGTAGGAAAAATTTTGTAATAGTAAGCATGAAACACCAAAGTTTCACACAGGGTTAAATTAAAAATATTTTCTTTTCTCCTTGCATAGTTTTCTCTGACTTGTCAAGCCCTAATTTCAAGTTAGGGAAGCAGACATTCCTTGTTCTTTCCCCTTCCCCACGAAATTTTCCAAGTCTTATTTATTCATCATGAAGAAATACAACCTCAACTATTTTTCTTATGCACTCTCTCTTAAATTAAGGAGAAAAGTACAGATATAACCATTCAACATATGCCCCACAGAAGTAACACTAGAAGTTTAAGTGAATTCAATTCCTGAGGCTATGTTTTAGGATGTTTTGCTATGTCATATTCTAAAAAAGTAAAGAAAATGCATAAACTTTCACTAAGGATCTAAATGATTTTTTAAAAATGTGTCTTGGGCTATGACAAGATATAAGCACATCCTACAAACATAGTCTTAATTACCCCTCACTAAATGGAAAATTCTTGGGACTGCACATTCACATTGCAGTACAAGTAGGTACAGTCTTGCTTCTATGATGAGAGTCACAGCAGTGTTTAAAAAGAAATAAAATAAAATAAATTGAAAACATATGCATCTACTCAGCTTTCACAATGAATTAAGCATGTTCAGATGGTCTTCTATTACAATTCTGAATTAAAGCAGTCTAAAAAGCTCCGGTCTCTGTTTCTCCACTGCTGACTTCCTTCCCCTGTTCTGCAGCTGGTCTATGGAAAGTCACTGCTGATACCTCTCATCATCCCCCACAATCCCAAAAAGATATTCCTCTTCTAGTAACCATTTTCTTAATGGGGCTGTGCCTTTGCTTTTCAGGGTTTTTTTCTGGGGTTTGGGGGTTTTTTTTGGTTTGGTTTTTGTTTGGGTTTTTTGGGTTTTGTTTTTTTTTTTTTTGTAATTATATTCTGCTTGTGAAAGGAAAAGAGACGATACAAAGAAATAGCCAGGTCTGCAGAGGTGTGGATTCCCAAATCATCTTCTGGAAAAGCCCAGGTTTGAGTGAGGAAAATACACATTAATCTAGTGATTCCAAACTCATTTTGGCTCATCTAGTGGTATTCCTTTGAGTAAATAAATTATAACCCATTTCAGATAAGCTGTTTTCCCTCACAGCTTTTTCTTCTTCAGTTGCAGGTCCTAACAAGGATGTTATATCAGTGTCAGGTCAAGTTGGAGTAAAATATGGTGGCTTAATTGGAGGTTCTGGAGTTAGATGATCCAGTTTCAAGAGGAGCTGAGTGAGCTGGACATGGTTAGAAAGTAGCCACATAACAATATGTATTGTGATAGAACCTTTCATTTCTCACCACACCCTGCTCAAGGTCCCAGCTTTATTCACTGCTGGGAGTCTCTACATATTCCTGCAAGAATCAGGATTATTTGTAGAATTTGACATGATTCTTCCCTGTGCACAATACCTGCAACCAGTGAGAAAGGGGGAACAACACATGGGAAAGGAGTTGAAGGCAGACAAAAACAAGTTTAAGGAAGCTGTGCAAAACTGGTTACTGCTACTGCGATACAGTTTTTTAAATTCAAAAATTCATGATTAGCTGCTGTATTTCCACTTCCCTGTTAGTTTTCACTATGAGGAAGCCTGAGCTCAGCAGAAATACATCTTAAAATTGTGGAAGTGGTATAAATATAACACAAAAATTACAATGGAAAATTAAATCCTAAGAATTTCAGGCTGGAAATTTCATATGTGGAACTTTTCTATAATTTTGCCCTTACTCTCTCTATGTGTCAGTTCCTTATTTGGAAAATAGGGATAAGTCCATGTATTTGCTCCAGGGTGCTGTGTTATCAAGCATTTCAATATTATGGTGAGGGTAATTTAAAATGTACTTTGAAATAAAGTGCAGGTTTTGGATTTTTTTTCTCTGAGATCACAGTCTTAATGGGAAGCACTTTTTTATTTTAATTAACTGTTCTTGTACTGGCTGGGGCCTGGTAGTCTGAAGCATGAGTTTAACCTTTATGCTGGATTCACACCAGAGTACATTCTATTTAGTTCAGCTTTTAAAGCATTCCTAATCGTTCAGTTTGGGGAGCTGAAAGCTGCCCGACTAGATGTTACCTATATCACTCCATTATGTGCTTCAGGCTCAAGAAATGTGCATGTTTCTTGCTTGTCCTGTGGAACAGATAGTATATGCTTGTGTAATTTATAATGATGCATATGCACAGGAAACGGAATTTAAGCTATAAAGGCAGGTCAAATTTTCATGTAGTTTTCAACCAATATTGGTCTTTTTTGAATAATTTATTGAAAAGTGGAATTGCAAGAACTTTTTCTAATGCCTTCAAAACAATACTTTACAGTATTGGCTTAAAACAATGCTGTGTAACTCCTGTGGTTTCAGCCTGAATGCAGTGAAAAGTTGTAGAAGAACAGTTGATAGCTAGTTAATCTCAAACACAGCACTATCAGTTTTTTCTCTTAAAAGTCGGAAAGGGTTTCTACATGTGTACATTTACTGGTTTCACACTACTGCAACCCTCTGCTCTTTGAAAACTTTCATGATGTAATGTTGCACTTGTGTTTAGCATCAAATTTCCATTCTGCATAAGAAGTATATTATTTTTTATGACATGGGAAAAAGCTAATTAATTATGATTAATGTACAATTATTGCCATTCCTATGCAATCCTATGATTTTGTTACCACTTGTGTGGTTTTTACAGAGAATGATGAATGAACTTCATAATGTTCACTTTGGTTTCAGTTCTGATAAGCATCCAAATATTTTGATGCTTACTCAAAACTTATCCAAAGTTTCCTAAGCTCTTGAGTCTGCAAAACTAGTCTGAACACTCAGACAGAGAAGGGCTTTCCTCATGAGGTTTCCAGTTGTTCCACTAGTGGAACCTGATGGAAATACCATGAGGTCAGCTTTTCTTCCAGTTGTTCCAAATCTTTAACATCTGGACAGAAACCGGAAGTGAGAAATTCTGCCCAGAAATTGTATTATAGGAAAAGTTGGGTTCTAAAAATAGGTGAAGAATAACTGGGTTTTTTAAATCCTCAAAGCTGGTTAATCCATGACTGAAAAAAATCAAGAATTCAGAATTAGAGATGAATCAGGTTAACTGGTACCAGAGACTATAGCCTACTCAGCTGAAACTTTTTGCTCCTTGTAATTTGGTTATTTGTGAACTGACATGTGCAGAGCAAAAGTCAAATTTGGTGACATTTTAGAAGCTTTCAGGGATCAGTATGGTGGTGAGTTGATCCTGGCTGGATGCCAGGTGCTCCCCAAAGCTGCTCTATCACTGCCCCCCTCAGCTGGACAGGGGAGAGAAAATACAACAAAAGTCTCATGGGTCGAGATAAGGACAGGGAGAGATCACTCGCCAATTACTGTCAAGGGCAAAACAGACTCGACTTGGGGAAAATTAACTTAGCTTACTGCCAATCAACCAGAGTAAGGTAATGAGAAATAAAACCATATCTCAAAACACCTTCCCTCCACCCCTCCCTCCTTCCTGGGCATATCTTCACTCCCAAATTCTCTACCTCCTCCCCCCAGCAGCACAGGGGGATGGGGAAGTGGGGTTGCAGTCAGTTCATCACATGTTGGCTCTGCTGCTCTTTCCTCCTCAGGGGCAAGGACTCCTCACTCTTCCCTTGCTCCAGCGTGGGGTCCCTCCCGTGGGAGACAGTCCTCCATGAACTTCTCCAACGTGGGTCCTTCCCACGGGCTGCAGTTCTTCACAAACTGCTCCAGTGTGGGTCCCTTCCATGGGCTGCAGTCCTTCAGGAGCACACTGCTCCAGCGTGGGTCCCCCACGGGGTCACAAGTCCTGCCAGAAAACCTGCTCCAGCGTGGGCTCCTCTCTCCACAGATTCACAGGTCCTGCCAGGAGTCTGCTCTAGTGTGGGCTCTCCATGGGGTCACAGCCTCCTTTGAGCATCCCCCTGCTCTGGCGTGGGGTCCTCCCCGGGCTGCAGGTGGAGATCTGCTCCAGCGTGGACCTCCCTGGACTGCAGGGGGACAGCCTGCCTCACCAGGGTCTTCCCCAGGGGCTGCAGGGGAATCTCTGCTCCGGCACCTGGAGCATCTCCTCCCCCTCCTTCTGCACTGACCTGAGGGTCTGCAGGGCTGTTTCTCTTACATGTTCTCACTCCTCTCTCCAGCTGCAGTTTCTGTGCCCACCGCAACTTTTTTTCCCCTTCTTAACTACGTTATCCCAGAGGCACTACCACCATCGCTGATGGGCTCGGCCTTGGCCAGTGGTGGGTCCGTCTTGGAGCCGGCTGGCATTGGCTCTGTCGGACACAGGGGAAGCTTCCAGCAGCTTCTCACAGAAGCCACCCCTGTAATCCCCCCCACTACCAAAACCTAGCCACACAAACCCAATATAAGTATTTATTCTCATTCCAGCCAAGTATTTATTCATTCATGAGAGGGTAGTACACAGATCCCAGTGGGAAAAGGTTATCTCAGTTTTGCACAAAAAATATATGTGTGTTTCCTCCCAATATTAATGCTCTGGGGGAGACCCTAGCTACCAGTGTTACCTTCTTTAAATAGCTCTAATTGAGAAGGTGGGGGAGTTTAGCTGGTGTTGAACTTATCATTGAAATTACTTGCAGATGCAGAGACATATTTTTAGACAAAAGAATTGGATAGCTTAATGCGTTCTACCCTGTTGGCTGGTATCTACTAAATTCAAAGTATACTTTGCAGAAATGAAGGAGCCTTTTCATAAAGCCCCTATTTTCAGTACCAGTGATTTTCTGTTTACTGTGCTTCTTCCCCAGTGCTTCGTGTCACACCAGGAATGACTAGCTCTCCCTGCATATCCTCTGATTTTACAAGCTCTTGCTTACCAGATTTATCTTCCTGTTCAAATACCAGACAGCTGCTCAGATCAGGCTGCTGATAATTGTTCATTGCTTATATCAACATCATCCTACAGGTTCTTTATAGCAATAGAGTGCATCACCATGTAACGTGAGCACTGCTTCCATGTTCATTCATCTAAAGCTGGGAAAAAGTTCTAAGGTTCCTCTTCCCCTTGAGAGAAATGAAAGTTCGGGAAGCCTTTACAAGCGGGCAAGCAAGGACCTCTAGCATCTTCCCAACCCCACAGATCAGAAATGTGTGCAAGAACACCAGTGGCAGCATGCTCCAGCGGGCTAAGGTTTAGGACCCTCTGAGTGCTTGATCAAGAGTAAGGAGTTGAAATGGGCTCCAAAAAAAAGACAGTGATTAAAAACCTGAAATGTTTTATGAAAACCATCCATATTTGCTGCCCAGTCCGTCTCTTGCTTTGCTTGATTTACAGAATTTTATGGAGTGCAATGTGTGCAGGCACTGTATATGCCATGCTCTCAGCACTTCATCAAACACATTTCATCTGGCAGAAAGCACAGCATTTTAGCCATTGGTAACCTCCCTGACAGGAAATATTTCATAACCTAAGTTTTATGCACATGAAAGCACACAGAGAAAGTACCAATGAGGCAAACATATGAGTGTATGTTAGCCCCTGAACTTCTGCACATGCATTGTAAAAATATGTTGGAGTTACAATTCACTTTATGCTTGTTTTCAGGAGACAAAAAATTAAATTCAAGAACATACATGGTAGTGCAATCATTTATAGGCGGTATCCCCAATTACTAACTTTAGTCAATATGATCCTTCCAATTCCCTTGCCTCCCATGTCCCTGGAAGCCCATGCTTGCTTGGTACTTGGTCAGGCATAGAAACTGCATGCCATTTCCCCCTAACTACTGGGTCAGCAGCCTCTAAGAAACCCAGCATTTGGCCATCCCTGTCCAGCATGTACATGAAACCATTACCTTAAGGACCACAGTGAAAACTGACTTGCCGCATCTTCAGTCTTTTAATAATGGGAACCAGCCCTCTCTGGATGGCATGTCAAATCTGAAGGGAAAACATCTCTCCGGGAAAAAGAACTGAACAGAGAAAAAGACCTGCCCGATCCTATTCTCACCTCATCCACATCTGAAACAGAAAGATAAGGCTCTTAGTCTCTTGAATAAAGGAAAATAAGGAAAGAGGAGCTGTTTAGAGACCTTCTGGCGGACTCAGTAGGAAAGCCAGGAAGCTCAGGCAGATTGTCCTCTGGTCTGGGAAACATGGCTTCTGCTGCAAACAAGGCTGACAGGGACAAGGAAGTCTGGGAGCTGAGTAAGTAGTCTTCAGAGAGAGAGAAGACCCTCAAAAAGGAAGAGCTGCAGGACTGTAAAGATTACTTTATGTAAAAGCATAATGAAACAGAGTCCTTGTCTGCGATATCTCAACAGTCTGAAGTAATTCTTGAATTACAAGTATTGGGAGCAGCAGTTCACATCAACTCTGCTACTTCACCTTTTAGATCAATGCCCAGACTTTGATCCTCAAAACCAGCTTCTGTGAGCTCACCTTTGAACTTTCAGACTCAGCTGGGAGTATCTATCAAGTTTTCTCCAAGAGAGGAGAATGACCAGGCAGAAAGCCAGGAATGGTTATAGAGTGCCAAGCCAATTTATTTATTTTTTTTGCCCTTGGACTTTTTGAGAATGCATATGATCTTGAATTTTCTTCATAAGTTTATAGCATTGCACAATTTATTTTAAGCTTCCTTTTTATTGTTGTGCATTAAGTGTTTTCTCTTTTACACTGTTACAGGCAATACAGTTTCAGTATTTGCACTTCTTTGGAATATAAACACAGGTTTTCCTAAATGTAATTGATACAATAAAGAGGAAAGTTTCAAAACAAAAGTTCTGAGAAAAATTGTGTTTCTCAAATGTTAAAATGAAGTATCCAGACATAAAATATGATATATCATATTAGTTCATGAAACATTCTTTAACATTCCTATAAAATGTTTTCAGAGGTCCATGCAATGTTGCACAAAACATAAGGAAACCATCCTAACTGTAAGTTTTAAAAAAATATGAATAAAGCCATAAAAATCGGGACCTATAAAATTCATACAAAATATTTCACTAATCACCTCAGAATATTCATGAAACACTCTGGAATATTCATAGAATATGCTACCTCTGTACCTAGCAATATTCAGACACCATTGCTTGTAGTATAATAAAAATAAGCATAAAGCGACATTGCCGCCACAGACACAGTAAGAAAAGAATAAAAAAGATCCGCTTGCTTTTCTGTTGGTATCACTTACTGGGTGTCCACATAAAGAACCTTTCACTGGTCGATTATAGCACTGTTTCCCCGACTTTGGTAATTTTTTTTCCTCTTACTCATATTGTGCAAAACACAGCCTGCAATGTTAACCTGAGACAGGTGGTGTAAGGTAGCTTGCAGTCTCTCACTCTTGAGACAGAGACCTTAAAGTCACTGTAATCTACACACACAAACTCTCGCTCTTGCTAAGCAGCAGCACGACACGTATCAGAGAGCAGGCTTCCACAGCTCTGACACTAGTAGTAGATTAATTCTCTCAAAATTACAAAAGGGACGTTAACATCATTCATGTCCATATTGGTTTTGAAAGCAAATATTCCTTTTTTTCTTTACATGTAAGTGGTGAATTCCCAGTGCCTTGAACCTTTCAGTATCATCCCATGTTAACATGGATTAACATATCATGATGATTAACCACATTATGGAAGTTAGTAAGAAATATCTATGTCTGTTAAAGAGATCATTGCCCTTACAAAGAATTTGTTTCAACAATGATGTTAGGCCAAATAATTGATCCTAAAAATGTCTTCCTCAGAAAAGTAGCCCCTCTCTGACTGCCCACCCCATGCCAAGTTGTTTCACTAGTGATTAAAGGTGGATGTAGCACAGTGAGCTGCTGCCAGATAACGATGGGCATTTTCTCATGAGCAGCTAGGCTGTCCCTTGCTGCTCTGCAGCTCTGCAACAGTTTCTAGCAACGTGCTACTTCATCATCCAGAAAATCTGCACTGCACATTATCCCCACTGGACACCAGGCAGTGCTCAGTTTGGGGATGCAGAAGCGGCAGTGCTCCTGCTGTGAAGAGGAAAGCAGATTGATGACTGAGAAAGTATATGACAGCAAATTCAGAACAGGAGAATTAACCAAGAAACAGCTCAACAAAAGCATGACAGGAGAAAAATCCCATGATTTCTTTTTTTCCTTTTTTTCTTTGCTTGACTCCCAGGTTCTGGAATTGCAGTCACCTCTAATGCCTTCCAAGTAGGGAAGGAAGATATAAGTTTCCAACATAGCCAGCAGATACGCACTACATGCGTATCACTAATCTCTGCATGAACAGTAGATTGACTTCCTGTGTACATCACATACACAGTGAGCCCGATATGCCTAGGAGATATTGAGCTTAATCTTCAATTGATCTGCACATGTACAGCGAGTCCAATGCATTCTAGATGCACAAACTTTGCTGGGCATGTGAGGTAAACGCAATCTGCGTGTGTACAATAAACCCAGGCAGCGAGAACTTGTAGGTTTATTGCCCAAGCACAAGCTGACCGTACATAATAGAATAAGTCTTATGTGCATTGATACATTGGACTCATTGCAAATGCAATATAAAGTTGATCTACACAGACTTTATCCAGAAATAGAGCAGATTGCTACAGAAAGCGATAGGGCAGTTGACTACAAGTCTCGGAGGAAAGCTGGCACGTATGCCCTCCCTGTGTCTCCCACAGTCCCCTGGGGGCACCCCCTGTGTGACGCCAGACCCGAAACAGGGTGGAAAGCAGTGCAATACCTGCTCCCAGTACAGCGCTCGTCACGCAGAGAAAGGGCCGACCGTGAACATACGTCGTCCGCACAGCCTCCGAGTCACAGCTGGCCAAGCAGAGGTGGCTAACCTCGCCCCAGCGGTTCCTGTGCCCGTGGTCAGTGGAGGAAGTTAAATGAAAGCAAGCCTACTGCTTATTGGTTTTGAAGACAGATAATAAAAATTGACCAGAATGAGTGAATATTAATGTTCAGTATAAAGTTCATGAAAAATTTAGTGATGTTTTCTTTATCTTTTTTAAATAGGAATTCTGTTTGCTTTTAACTGCCATTGCATGCCGATAACTTCATTGAATGATCCACTATGCCAAGTCCTCTCTTCCCCCATCCCTCCTAATCCTGCCAGATCAGATCCAAGGAGTACTGTGAAAATTTTGGACTTCTTTTGTGACCTTGTGTTTTGCTGTGTTTCCCTTTCTATCCTTTCAGTGTTTTCCTACCTCACTATAGTGTAGTACCACATTCTACAGATTCTAATTGAACAAAGCAACTCAGGGTCGTTGGCAAATGGTGCAAACTACTGTCCTCCAAAAATGCTACCCAGAAGTGAGGTGTGGGCCAGCACTGTATGTGCGAGCGGCATACAGCCTTGTGTGCTTCAGAAAATGGGTGAGAGACGCGTCACCTCCACCTACCTATCTTCCATCCCAAGTGTAGCGCGCTGTGTGCATCAGAGAAGAATGGCACGCTGTGAGCGCTTTGGGTCTGTGTCGGCAGCCCTGGGACACAGCGCCGTGGCTTGTTTCCCCGAGGCGTGCAGGCAGGGCTGTGTGCGCTCACGTCTGCGGTGTGCGGGGGGCACGGACGGTGCCTTTGCCCCCAGGGACCTGCTGCCACGGGGATGCTGCGAGGTGCTGCGTGCCCAGGAGGCTGTGACCACCAAGGGTCGCGTCCCTGGTGTGGGATCTCCTCAGAGGTGGCCTGTGTCCTTCGGGGCTGGCTTTGGGCCTGTGGCTACCGTCTGCTGGGGGGGTGTAAACATGCTGGGGGACTGCGCAGCCCCGGGCTAGCCCCTAACCAGCGGGCCGGGGCGCTGCGTGGCTGCGACGGCGTGAAGGGCGGCGCGGGGTGCCGGTAGCCACCCCTCTCCCCCGAGCGGCGCGCCGGTCCCGTGGAGCGGGCCCCCGGAGGAGAGCGCGGGGCCCCCCGGCGGCGGCGGCTCGGCGGATCCCCTCCTGCCACCCGGGCGGCGGGGGGGGGGGACGACCGGGCCAGCCCGCCGGGCCGCGCCGGAGCCGCCACCTGAGCCCCCCTCGGCGCGGCGGGCGCGGGGACCGGCGGGCGGGGCGGCCCCTGCTCTCCGCGGGGGCGGCTTCCCTCGGCTGCGAAGTTTCCCCGACTTGTGCCGAGAGAGGCAGGTCCCGGTGGCGGGGCGGGGGGCATCGCGGCGGCGGAGGAGGAGGAGGAGCGGATCGGCGCGGCCCCGGCCGCCGCGGGCGGCGTGTGCGGGGGCGGGCGTGGACGAGAGGTGGGCGAGCAGCGATGACCTTTGCGAGGAGCCCGCGCGGGAGCGGGCCAGAGGCAGAGCGAGCGGCAGCGGGGGAGGATGGTTGCTGAGCCCCGGAGGAGAGCCGCCCCGTAATGTCACCATGTAAGTCTTTTCTCCGGACTGCGGGGCGAGGGCTGCGGCTTGCCGCTCGGGCAGCGCGGATAATCCCCGCGAGCTCCTTCGTGGGGCGAGAAACCACGGCAAGACAGGCTGGGCTTCCCCCCCGCCACCCCCCCCCCGCCGTAGTAGGTGATGAGTAACGTCAGGTTCGAGCCGTGCAGATAGGTAGGGCTGAAGGAATGGGGAAACGAGGGAGTTTCACGTCGGGAGCTCAGAGGGCAGGGCGGGCAGGGCTCTGCCCCGTCCGGGCTCCGGGTCCGCCGGCGGCTGCCCTGCAGGGTCCCGGGCGGCCGCTGCCTTTCTGCGAGCACGGTAATCCCGTCCTTAGGACCGCGCCGGTGAGTTTCCCCGTGCTTGGAGGCAAGTAGCGAAACCCTCGGCCTCGCTTGCCGCCCGCCGCTGCGAACGCCGGTGCCCCGGCCCCCGCCCGGCCCGACCCGGCCTCTCAGCTCGGCGCCGGGGCCGCGGTCGCTCCCGTCGAGGAGCCCCGTCCGCCACAGGCACCGTTGCCAGCCCTCCAGGTGCGGTGCCAGCACAAGTAGGGAAAAAAAGGAGAGGGGGGGGGCGGGCGGGCTCCACAAAACCTTCCCAGCCCCACCGCTCCTCCCTGCAGCGCACGGCGGAGAGGAGGCAGCGCGGGCTCCGCCGCCGTCGGGGGGCGAGGGGCGGGCCGGTCGGTGGCCCTCCTTCCTTCCCTCCTTCCTTCCCTCCTTCCTTCCCTCCTTCCTTCCCTCCTTCCTTCCCTCCTTCTCTTCCCTCCCGTCCGTCCGTCCGTCCGCACGCCGCCCTGCCCCGGGCGTGCCACTGCCGTGGCCTCCGGGCGCCTTCCCCGGTATGTTTTACCTTTGCTGACAGGCTCTTACCGAAGGTAAGGCAAGGTGCTAAAATTTGGGATTAGGAGTTTCGGTGGTGCGTTCACAGCCAGGTGAGAGAGGGGACCTGTGGCTGGACCGAAGGGAATCAGTGCAAGGGGAAAAGGGTAGAGGTTTTCTAACAGTGCGCGGTGGAGTTGGGGCAGAAATGAGGAGTTCCTAAAGACCTCGCGTTGCAGTGCTGCAAAGTTGCAAACAGCCAGCAGATTAGTTGCCTGCAACTGGGAAAAGTTCATTTGGAAAGGAAAGCCGAGGGACTTCAGATGGAGCTGATGCAGCTGGCACTGTTTAAATTAAAAGGCAGGGTCTCATTTTTTTTCATCTCTTTCGATGAGTGTGAGGGTGCTTTCAGGGTTGACTGTAAGAAGAAGTAGGAACAAGTAATGCTTAACAAAATGAAAGTTTTAAGTGGCATTGTGTAATTAATCTTTCAAGACATTCAGGTACTATAGTTTAAAGCAAGGGTTTCAAAGTTAAAATAGACCTCTCTTAACCTGCAGGAACTAAACCGTGAGTTGTAATCACCTTTCACTTGTTGCAGTTCCACTTAAGAGTGATTAAGCTCAAAATCTTTTTGTTTACAACCTATATGAGGAAAAAAAATGTGAAACTGATGTTATCTTTCTTTTAATTTTAAAGTGTCAGCAACATTTTTCCTTAATAGCTTTAGACATGTCAAAGACCAAAGAAAGTCATGTCAGTCTGCCTGAGGCAGAATTCACATCCTACTCCAGGGAACTTTGCTGAAGCTTTGAACAAGGAAGATGGTGTATTTGAATATGTATTGCATGTTTTGGGGCCGTACAGTATACAAATGAAATGCTCCAGGATTATTCACATCTTGTGTATATTTTCTTGCGGAGCTGTATACTCCCTAAAGGTGATGATGTTGTGTTAGCTGGTTGCTGGCATGTGGAGGAAAAGGTTTAGTAGTTAGGTGTAGCAAGAATCCCACTAATTTAATCTTGAACTATGTCAAGTTACTATCCATTTATGGTTTAGATAAATTACATGTCTACTTTGCTCTTCTGGAATGAATGGTGAATAAGCTCATTGTCTCCCTATGTTATAGGAAATGAAAGTAGCTTTGGACTGGACTGTATTGAATTGGTAGCTAGAGTGCATAGCTGGTCATGTCACACAGTGTCTACAATGGAATAATACAAGTCCATAGAAAAATTAGCAGTGCTTCTATCAGACTCCATAGAAGATCACTTTGTAATTTTTCTAAGAGGGATTGCTGTTGTGGAGACTATATCCGTCTGTAATGGATGTACTCCTACCATAGGTGTCCTAATAGTCCCCAAATATATTGGGTAAAATATTGGTTTGGTTCTGTGTTTGACAATCTATAATAGTTTGTTCAGAGCTGCTAGCATGTTACCAGCTGGGGACAGAACAGGGCTTTTTCATATAAATTGAAACAAAATAGAGAACAGGGTTCAGCAATTTTAATGTATTCGGGATTGAAGACTGAAATAATCTGTATATGTTCTGAGATCTTTGTTATGGACTGCTTTGCTTATTTAAACTCTTGGTGTGTTTTAGTACATTGCTGTACTGATGTCCATTCTCTGTGCTACTGATGAATGTTAAATGACAGAACACATCCTTTTAATACTATTTAAAATAGGAACACAAGACCAAAGGGGTCTCTTAGGCCATCAAGTCAGTGCTGTTGTGGCAGGGGACCATATCATCCCTTAATAAGCTATAAAATAGCCCAGAACTGTTTGCTAATTTTTCTGTTTAACTATTCATATGC
Source organism: Buteo buteo (assembly GCF_964188355.1). Lineage (NCBI taxonomy): Eukaryota > Metazoa > Chordata > Aves > Accipitriformes > Accipitridae > Buteo > Buteo buteo. The sequence continues at coordinate 27,879,105 of NC_134179.1, forward strand.
TGTTTGGATTAATTTCTAGATGTTAATTAACACTAATAATCAAGAAAATGAACCCTAAAATAAACATAGTGGGGTATTAACAGGTGAATAATACCTGTGACTAAGTTGTTGTGCTGGTTTTTTTAATGCCTGGGAAGTACTTATCAGTTTCTCTGGCTCCTTTTTGTAATTGTCTGCCAGTTGGGATGTCATATTATAAAAATACCAGGGATGGATTTTGTTATAAAAGAAGCCTTTTTGTTGGCAATGTGTTAGCTGACTTCTATCCCTGAAAACTTCTTGTGTGAACAGGAGTGTTACACACATCACAGTGTAGGGCTGTGAGCAGTCAGGTTTATGGATTTTGGCTTTTTGTCTATGCAAGATCTCAAGAACATGTAAATAACAGGTTTCCTCATTCATTTATAGCACTCAGCTAGAGCTTATTCTTTGTAACATAGATCTTCAAAAGAAACAGATTTGACTCATGGTGCATGCATTAGTGGGGTGTTTTGGTAGTGTGCTGCTTCTGTGGGCATTCTTGAGTTTGATAAACCTTTCTTTCTTGTCAACTGACATGATGTGGTGTAAAGAAAATTGTTTTGTCCTTCAGCAGTAGAGAATGTAAGTGGGGGAGACAGGTTTGCTATTTTTTATGTATTTATTTTGGTGGAGAATTGTAATTTTTTTTATAGACATTGTATAATTATCTAGCTTTTTTTCTCTGGGGAAAAAATCTTTATAGTTACTCCTTTCTGCCTTGTTCTTTGCATGTATTTATGCTTTGCTCTCTTGTTGATTATCCACGTTCTTGAAATCTTTCTTGACTTGAGCTTTTTACAAGAGTGAGGGTGAGGAAACAGACTGTAAACTAACACCATGGAGTACTGGCTTGTAAGTGTTACCGCAATGCAAGTAAACATCAACAAATAGAAATTGGCCAAATTAAATAGCTCTCTCAGACTAATGCAGAATCTCAGATTCTTTAAGAAGGGCACTAAAGGCAATGTGACTGGGTAGATTCACTCCAGACCTAGGCAGCAGAAACTTGTCATGTTATTTTCCTTGAGTATCAAGTTGTGTCTTGGATTCACCAGCTATTCAGTGAGCAAAAACTTCAGCTGAGTTCACAGAGACATCGAAAGTGATGATTGCTGTAACACACAGAAAATGTATCAATATGATGAAAACCAGCACAGATTTCTTCTGAATTAATAAATAATTTTTTTGAGACTGTTTCCTAGTCTGATAACTTTAACTGTGCTTGCTCAAAACAAACCCAAAACCAGTAATGCAACCACTTCTACAAGTTTGCATTGGTAGATTATACAGCAGGCTGGCACGTAGCTCACCAGTAGCTGCAAACAATTTCTTCTGTAGAAACAGCAATATTCTTCTGTATCTCTGGTATGTCATACTGTTATCCTTAACATTTCCATTTCACCACTCTGTGAGTATATATGCATGCTGTATGCGTTTGCATGTACATATAGCTCTTTTCATGTCTTAAAATGACTTCTGTTCAAAGCCAATTTTCTAAATTAATATTAAGGGTACTGTGGATTTATGAATTATATACATTGAACACTAACTGTTCGCAAACCTCAGCATTCTGTTGTCTGAGATTTTAGTAGGGATTTTGGGGTCATTAAGTTGAAGGACAATAATTCTATTGTTTGATAATCTGGTTATTTTGTGTGTCTGGCTTCATCAAAGAGATTCTTGTATTTCAGAGCCCAGTGTTTTCTGTGCTTGTCTTCAACACTTGTTAAGTTTGACTTTACAATATCTCAGAAAAATAAATCGGCTTCAAATTCCTAATTTGATAGAACTACACATAAAGAACTGGACTTCTTTTGTAATCATACACTTGTGCTATGTAACACTGCACTGAAGGGAAACCTGACTGATTGCAGCAGTCTGTTGAAGTGCCATTTACCTGGGCCCATTGGCATCTAGCCCACAGGAGTGGTTTGATGAACTGCTACTTTTAAAACTGAAACATTAGTTGTTCCTTTACAATGGTTTATCTTGCTGCATTAAGTTTGGCTTGTCTAGATTACAGAACTCCACTTTGGGAAGAAATGGAAGCTGATACTGGGAAAAGATTTACATTTGCCCTCAGGTTTCACTGGCAGTTTCACAACAATGTCTGTGGAGCAGAAGGAAGACTGTTTTCCCAAGTTTAAGAAAATTAATTTTTCTTGCCACTGAGTATGAACTCTGTACTTTCTTTCACTTATCTCTTTCACATTTTCATCCTGATAAATCATACTGGTGGCTATTCCAAATATCTTTCTTTTTTCTGTATTTAATATGCACTAACCTGGAAGACATTTGTGTTCATCGTCATTTCTTCATGACTATTCATTTGCAGTGGTTCTTCACATACTGTTTCTGGGAGTAGGCTTTTGAAATATTTTGGGGATTCTGTTAGAGATTTTCTCCCAGTATAAGTAGATAACATCTTAATGAACAAAAGCCAGTTATCATCACCAAATAGGAGGGGAAGGAGTTGGTCAAAAGAATACATGTGTTTCATTACTTGTTGCTTGCTTTTGCTTGTTGCTAAATTGTTGAATAAAATGAGACAGGAATGTAATGGAGCACCATTCATTTTGGATACATGGTTTAATGTCTGACCAAATTTATTAAGAGCCTTTCTTGCTTCCTCTTCTGCCCACCATGGAGGAAACATACTGGTTTAGCCATTAAATGTCCTGTACACTTCAAGGCAAAGGAAACTTTGACTTCAAGCTATAACTGATAAAGATTTTTATGTAATTGCATTTGTTTTATTAAATAATAAAAATGTCCATGGCTTCACTGGAAGCACAGATGAGCCCCTAGATTTTGGCAAGGAAAGTTTCAGGATTTTCATTAAAGTTGCCAACAGAAAATGTTGTAGCTATCAAAATATTAGCACTGAAAAATATGGAAAGGCTGGTTAAGGGCTGAGGCAAATTCTCACCTACCTTCTTTATATAGTTAGTAACAAATATGTGTTTATATATAAATTTAAACAGCATAAATGTATTTGTAAATTATGTAAATAGGTAAAGTAAAGCTTTGCAATCTCCAAAAAAAACCATACACCTTAATTCTTTCAGACTGTCACCATATGGGCTGCTTGTTTCTTTCACTGAAATACCACCCACACCTATCTGCTTAGAAGCCCAGCGCTGACAAGTCTTCCACTTTGTTGTCTGTTAAGAACAAGACAACATCATTTCTGACCATTTTTAATAAGCATAGAGACTTCTGTCTCTGTTTCAGGAAGACTAGGGCCATCCATAAATTTCAAGTGCTACTTTATTTACTGCTAGTTACTAGTTTGACTAACAACAGTATTTTCTCATTTTCTTGGCTGCTTGTAAAGCTCCCTGAATTCCTGCTCCTTTTTTTTCCACAGGATGTCTCATGTAAGTGAAATGTGGTGCTATCACTGGAAATGGAAGCTGCAGCACTGCCTCTGCTTGTTTACCACATATATTATATACATGCAGCAAGCAGGTAAGTCAGCAAATTATCTTCTTGCTTAAATAAAAGGCCTAGGAGCCAAAGGTTTGATGACTAAGGATTATGCTTACATATGACTGAATTATATACAGTATAACATTTTGGTGAAAGCGATGCGTTGTAATTATTAGTTGTGATTTGCTAGGTTGGGTCATATTTTCTGCTACTGCTGAATTTTCTTTTTGTTGTTTTTTTATCATTTTGCTGTTATTTTTTTCTTTGTTCTTTGAATTCTGTCATTTTGCCCTTCCTTTGCTTTTACCTTGTTAGTATTTACCTCTCTTGAATTTCTTCTGGTTGTTGGAATACTGCGACTAATCACGTAGTTCTCCCGTTTTCCACAACACTCTGCCTGTAGATTATGTATTCCCTTCACTCTAGTTCAAATCTGTAAAATAACTGTAGTGTGCTTATTACTTTTAAACACTTTTATGATTCAAATAATAGAAACATTCCTCGGCAAGCTATATGTACATAGGATAATCATACACTGTAAAGAACAATCAGTTTAAACTTAACATCATCTTGGTCTGTAGTGATACTTGAGTACGGAGTAATGTAACACATACTGTTTTCTTTAAACATATGAATGAGAGATTTCATTTACTAAATGTCTTTTCCTAACCACTAGAGTGCAAAATATTTTAGGAGCTCCAGATGCTTTACTGGAAAAAAAACTCTGGAGTTTATTCTGGAGCATATGAAAATTTTGGAGCAGCTTGTAGTGCTCAGCTAATTCCATACCAGATGGGTAGTTTTGCTGTTACAGACTTGCCATTGGAAAAAGGATGGTTTATATATAGAAAGAGTTTCTAGTTTCTTTGATATTTTTTTTTCTCTAACTAAAAAGTGCAGGTTGTTTTTTTTAAACCTGTATTTTTTATTTAGAGAAAAAACAGTGTAGTAGCTGTGCAGTAGCACCTTCCAGCTTCATGTCACTTTAATAGGTGTTTTCCATTTCCATTAAATCGTGTAGCCAGAAATGTCCTTAGGAAACAGCTCTCACCCGTGGCTCTGTTGGCTGATGGCCTTTTTCTCCCTGTGTTCCTGGGCCATATGTGATCCTGGGCCATGCAGCTCTAATTTACAGCTGCTCTGGGCTGTTATCTGGTGACTAGAACATTAAGACCATTAGTCTTTGTTAATTCCTCTTGATAAAAGTTTAGTTATTGAAAGTACAGGTGACACAGCAAGAGTAAGTCCCATGAGCCAGAAGGTCCTAGCCAGTATGCCGTGAGGACAGAGAAAGCCAACTACAAGCTCACCTGCGCATTCAGCTAATCCCAGCATACCATTGCTGCCTGTGCTGGCACTGAACAAGTAGATGGGTCAAAAGCCCTATGCCAAACTCCAGGAGACACTTCTACAAAATCATATATGCCCCTGGCTAACTACTTCAGCAATAAAGTGGTTGGTGCCATTGGATTGGTAAAAGCAGTGAAAGTGTTCTAGATAATTCCGTATCCTCTATTATAGTTACTGTCTGTGCTCTTTTCTCAGGCACGGATTTGGCATATAGGATACTCAGAACCAGGTCTCTGATGGAAATCAGAGCAGAGACCTGAACCTGAGTCTTTTATATTTCAAGTGTGTGCCTCTGGGGCTTTTTCTTTCTTGCTTTGACTGGAAAAGATTTGAAATCTTCAAAACTTTCAATAAACAAAAAAGACATTTCCCTATCTGCCTGAACAATGAGTAGATAAATAAGGTACACTGGAAACACCCAGGCTCAATAGACAAATGTTTGCTGTTCAACAGTGAAAGAGATCATAGATAGTCTGCTGTTAATATTCGACTGAAATGAAAATGAGACATTTAGCTTTACAGCCACCTGTCATTTGGCAGTAGTTGCCTGTAGACCCTCGGGATTCATCATTCTTTTTATCTTGATGTAAAAGCATAGGTTATGCTGCAAAATGGCGTCTTTTCATCTGTTCTTTTTAATAGAGCAAGGCAGACAAGGTGGGAAACACTGCTGCTCCTGCATTTTTTATATTGTCTTCTTAAAAGGTATTGGTCACTTTGGCTGTGGATTCATATGGTATCCATAATCTCTCTGGCAGCTTAAGCTTTACTGAAGTTACAGTAGAAATATCATAAAACCTAACATTCATCCAGCTTCACTAGTGAGCTGTAAGGTTAGAAAGCTATTGGGGCTTATTAAGCTTTGCCTAGAGGAGGTTACATACAAGCAAGGGATTAAGATCTTCAGGTACAGATTTTATGTATTATTTAAAGGGCTATTCATAAGGGTAAAAATATCAGTCATGCTGTGACATGGAAAAAAATGCAAAAGTAATAATTTTATAGTTTAACTTGAGAAAAACTACAGGACTTGGCCTGTTTTCAGAAACAAAACTTGGGAGAAGGATTACACAGCAGAAAATTTAGAACAGGAGTGGTATGGTCTGTGAAAAGAATGTTTAGCCATAAATTGATCAGTAAGGTACTGACAAGCAGCAAGGTGCAGCAATGGAGTGTAATCCCAAAATATAGGTCTGATACCTCAGAGGAATCAATGGATAGACTCTGACACTTAAAACAGAAAGACAGAAAGAAATTATAAAAATAGAAATTAATTATAAGAATATAACGTGTACTTTAGTTAAAATCTCAGCAGCTGTAACTGTCTTGGCATACTGGCTTCAGGTCATGTGTTGTAACATGGGGTGAAGTTACTGAGCAGCTCAGTAAACAGCTTGACAGCTTTCCATTCCTGTCTGGGGTAGACATCCCTGATGGCCTTGAGTGAGTCATTTAGCTGTGCCTTAGTTTCCCTGCCTATAATGATGAGTGTGTCTTGCCTCTTTTGTAAACAGCTTGCCTATCTTCCAGTGAAAGGACTTTATAGAAGCTGAGGTGCTAAAATGGTGCTGTTTTAAACAGAATTAGTTAAATCTGCTTTTATCTGAGATTCAGACATCCCTAACTTTTTGTTTGTATGTACATTTTGTTGGTTTCAGAGAGCCCAAAAGAGAACAAAAAGTAAACAGAGTTCTGGAAAACATAAATAATGAGGGCAGACAGAAGGAATTAAGATTTTTTGGTCTAGAGTAGGCAGAAGGGGGATTGCATAAGAACTGAGACTATTTAAAGAGATAGCTGCAGTGGGAAGGGATAGACTGATCTTTCTGGGCAGTTGAAAGGGCAGAAAGAATTGGCTTAAATTACAGCAAGATAAATGAGGGGAGGACATCTCATCAAAAGGTATAGATAGCAGTGGAATAGATTGCCAAGGAAGACTAGGGAATCTCGATCCTTGGGAATGTATAGTAATATCTGCCAGAAATGGTTTAAATATATAGTCCGCTTTCCTTGGTTCTGAGAAATATATTAGATGATTTCCAAAATTCCCTAATTTCTCTAGTGCTTCCTTAATCTTCGCCCCATAGAATCTATTTTGGCTCAAAATCTGGGAAATTAGGAGATCCATTGGACATTGCACTTCTCAGAATGACAGTGCTTTTGCTGTGCCTACAAAATTGCGTTGACGTTTGTCCTGTTGCAATGGCCTCATTTTCATCTGACATAAGGAAGCAGCAGTTCAGTATGGAAAGTAAAAATCAGTTGCTTCAGGTGTGTGTAACCTCACAAGAAGTGTTCAGTTTAGTCTCCCCTTACTTTTTGGCCTTTCTGGTCTCATAGCAAAATGTCTAATGTTTCAATATAGTACTGTCTCTTGGTTTTGACTGTGCTATCTATGGTAACCCAAGAGCAGAACTGGAGATTTTTTGGTGACCTTAAAAGCAGATTCCAGTTTGCATGATTACTTTTCAAACCAGTTTTCAAGTGTCTTGTCAGTACTGTACTACCAGGGTTTTGAACACTTGCACATTTTGAGGAGATTGCAACATCCTTGTAAGAGTTTTTACCTTTTTCTGTCATCAACAGATACATAATTACATAAAAGTCAATAGCTGTTTTAAATTTTGACTACCATGCAACCATATTTAATTTTATTCAGGATGTGGAAAATATTTATTTTAATAAAGCCATGAGTGCATCTACAATTTTTATTACACTATTGCTGCATTATGTGCCATACTGCTGTTATTACAGAATTACTATGACTGTAGCTAATGCCAGAGTGAGCAATTGTCCTTTTGTTCATCCATCAGTAAAGTGCATTGGTGTTTGTAGTCAAGTTTCCATGTCCTCAAAGGGCTTTAATCAATCCCCACTGAGCTCACTGAAGAGTAAGTTTCAATTCTATTACAGTCCCTGAAATTTTAATTTCTTTTTTTTTTAGTGGTGATTCAAAGCAAAAATTTGTGCTGTTTTTAATTCATCAAGAGAGGTGAGAAACAAGAATAAATCTGAAAGCAGGTCCTTCACCCACATGGCTGATAATGGTCTGCAATATAGGATCATGTCTGTCCGTCAGGCTTCTTAATTGGGCCTGAGTAGATAAAGGAGGGATTAAAGTCCTCCCTTGTTTATGGGAGAGTTTCAGAGTGACCCCATGGGCTCAGGAGCCTAATAAGAGATGGGAAGGGAGTATGGTGGGAAGTATTGCTAACGCCACCCACGCTAGCAGCAAGGGTTAGTCACATTGCTGTCTGTGGAAATGGATTGGGTTTTATCTTGAACGGCCCAGGTCAGGAAGTGTGTTTTTTCACCACAGATCTGAAATTGCCTACCCCAGACAAGGGCCAAAGATCCTATCGCCATGAAAATGATTAAATGGTTGTCAGCACATTCCCTTATCTTCCTCTCTCTTACCATGTGCATAGCAAGAACCAAAGTGCCAAGACATTAACCCATCAGTCAGCACAATCCTTGCATATGGCGAGGAGACGGGGGATGATTTTATAACATTATTACTGGTGCTTTGTGAAACTTCTCCCATGGCATGCCCAGGGTGGGAACAGGCATGCATATAGTGCTGAGAAGGGTAAATGTGACTGAGAGTGCTGTCCCTGACTCAGACATGGAAATTCACATTTCTGAATGTTATGGAAAAACTCAGAAAACCTAAAAAGTTTGAAAAAAGTATTCAGTCTGGCAGTCTCTTTCCTTACATAGGCATACATACATCACGTGTAACTGAGAGATTAGTCAGAAGGAAGCTGGATATTTAATGAATAGCTCCGAAGTATTTTTATTCTTTCCCCTTTCTCTGTCAGTCATCTTTTATATTTTAATGTAGCTTAAGCAAAACAAATCAAAAGCAATCCTGTACGTTCTGTTTAATATCTAAATTTCTGCTGCCTTGAGGCACGTGTTTAGAATTTCTGTTCATATAAATCTTGCAGAGAAAAAGTTACCAGTTGGCTTTCTTGTATTTCCCTTAGTTGACAGTTCGTTAATGTAAAAGTAAATCACTGTTGGAATGAATTTCACAGGAAGTTGCCTCTTATTACCTCTGTTTACTTTTAGCTATAGTTTTTTGATGGTGCAGATAATTCTTTTCCCTAAGGTGTTTGGACCTCATTGCATTAACCATAACAATATTGCCTTAAAAGCACAGTAATTTTTTTTTTCCCCTTCCTCTGATATGTACCTGTAGCCAAACCCAAATGGAATATCATGAAACATCACAGGAATTCAGATCTCACTAGGACCTCATCTTACAGGGTCTCTGCACTCCTGTATTGGAAGATAGACTAAATAATGTACCTTTTTCTAAGAATATACCTTTAAAGAAAGAATATACCTTTCACTGAAGGTCCTTTCTTTATGAACTGTAGATTTTAGAATCCATTTATAATTAACTTTTGTCTCATTTTTTCTCTTTACTGTTAAAAATTAAAAACATAGCCAAATGACAATTTGTCACTTTGTCAATGTTGTCTATGAAAACAGACAATACAAGTATCTAGCACAGTGGTATATGCAACAATAGCCCGCAAATGACTTTGGCCAACTGGACTGTGCTTTACAAAAGGCTGCCGCTGGTAGAGGTTATTATGAAAAGAAATTCATTCTTTATGGTGTTTGTCAGTCACTCTCAATAAAGTGAGTGAATATTTTAGAACAAAATGAGTTTCTGTCTCATTAAAAGACTTTTAAGTCTTTGTGAATGTCACTTTTCTATTCTTGTGGACTATTAATATGAGAAATGTTGCATCATGAAGTGAAGGTCTTAACTAGGAAGAGAACAGTTTACCAGATAAAAGTTCCTTACATACAAGTCTAGCAATTATGTGACGTGTTTTAATATGTATTAAAATTAATACTGAGTAATTAAAATGGTTGATTTCATATACCTGTGGACCTTTTAGAAGTGAGTGATTACCACTGTAAAGTCAGCACTTGTCAATTAATAAGAAGGGCTGATCTTGCAGATTTTGGATTCATATTGTTATGTCCATGATTGTTTTGCTAGAATATTGGATTTGCTTACTTAATGGATTGCTTAAGTGATTTGCGTAAGGTGTAACATGTAACGTTCACTAGATCAAGGCCTCAGTTATCACTGTCTGATAATTAAAATGTTAAAATTTGCATTTTTATTAAAACTACAGACAGAGATGTCTGAGACAGATATATGTACCCCATGTGTTATGTATAGACAATTCCAAAATGAAGAAAAACATATATGACTTTCATTTTACAAGAATTTGAAAAAAATGAAGTGAAGGAATTTAAGCTACAATTTAGTAAGGTACTAAGAAATAAGACCACCCACCCGGAAAATTACATTCCTTGTTAAGATTGTGTATAGAAATACCTCTGATTAAATAATTCACCTGTACTGTTTCAGAATTTCTTCCTCTCATCATGGAAGAGAAAAATCTCTCTCCCATGAGAGGAAAAGAAAGTATTTCAACTATCGACTGTAAACATTTTCTACAGAGTTAACTAAAATATTAGTGTAATAATGATAAGTTACATCAGAGAATTACATCCCTTACTGTGATACAGTGAACCAAAACTACTTTTCCTGCCCTAAATGTGATTATATAGGCACTCATATCAATGGAAGGCAGGGCTTCCAGAAATACCTCTTGTTTTGTCTGAATTCCATGCTCACTGGTCTGCTCAGTTCCTGTAAATGACAGACTAAGCTCTAACTCTTGCTGCACTACAGGAAAATTAAGTGCATAATTCATAGTTAGAGTTCTGCTTATGCAGTCTGGCCTCTGGGTATCATTCACACTAATTCATTTTATTTGCCTTTTCTTGAAGAATCAAGCCACTTTCTACTCTAGACCCAACTCCAGTCATAATTTTTTGGTACCACTACGAACTTGTGCTCCTTTTTTCTCATCTTTCATGTTGTCATTTTTACCCTATTGTGTGGGATAGCAGCAGCTTGAGCAGTACGTTGACTGTTTTCAGTTTGTTAGTTGGAAACAATTTTGCTAATTGTCCTCAAGATTTCAGCCCCGAAACATGCTCACCAGTTCCCATTCTGTGAATTTTCTGTTCAGTAATTTCTGAACATCTTTTATGTTATTTACTGGTTTGTCCAATTTCCACTGTAGCAAATAATCACTTTTGACGAGAGAGGCCACCACAGTTGTAGCTCAGATTGTTTAATACTCCAAAACTACAGCTATATCAATTAAGATATAAGATACTTAATATACTATAGAAGTGTCAGCATGGCTTATTTTCAAAGAACATATTTTTTTAAAAGTTCTTGTAGCCTGAAGAAGTGTGTGTTGGAAAATATTTTGCTCTTTTAAAGAGTGACAGAAAGTTTGTTCCCATTCTTGAAACCACTTTTTTTCTGGATATCCCCAAAGTAGTTCAACTGTCTTCCAGTACGTTGTAAAACAACTGCTTTTATCAGGGATAAATATCTGCAGGAGTTAGCTCTTGCAGAACACAGGGTAGATCCGTGAAAAGATCGTCACACAGCTAACCTAATTTTTGAAAGAATACAATGCCATCAGAGTTTTTCCAATTCTAGCTTTTTCCCTTATGAATATGCTTCTTAATGAGTGTCAGACAGAAAACTGCAACTCCCTATCTTGAACAGAGTTTGGTTTGTTCAGATGCATGCTTGGGCTTCTCATAGCTCTTCTCTTTAAGAGCTGTGCAGTGAGAAATCCATACTATGAACCTGAAGGAATTTTTTTTTTTTTTTTTCAGAATTGCTTTTTAGGTGGAGAAAAAGACCTCATGGTTGAAGTTATCACAGAGGCATTTGTACAAGTCCCAGTCCTCAGTGATTTTTGTTTTGTGGCATGGGGAGTAAGGGGAAGTGTGGTTTTGTGTTAGGTGTTTTTTTCCTTATTGTCTTGAATTTACAGGAAAGGCCTGTAAGTGGGTTTAAATTTTAAATCTTTTACTGTTTTTTTTTTCTTCTAATTCTGTGTCTAAATATTTTCCAATTCCAAATTATGTTATTCATGTATCATACTGAACTTTACAGATACTGGAACTATACAGGGGATGCTGAAAGCGCCTTGCCTGCTGAGTCGTTAAACATACGCAAAGGAACACCAATATTGTGTCTTTTGTACTGAAATCTAAAATAACTAGGAGATTTCATACTGGGTATGGGTGTCCACCTATGCAATATTTTGAATAACAAATCACCCAAATTGTGTTCAACTTGTCTTGGATTTTAACTTTGCTTTAGAGAATTGTTATATTTCAAGAAATCATATCTGTAATATGTACACAAAAATAAAAGGGTGAAATGCTGGTATTGAACAAAGGCATTATTCATACAATGAGTTAGAAGTTGTGGGGTGTTTAAAAAACAAAATATTGTTTGATAGAAATATTTAAAGGAAGTGTAACTATAAAAACAATGAGCCCCCTCCCTTCCATGTGGAAGCCTGGAACATCACATGTGCTGTGTGCATCAGCTGCTCTGGTTACACTTTATTATGTAACCAGTTTATAAAATGCAGGATTTTTGCTTTGACCTGTTAGATTTTGGCAATATATTGCTTCTGTGACGTCTGGTATTTTGATCTTATTTTGATTGGGTATGCTTCTGCTAAAATCTTGCCACTGGAACTGGCAAAGACATTGTATAGCAACAATACTACCAGTCGGGGCTTCCCTCTGTCTCTGCGTATGGGGAATTACTCTTCTGTCAAGCGATTGTTTCACTGCATTACAAATGAATTGCATTTAAGCCTTCCACGTTCCCAGAAGGGTCTCAGTGGAAGTCAAATCGTAGAAGTAGCATTGGTATAATAATAAATTTCTCTCTCTGGTGGCACATGGCAATTGGAAGATAGTACTGACGATTAAAGAGGCAAACGTGTCTCTATATACACTCCCTCCCTCTAATAAAATCTGTGCATATTTTGCACATGTGGGTAATACTAAATGAGTGGTTTCTAAATCCCTTGCCAAACACTAGTAACTTAGAAGTTACCTGCAAATAATACATGTCTGGCTTAGTCAGTTGTCTTTAATTTTGAGTGGTTTTCTTCCCCCTGTTGTCAGCAGTGTTGATGAATGCGATATAAGTACTCTCTTTCAGGCAACTCCTGTAGTTTCTGACTCCTTTGACCACTACATTCAAGAAAAAATACCTGAAGTTGTTCTATATTGTTTATAGCATGTCAGAATTGAGCGACTGGCAATTTAATTATATAATCAATAGCTGGACTCAAGATCTTAGGGAAAAAAATGCCTATTTTCTTGTGCTTGGCTGCATAAATCTTTTCTGAATAGCACATCATCACAATGGAATGTATCAGATACCAGAAAAGTAGCTGAGAAGAGTCCAGTTTTTAAAGGTATTGTTTTCAAAACATTTATCTTGCTTTATCATCTTAATCAGTTTTCTGATGTAATAAATATTCTGAATTTGAAGGAGAAAGTTACAATGTTAATTTTTAAATTTCACCATATTTTCTTATTTCTAAGAAGAATTTATCTTCTTAAATAAAAACTTTGTTTTCAAGAAAGTTATCAAAAATAACTTACTAATAAACTGATTGAAAAAATAAGAAAATAAATTCATAGCAAGCATGCCATTTGTTTTTTTTATCCTTAGGAATGGTGAAATTGAGACAGGTCTGCTTTAACCTTGAAATAGTTTTGCTCAGCTTTTGGAATAAGATATAAGGACACTCTTCAATAAATGTTCAGCTATATATAGTCCAGTGTTTCCTCCATTTTAACTGGATTGCATAACATTGATTTCATTTGGTCCCACCAAAGTCAGCGCAAGTTTTACTGCCCCCTTGGATAAGAGCCGAGATACCTCACTGCTGAGCACTTTGGAAAATCCCTCCCCAAATGTCAAATTAGAAACTATTTGAAAGTTGGTGTCTTGGCCAAACAATGCTGTTATGTCAGAGGAAGCCAAAGTTCTGCCCCATGCCTTTAAAAGATTTAACTTACATGGTGCTGCAGCACTGCTGTTCAGTACTCAGAAAGGAAAAAGGCTTAAAGAACGAAAGAAGAGTTGCTGTGTACACTTGGCAGCAATTCTATGTTGTAACTTGTGGGTTTTGTCTGCAGACTAGTGTGATCTCACGCAGTACTGCTTGAAATGGAAGAGGGTTTTGTACTCTGCTTTTTGACTGTGTGATCCCCATGTCATGTGAATCCTGACTTGGTACTTAAGAATTGACTTGATCTCCAGCAAAAAACGCAAATGCAAAACTCTCCTGGAAGGACTGATACTGAAAGACATTTTCTTCCAGCACTGTTCATGCTTTATGCAGGGGACAGTACCATTTGCAGAAGTTCGGAGCACCTCAGATTCCCAGAGATTCAGTGGGAAATGAGCATTCTCAGGACTCCCAAAAACTGAGCTGAGGAGAAGACAGCATTTTTGCTGTCTCACCCTCTTTTCAGCCAGGTTTTCTGCATCCACCTGCGGATTGTTCAGTAACTGACACAGCCAGTTAAAATATCGTTAAGAATCCAGACATCCACTCTTGTTTCTACCTACCCATCCATCCATAATCTGCCTGGTTTTTAATCTTAACACACAGAGGAAAGCTTTCTTTTTCTTCTTTAAATAGATTGCCCTTGATTATAGTGGCATGAAAGATTTTTTGAGCTTTCCTCATGTTGTGCTGTAGAGTGTGTGTTTCCAGTGAGAAGACAGCTCAGCCTTGCCAGAGTTTTAATCTTCACGGTGAGGTCTGCAATAGTTCTTATCTTCAGCTACTGTGTTTATTCACTTGAAATATGTGAAAATCTGAAGAAACATCTTCTATTAGCAGGGATCAAGCCAAACTACAAAAAAAAAAAAAAAGAATCTGGTCTTTTAGCAGTTCATGATATTTCCATATTAGATTTCTATTAGCTCTCCTTCGCAGAATTCATCATAAGAAATAATAAAATGGCAGCAAAATGGAAAATAATCTTGCATATTTTAAAAAAAAAAGTCTCAAACTGGAATCTAGTCGTCAAAACATGAACATTGTGACTCACAAACAAATCACTTAATAGCAGTTGGTGAAAATTAAAGGAAACTTTTTTTTTTCTTTCCAAGAAGCTCTTCTGTGGTACTGGCAATTTGTTCTTTATAGTTTGTCATAATTTAATTGTCTTCATGTTTGTAGTTCACTTTTTTTATATTGGCCTTCACAATAGTTCTCATAAACAGTTCCCATTAGTCCTTTTACATCATTCCTCATAAAACTTACGGTCTTCTAGTGTAAACTTAGAAGTATATATACAAATACTGTTGTTAACAAATATCATGATAATCAAATGCTATGCAAGTCAACTTTGTATGGCCAAGGTAGTCTACAAATTCAAGAACGAGTTACCTGAAATGCAAGGAGATAATCTGCACCATTAGATACCACTGTTGGGCTACACTTACCGATTTGTCAACAATTATGAAAACCACTGAAGGTCAATATGCCCAGTCTAAACACTGATCTAGTGAGTATGTTCCCATATGGACCTTGCTTGGGGTTATGGTGTACATTACACATACAGAGTTTTCAGTAAGATTAACAATTCATCTGCTATGTTTTTAAAGTATAATGCAAATCCATGAGGGTTGCCCCCTTAAAGTTATAATATAAATGTCAAATAGTAATAATGGTGGTATTTTATTATTTTTCTCCATGTAGCGTGATCTTTCATAAGTAAACTAATACTAGCTAGCATCATCATATCTCACTGGGGATATATTGTCTGGATGTAGGATCGGACATTACCCTGTGCTTGTGTATTGCCATAAATAAAGTTACTTGACTTGTTCTTTGGCACTACTTTAAAAATGCAACTAATATAAATTATATGTGATAAAAATGATTGACAAAAATGTCTATAAAACATCATATGCTTATGATGCAACTTAAACTTTAATACAGGAAAATGTTGAGCTAAACTTTTAGAACAGTTTAAGGACAAATATGCATACGGAAACCTGTTAATGTGTATATTTGGATTGTGCAGGTGGATCTCTAGTACTGTCTGTGAGCACTGAGAGATTTATAAGTCCAGCCCAATAGCACAGAGCCTTTGTCCACACTTTAAGTAAATTATGTTCTTGAGTATGGGCTGCTTTGGTCATGGAAAAATACATATGTATGAGACTTGAATAAATAATGTTTTTCATTGTGAGCACCTTTTTATCAGCAGCAATATGAAAGGTTGGAGTGAATATCCAGGCTCCCAATTACATACGGGTGTTGCCACTTCCCTGTAAAAAAACACAGTACGTTTATTTCTGAAATTTCACATTCTATTAAATGTCTCTTACTTGGCTGTTACTGCTTTAAAGCAACACAACCCTTCATTCCTACTAATTCTGACAGAGTAAAACATTTGCATTTTTTTACTTTCTAGTAATTTCCTGTCTCATGTGGAGGTGAGGAAAAGATTTGGATTCAGCTAGTGAACTGGAATAGGGAATGATAATCTAGAATCAGCCTTTGCTACTTTGGTTGAAATGTCAGAGACCTGTGTGGTGGAAATAAAGGCATAAACCAGTGGGGTAGGCTTCCTTTGATTGTTACACAATGGTGGTTTTCAGAGTTTGACTTATTTTAAATAACAGAATAAAGCTTTAGGAAGAAAATATTATAAAGAAAATACTAAGGTTGGAAAACTGGCAATTCAATAATTTGGAAATAACAGAATTGAAGAATTCAGGTTGGCTATAGAATTTTCCATTTTCACATCCACCATGATGATGCAGGTTTTAATTACAGTCACCTCCTTTTTGTCATTGGCATCCAGATTTGTACAGAGCAGACGTGCTATGAGGCTGAAAGCAAACATGGTTTTTAAGGCCTTTGCTGAGTATGTGGCCAGAGGTAGAATATGTACACTAAACAAGGCATTGGTTTGCAAGAAGATCTCGGCTAGGGTTGTTGAAGGCTGTGCTAGAAAACTGAATGCTGTCTCTGACTCTTGTCTGTTAGGGGTGGCTGAGCAAATGAATTTCATGTCTGTCTTTAATGTGTCTCATTTTCTGTGCCTAATTTAAAGCTATAGAGTGATTTGCATCTATAATTGCAGTTGAAGTGAATAGGAACCGTGTTTGACTATGTTAACCTCTATATAAAGCTGCAAATCATGAATAAGTTAGGTCTTGTGTGTCTGAAATTTAGACACCTAACATCAGAGGATTCTTTCCATCTTGATATTCACCAACTAATCTTCTATAAAATGAATTTAAGAACACTTCTTCCCTCACAGTCATATAGTAAGTTTTTAATGAATAACTGTTGGAGAAACATTCAGATGTTATAGTAATGAACACCACAGAAGAGCTCATGAGGAAATTAGTGATTCTGTCTCAGGAGAGGACTGGAATTGCTGCAAGGCTGAGGGTCACACATCGAAGAACAGAGGTAAAGCAGGATACTGAAAAGTTGCTTATTTCATGGGATTTGTCCTTCCTGTGCACTGAGTGAGGTCCTGCAAAAACGGTAGTGTGTGATTATGTAATTGAACATTTTTTTCAATTATTTATGCACAAAGGCCAAAGAAAGGTTAACTCTGGCATTTCCTAACTTGAATAGTCCTCGATTGTGCAATTCTAATGGTGTCTGCATGTTTCTGGGAGGAGTTTATAATGTTGGTATGTGTGTGTATATGCAGATAAAAATATAATTACTGTTAGAGATGCTTACTCAGAATTTTTATTTAACCCATATGCAGAGCAGAAAGTCTTGTTAACAAAATGTTATTTGCTAATTTTTCTTGTTTCATTCTTTCTCACTTAATCAGGATGTTCTCCACCATATTTTTGAGACAGTTTAAGGAAGCTGAGATTGACAGTGATTGGAGTAATCAAGCCACTTCACTATGAACCAATTTGCTTAGGAGTAGAAGAACTTCCCTTTTAATTTAACTATTTATTGCGGCCTTTGAATGACCCAGCAGTTAGAACAATAGCAACCTGGTTCTGTACGACCTATGTAACACCAAAACATAGTATGTCATAATGAAAAAGAAAAAAGGAACAGAGAGGTATTCTGTTGTAGTACTTCCTACATGCTGCTACCACTTGTAGATTCTCCCCGCACCCCCCCCCCTTTCAATTTTTTTATTCCATCCGTAACTTCAAGGGGATTTCTGGTTACACATTTGAAATATATCCTTTTTCCTTCTTCTCCAATGTTCTTTCCAGGGCAATACTGTGCATGGGGGTTTTGTTTTGGTGGGGGGAGTGGGTGGGGTTTTTTTTAAGGCACTGTAATTCTTACTTTATTGATGATTGATTTGTGTCATCCTGTTGGAAAAAAAACCAAAACACTTTGCATTTGGAACAGAGGATTCAATGTTACACTTGGCAAAAGAGAGACAGAAAATACCTATCTAGAGATGTTAAGGCTTCTACTTCTGCAGTGTTATTTTTTGGAGGAGCACTGGGGGAATGTTGGAGTCTGGATGAGTAGATCCTGTGTGGACTGAGGTTTGAATGGAGGCGGCATTTTGCTAGGAAGTGGGGTTCTCTGAAACACATAAAATCTTTCTGTGTAACTGAAGGAATGGCAGGGTGCCCAGAGCTTTGTGGAAAGGTGCCAACTTCATCAGCAATAAATAAAATAAGTAAATAAATAAATACATTTAGTCAAGGGTAGGATACCTTTGATGTGAAGATCTTCTGCTAGATGAAAGACTGCAACTGGCATGCAGTGCCAAGCGTCCCCCTTCCTTAACGCCTTTGGTGCCAACATCCTCAAAAAGAACAAGGACTGTAATCCTTAAAACATCAGATTGGAAAAAGGATTTCCTTTAGAGCTATGGTTGTTTTTCTTACCCTCCAGCCATGTAGCTAGTGGTAGGACAAATGAGTCTTCCAGAAATTAAGAAACGTTTAATAACTATGGCAGTTTTCAGATCACAAGTCATCAAATAATTTAATTTTCCTGTAACCATGGACAAGGTCCTGATGCCTGTCTGCCCTTGGAACAGAAGTAGGTCTGTTACTGGTTTAAGCCAGGGGTCCAAGCAGCCCAGTGTTCACAGGCAGGTACCTGGAATAGAAGAGTTAAAACAAGGCCTAAGTACATCATGCTTCCCCTCAAAACTCTCCCAGTCTTCAACTGTTTCCATTTTGGGAATGAAAATCTCACTGGGGCTGGTGTAGCTTGCCTGTTTATTAGTCTGCAATACATTTCTGCCAATTAGTTGCCCAGTCTCCCTTTGAGCTCGCACATCCACACTTGTCCTCAGGCAGGGAGTGCCACGTGTCCACTTCTCACTGCATGAAGAAACACCTTGTTCTCCTTTCTTTGAACCTGGCTTCCATAACAAGGGCCCACCAAGTGAAGACAGTGAGCAGATACCCCCTTTCTCCCTTTTCCCTGTCACCCACAGACCTTTTGTCAGATCTCCATTACACCATCTCTTTCCCAGCTTGAAGAGTACTTGACTACTCCCTTGCTTGCCCTGACCATCCCCACCCAGGATCCCCACCCAGGCATCCTCTGTCTGTGGCTCAAAGGCTTCATTTAAGCCCAGGCTAGGACACCCACACATGCCCTGGGCTTTCAGCAGCAGGAGCTGGGTGGCCCATGATGGAGGAGGATCTGGGAGCCTGGGCAATCCCAGAGCAGACAGGACCCTCCCTGACTGGGCACAGTCCCACCATGTCTGAGCTGGGTTAGCAGATGGGGTGAGGCAATGAACCAAGTCCAGGGTCTATCCAGGGAGTCAGGTCAGGAGCAACCAGAGACAGATGCACCTACAGTGTATGTCCATCAAGAACTGAAAGCCAGTTAAGGGCTTTTAGTGCACTCAGGGCACTGTCACACTTACCTACGTTGAATTTTACTTGTCATTTTATTACCAGTCACTCTGAGAGACTCATTTTTCAGTTCTTTACAATTTGCCTTCAAAGTGTCTACTATCTGGAGTAGATTTCTATTGTCAGCAAACTTTGTCTGTACTCTTCTACTGTTTTTCCAGATACTTTCTGGATATGTTAAGTAATGTGTATCCCAGCAAAGAACCCTGTGGAACTCTGCTGGTGACTTTCTTGCCTTTTTACAGCTTCAGAATTGCTCCTACACCCTACCTCTTAACCAGTTATTTATCCATGCCAGAACCTTCCTTATTATGTAATGGCTGCTTAGTTTCCTTTAAAGCCTTTGGTGAAAGTCTTCGCCAGAAACTTTTTGGATATCCAAGTGAACTATGTCAACTGGGTCACATTTAGCCACATAGCATAACTGAACCCTGGAGAGAACTTCAAGAGGTTTGTAAGACAAAACATCACTTTACAGAAGTCATGTTGACTCTCTCAAAGAGATTTTATTTATCCAGGTGTCCACTAATTCTAGCATTTCTTATACCACAGATCCCTTGTGGTAGCCAAGGCACTGGTCTGCTCAGTGAGAAAAATAAAATTGGAGTAAACCAGTTTTACCTGACTGCCAGTTACAGGCAACCTTTACGGGCGTTAACATTATTAGCAAATCTTCAGGATGTCTGGCTTGTAATTACACTGCTGTTCCAGTGCTCTAGACTAAGACTGCATTTTGCAGAAATGGGCTCGGAAATAATAGGATGTGTTTGATCATGTTGACAAGCAGTAGAAAGGACTGAGTGGTACTTCTAGTACTTTATTAAAATGTAATGAAAGGTTTGTGCAGCTCACTTGAGTGCTAGTTCCTCATTATAATTTTGTCCTAGAGCCACTCTTGCAGCTCACAGCGGTGACCATTAGCAGAAGAACATTTTCAGTTGTAGCAAATAGTTAGACCACAGTTTGACCATCTTGAGGACAGAATCAAATGTCTGTTTTTCTATGACATTGAGGGCGTATCCTGCTCCCCTCAGACTGTGAAGGGGAGAAAAGAACCATCATTGGAAAATGAAAGCATGAATTTCTGCTTTCTTCTGAAATGCAGAAGAGACAGGAATAAACTAAAATGCTGAAGGAACGGAGACAGTCTGCAATTCATCATGTATGCTATACATTCTATCTCACAAAGTTAAAGACAAACCTTTTAACTCTGCACAGTGCAGATCTGGTAGTCATGGGACTAACAGTCCTACTTCTCCCTAGAAGGATGGAGCACATCTGCATATCCTCATATCGACTCAGATATGGTCACATAAACAGAATAGATTATTTCTTATTGATGGGCAGTTCAGAAATCAGCTAGTTCAGAGATCAGAGGTTTTTATACCTTTCTGTTTGAAAGACCATGCAGAAGTCAGTTCTAAGTGGAAGATAACACTGCTGTGCTAGTTTTCGTTTTTTAGTAAACTCAAATGCCGAGAAACTTCTGATACTATTACTTCCTGGAAAGTAACTGTTTTCTTAGAACAGGAAGGCTTGTAACTTGTAAATGAAGTTTTTGCATTTGCGGGGAATAACAAAATTGGTTTAAAACGGATTTAAGTATGAGACAAATTAGTGTGAATGAGAATACCCAAATTATTTAATGTATTTAAACTATTAGACTTTTAAATTCTTCCAGGCTATCAGCATTACAACTGGAACAGTAGCTTTTCATACATTCCACTTTACAAAATAATATATAAAAGATACATATAAAGATAGTGTGCATGATTCATAGCTAGAATTTCTTAGAATTCTTTTAAAATTGTGTTACTGATGTGCAAGGGTAATCTCATGGGCAAGAAGTCAGAAGTATCTCTTTTTATACCTGCCTGGTATCTTGTTTAGAATGTTTTTTCTACATTATATTTTACCACTTTAAGTGCCAAAAAGGAGGAAAATCATGTATTTCTGATTATTGTAATACATTTCTAATATACCTGTTTTCCATAGTATCATGGTCCTCTACAATCTTTACCATCACTTTGACTCCCTGAGGTTAACAAATTTCTACACTGGAACTACTGTTTTCTTATTGTCACTGTCATTTGCCATGAAATAATACATCTTTCACGTTGCCTCTGTGCTAAGAGTCATGGATTACAACCAGAACAAGGTGACTTCCCATTATAACTCCTGCTTTGGCTTTTGAAATGAAACTAGGCCTTTGGTTAGTCTTGGAGACACAGTCCTGGGAGGAGGACCAGCTTCAGAGCAGAAAGTTGCTTTGAGCAGAAGTCTGCTATGAGCCACAGAGCAGCTGTAGTCCTGCTACATATGGCCCAAGGTGGCCTCGCTGCCATTAAGGAACAGATGTGAATGTGTGGCTCATGGTGGAGGAGGTGGGACCACCCCTGCAAGCAGCAGCAGTGACACCTCGTACTGATAAAAGCAGTAGGTGCTGCAAGGTTGGCTTTCCAGACCTGTCATGACAACTCTTCATCACACCTGTATCACTTAACCCACTCTGTCCCTTATACTTTGCTGGAGCGGCTTCATCACAGCCCTTTCTCCACAGACAGGCAAAACAAGATCATTCTTACTCTACTGAGAAGATTTGAATGTAGGTGTGGTGGTGTTTATTTTTGTTGATTTGTCCCATTTGAAAAGTTGGTATGATCAGCTGTTTTAGGCTACGGTATTCATATTTTTGTCTCTGTAATCATTTTGCAGTTGTTTTGTTAGTAGGTTCAGCCTCAGAGGTAGCACTTGTGAACAGCCAAGAAGTTTGAAAATAAAAGGTGCAATTGTGTGTCTAGTCATAAATAAAAGAAGACACTTCTGGCAAAAGTTTGCAAGTCGTACCTGGATGAATCTAAGAGTTGCCCGATTACTTACAAACAACCCCCTGCCATTTCCATAACTAAAAACTGCTTAAAGTTGCTTCTGGCACTACATTTTAGTTAAGTTTAGAGTTCAGGCTGGAGCAGATTTACCAGATGAGCCAAAAATGTGTTTAGACTGCCACCATTACTAGGGTAATTATTACATTTAACTGCTAACCATTACTACACGTAGGGCAGCATGTGATTCAGTAGTGGAAGATGTAGTCACAGTTTCATGGTCATTTAGATCGGGATTACATCAACCTTTTATTTCTACGACATAGTATAGATACAAGTGGGTAGCTGAATGGGTCTGTTCAGCGTTGCAGGCCTTCCTCATCTGGAAGGAAGGCATTTCACCCAACGGTGTCCTAGGCAGACCGTCAAGCAGTGCTCTGCCATTTTCATAACTGATCCAGACTTGACTAAAGAAAATACGCAAGCAGTTATCATCTGAGCTATTGTAAGCATTTTCCTTCTTGTAGTTGTCGCAGCCTGATCATAATGACTCAATTATCCCATGCTATAAAATGTTGTAATTGCTGTTAGTACTGTGTACTGTCAGAGCCTGTTTTGGCTGTTCTGGCTGAGTAGTCTTGAGATTGAACACAGGAGGGGATGGGACCGGCCTGGATGGAGAAATCCCTGTAGTCATGAAAGTCAGAGGACAGCTGTCTAGCACACCTGAAGGGTTTTCAGACTACAGATGGATCTCCAGCACTCTGTCTCACCACAGAGTTTACTGCATGGTAACACTTAAGAAAACTATAAAGAGGAAAGTATCAGAATTCCTGGAAAGATGTTTGGATGGGGCATGCAGTTGTTATTAAATCAGACTGCTTTTTCTTTTTTCTTCAAAGGTACTGCTTTTGTTGAAACTGAAAAGTATATCAATTTTGAAGAAAAGTGACAAGATAAAAATTCTAGCTGAAAAGTTCTGATGATGGATGAAAAAATACTGCTTTGAAAATTCAAAGCAAGGTTTTGAGTCACTGTTCTGAATTGACTTCAATATTTA
Organism: Buteo buteo; assembly: GCF_964188355.1. NCBI lineage: Eukaryota > Metazoa > Chordata > Aves > Accipitriformes > Accipitridae > Buteo > Buteo buteo. The sequence goes on from NC_134179.1 coordinate 27,902,587, forward strand.
AAAAAGGTTTCCTAAAATTTTTAAAGGCAATAACAGTGAAATGTTTTGATTTGCTCAAAGTGACTTATTTGATATTATTTTGCAGAATATTTTTTGAAGGAGGTTTCTTAATTTTTCCTTTTTTTTTTTTTTAATAAAATTTCCTGTCTAGTTATTCCTATGCCACTTGTTGTCAGAAGGTCCAATTAGCAGCTATCATATTTTACATCTTCCAGCTACTTCTTTGCTACACCAAATTAACATGTCTGGATCAACCAACCAGGTATTAGGTTCTTATTGGACTTAATACCTGCAGGTATTAAAAGTTTCTCGACTTTTCCATTCATCCTGAGGGAGAGCTATACTGAAGCTATCCTGAACCATACTGAAGATTTCCGTGTCGGTTTGCACCCATGGCTCAGTAACTTTCACTGAAAAACTTGCAATGATTGGTGCTACTGCCAGCCATGCAGCTACTAAAATAGATTGAATAAGTTTAATTTCATAGGAACTAGGAGATCTGGAATAGCCCCTCTCTTAAGAGAATAATTTTAAGCTACAATAATTCTTTAACTCTTGTGCAGCATCTGTTTTGCAGACCTTGGCACTGGGGTCAACTGGAGTAATTAGAAAGAAGGAATAGTTCTCCTAACTAAGAAGCTCTTTATATTGACTGTATCTTAGTTGAGCTACTAGCTGAGAGTCCTTGATAGAAAAATTAAGAAGAAAGAAAACATGAAGTCACGAAGTTTTATGGACTGAATTCTTGACCAAAGACCTACTCTTAACAAAGGGGATCCGTCACAAATCAAAATTAAACTCAGATGATCTGCCTAAAAATTCTGCCATTCCTGCCACGGGAGCCTACCATAGTTCTAGGCTTAGTTGCTGACTTGTGTTAAAGAAATAATGCTGTCACAGGACTGTAGCAAGGTGGATTTAGGTTGACATGACAGCATGCAGAATACAATGACTACTCGGTTATGCACATAGGTAGTGTGAAAGGAATTGTTTAATTTTTCTTATCCATGGCAATTAGACACTGTGGTCAGGGTGAAATGCAAGACTTCCTTTATTTCCTGTTTACACAGACTCTATCCTCTTTACTCTGTGCTTCTTAATGATGGTTTTGGACTCTTTCTCCTTGTTCCTCAGTGCTCTGACAGCCTGTCCAGCTTAGTTCTCCCACAGCCACAGTGTTGGACTAATTTCTGCAGAGCTGTTGTGAAATCTTTCATGACTCATTCTTCTCTTGCTTGCATGAGTGAAATATGCCTACTAAAAAAATCTCACCATGGAATGGCAAGGAACACTTACCAACTTGTTAAATATGCTGAGCTGTGTTTTAGCAGGTAGGTACAGCGGGTTCCAATCTATACATTGTAGCCTTAATATGTCTCTTCCCAATTCCTACCTGTGGGGTGGCCTCATGGATGTTTTGGAATATCCTTGCTCTTGCGATACAGTATGTCATATTCAGGAGATACTATTAAGAGAAAGGGAGAGTCATATATAGCCCTTATCATTTTTTCACCAGGATTTGTCTGCCTTTTTCTCTTCCACCCTTGTGTAAGTACAATGATACGATCATTTAACAAGCAAAGGGGTGTCATGGTGTGCCTTACCTTATTTTCCATGTCTGTAGCTCTCCTATCATGACTCTGTGTTAACAGCTAGGACTCACCAAACAACAGTTAGTTCTATGTTTTTAGGCCACTTCTTGCCTTTTCTGACACTACCTCTATGAAGGTAACATATTGTCCAGATTAGGCCTTGAATTTGTGTTTTTCTTTCCCTCCAGACATCTTCTGTGATCTGCTTCATTATCTTACAGTTTTTATTGCTTTCTGTGTTCAGATAGATATTGAACTTTGTATGTTAAGATAGTAAAGTAGGTCATTTCTTTCTGTTTTGGAAACCGTATGTGATCAGCAGTCAGATCACCCTCTGAGGTTACCTTATTTTCAACTATGGTTTTTCATGTTTGAGTCTATAGAATTTGATCCAAATTGCACTGCAAACAGTGAGAACATTTCTTTGAGTTAAAAGAGTTTTGGATGTAGCCTAAATCTAGATGATCTGGCCAAGGACCGTGAAAGGAGAAAAGCTTCTAGTAAGCATAGAATCTCAAAAAAAAAAAAAGAGAATTAGATATATTTTATATATGTTATTTATTTAACATATTTAAACATAACTTCTTCAAAACTTGAAATTTTTTACCCTGAATTCCTGCTTTTAAGTGTTTCTCTGGACTTTAGATTAAAATATCTAGAACATCTGGGTGGACAACAGTGAATAGACTTCACCCTAACTTTGTACTTGACAGGATGATAGGATGCGGATGTGGGAGATGGACACTATTCCCCACCAGTCTCCTCAGACTGCTTTTGTACACTTTACTAATATGCTTCATTAACCCCTGAAGTGAATTTTCAATGCAGGGAAATGTTCATTGAGATAAGTCCTAAAAGAGCTGAGATAAAAGTCATTGATGGGTTCACTTATGAACCCAAGTTTACAGTTTGCAGTTTAATAGTTTACACAGCATATGTGAAGAAGTTAGGTGAAAAAAGAGAACCCCAAGAACACTTCTTTATTCCATTTATTGAATGAGGTAAGTTTAAATACCTTGCTGCTCTACTTAGTACATTGTGAAGGGTCATACTGGTAACATGATGGTATGTGCCATAGCAATTGGCATGTGCTTTATATTTTGCTACTTTTTTATTAATTGTCACACATAGAAAATTCCTTTTCTGTTAATCATTCTGTGCCATAACACCAAGATATTTCTTTCAACTTCTCCCTCCAAACTTGGCAGTTAACTCTGCATAATCACAAACCTGTACTCATGGTAAAAATATACTGACTTTTAACTGGTTGCTTCTAACTCCCGTTATTGACTGTTACTGCATAGTAAATCTACATTCAGGAGGCAAAATCCCCTCCCTCTTTTTGAGAAGTATGCTTGTACTCTCCATGCCAGTACGTTTACATCTTTGGGCTTGCACCATTGCTTGTTCAAATGCTAGCTCAAAAGTTACAGCATCATGAACTTTAAGATTTTGAGTATTTGTGGAATCAGAGTAATTGTGATTAAGAACTACAATAAAAGGTAAGTAATGTGAAAGCAGTGGGAATTGTAAGCACTTTTGGAACTTCAAAGAGTCAGGTGTTCAATATTAGAGATTGATTAGTGTCTCTTCCATATTTTCTCTTTGTATTAAGCCCATTTTATTTTAGATGTCAGTCAGGCTCCATCACTGGAAGGCCCAGGACTTAGTATCTTGAAGGAATCAGTCTCTGAGGCTTTGAAAATTTCAACAATAGTAAACTTGCAGTCAAACTGCGGTTTGATTCTCAGAGGGGTCCAGATATTCTGTCTAGGTATTCAATACTGATGGCAGATCTTAAAAAATTACTTTCCTATAGTTGTTAGTTCCTATTTCAGGTTCAAAGACAGAGAAAATTGATAAATGGACTCCAATGCTAAACAAGAAGATATCTTTTTCACTGTGGCTTTGAAATAGGCCTTCCTTGAGAACAGTTGAAATGTAATAAAAAATGGTGTTGGAAATGGTGTTAAGGAGGAGAGCATCACGGTCAATGGTGTTCTCTGAGGGTGGGTTTTGCTACAAACATTAGATTAAAAATTACAAGGTGAGAATGTTAAGTTTTGAGATGATGACATATGTTGGCTTGCTTGAACTTCAAGGCTTTGTTGAATACAAAACAACTGCAGAGTTTAATATTTCAGGAAAATATTTTAAAAAATAACCTCAGACAGAAGGAATATGGGAGCAACCCGGGGCTTGGCTGTCATTAATTGAATAGTTAAGGCAATTAATGCAGTACAATGTGTTAAAGGTCAAGTAAAGGTACAATACTTGGTTGTAAATGTTAGTGTATAGTCATTATTAGGAGAGAACAGTTTGTCCATTTAGTTTTATAGAAGGATGATGCCATAAAGTTCTGTCTCGTACTCACTTCCCGTCTCATTTCAAGGAACACTGTGCACCTGTCATTATACTTCCTAATCTTTTAAAACCTCCTTAAACTGTGTCTCCAGAGCTAACAAAATACCTTTTTCCTGTCTGCTTTATATGTAAATAACAGATTCATGAAAGAGGTTTCCTTTGGTTGATTGGCTTGGTTTGGTTTCAGAAATTACAGAGCAAGTCAATTGTAAAACTCTGTAGATTCCATTACGTGACAAGTGTTTTAGGTGTTGTTTCCAAATAATGCTGATGACTGCAGAACCATCACAGAAAATAAAATAAATTCCTTCACATGAAGCAAGTTCTGTTGATTAAGAAAGCGTTCTTGTTCTTATAATAAGCTGAATAACTTGCTGATTTCAGTTTGGGGAAACAAGAAGTTGTATGTCTATTTGCAGAATTCCTCTTTCAGTGAAGAGCTGATTTCTCCTGGTATCTGAGATTGAAGCTGTCCACTATTGTGTAATTAAATGCTATACATGTTTTGAACATAGAGACCAGTTTAGCTTTGTAGCAGACACGTTAAAAAACATCACATGAGTATCTGGAGACCTGTTCATTAAGATGTAGAGTAGACAAATAATAAAAGCAAGACATAAAGCATTTTGAAACCTAACAGGGAGGTTTTCAAGCCAAACTGAGTCAAACCTATCATAGGTTCCTTGCTAAAGAGAGAATATTTTCGGGGTTTGTGTTAAGCAGTTATAGTTGACAAAAAAGACACAGATCAGTTATTTATTTCTGATTTGATCACTGTAAATTTATTTTCTTCCTTTCAGTAAAGAAGCAAGACACAAAAAGAGAAGTGGGGCACACACTGTCCATCCTCAAGGAGTTAAATACATGTAGTTTGATCAGAATCAAATTCCGAACTTTGAAGTCCCTTCACCCATGGAATATTTTTTTCTAGGGAACTGAGAAAAAGCTGACAGAGTTGGAAAAAGCACTGGAATGAGTAGGGAGGCTTCTTGATTGATTGCAGTGGGAGTTCGGTGGCTAGAGCAGTTGGAGAACTGGATGGAGGTTAGAAAAATAAATCACATAGCCCAGACTGACAAAACTAAAAGGTTCAGGTGTAGTCACACAAAGATCAGTCATTGTAAGCTAAATGGAAGCAGTAAGGAGACACTTGACTGTTTAATATAAGACTGCTGTCCACATTAATAATGTTTTCTTTTCTGTTCTTATGTAAACGAGAAATACACCAACAAACCAGGGGTGGAAATTAGCAATACAACAGTGAAGGAATTACTGTTTTGAGCTAGGTGTGCCATTCCATTTCATCTTTACATCTGACAGAAACACTGCGATAAAGCAGTTCTAAATGCTGTATCACTGCAATTATTCAAAGTTACACTGAACAGCTTGTTTGAGAATATAGAGCAAAAAACAGCATTAAAGATGTCAGAGTAACACTAAATGTCAAAAATGTACGCACTTGCCCCCAGCAATAGATATTAGTTTGCCATATTGTAGATAGCATTATTCTGTTCTTAGCAATGCAAACTATTGAGAAGTAATTTCTGATCTGACTTTTACTTGTGTAGCTTCACTGTTTGCAGCAAGTGCCTTAATGAAGTATGAGAGGTGAAAGCTTCAATTAGCAAAGAGGCTCTAACCCCTTTCTAGTCTCCTGACCCCTCCATTAATAATGTAAAAGAAAATAACTGATATCATTATTCAGAACATCATTTCTGTTTGCTGTGGGCGGAACTGTTTGAATAATAAGTGTTAACACTGAATATGTTGTTGTCTTTGGAAGGTGAAAGCATGACTGATTTTCTATGACGGAGTAGAAGAGAGTATTTCTGTGTGTGATAGAAGAACTCTTTATTATTTTGTGATGTTAAAACATTACAGTTTGACTTAGATTGCTCCTTCTTGCAGATCAGATGAGACAGATATATTACTGACGGCTTCTATTTTTCAATAGCTTACTGAAAGGAACCAGAAAGTACTGAAGTGCTAAAGTATAAGTAGCCCAAATCATATTGGAATAGATACTTTGAAAACTAGTAGAAAGGACAGGTAATAAAACCCTAAAAAAGATTCAAAGGTTCTATATGAAATCAATTTTGAGTTGGTGTTTCCCAGTATGTCTAGAATGCCTTGGTATTGTAACAGTGATTTCCAGTGTAAAGTAATTGTGCACGATTTCTGTATCTTGTTAAACACCAGCAAACCGTAGTTTCAACCTCTACTGCAAGAGATCCATGTCATTAATAGCAGGTTTTCTGGGATAGCTAAAAAATCCTAAAAAAACCTTCTAGACCCAAAATTTGGCCTATAAACATAAATAGGTTGAAGAATATCACTGACAAGCAGTACAATAACCCCTCTGCTTTGTGTTTTCTAGAGGCCTTCATAAGAGTTAAGAATGATGCTTATTCAGAACACTGATAGTAGCAGCCAGAAAAGGCATTCTAACATTGCAGCCTGGGAAGGAAAACTCTGCAACTGAACTGTCCTCTTACAAGCATAAAAGATGTTGAATGCATCATGGGTCAAATGGAAATTGCTTTGGATACTGGGTGTGTGTTAGATTTGTTGAGTAAAGCAGCCGGTGAAGAGGCAGTATTCACTTTCACTGCACAAAGTATTCTGTTACCCAGAAATTTCATCCTAACAATTTCTTTAGTCCGTGTCCAATGTATATGTAAAGGAAATGTATTTCTTGTATGCATCTGTATGACTGAATTTTACTAAGAATATGTTTGGTGGGATCTCAAATTCCTACAAACCATGCCTCACTAAAAGATTGTCAGTTGTTTTCCCATTCAAGTTTTGAACAGCTTCCCAAGCAAACATGACACTTGCTTGCACAAATGATACCCAAGAAATTATTTGGCCCTACAGCTCCTCAGCTTGTACAGCCTGGTATAGTTGTGTGGAAGCTAACTCCGCTCATGGATTTACTTCAGCTGAGCATGTGATCCTCTTTGTAACATATAGCAACTGAACAGCTAGAAGCCTGCAGCCAGAAATTCTTGCTGGAGTAGACAAAAATATTACATTCTTGATGACCATTCCTCTTCTAAATCTCAGCATGATTAGATCTCAGTTTGAGACCGTTATGTTACATGCAGCAACCTCACAAAAAACCTCACCTATTCCCACCCTATCCCTTCCCTAACATAATCTTCTCTTTACTGACATGTGTGTTAGCTTATGTGCTTATTGTACTAGCCCGTATGCTTACTAGTTAATACTTTTTTAACCAGCATATCTAAACTGAACTGTCAATACCACTCTTTGTCCCAAACTTCTGCTACTTTGTGGAAAAAAAATCCAACTCAGGCCAAAACTAGCGAGTCAATTCTGTTATTTTTATAAGATTATCACAGGAATGCCAATAAAAATATTCTTAAGTTACAATGGGTGTAACACAGGATTTTCACATTACCCCCTCCCTCTGGGGGAAATCCATAACTTTGTCTACAGTGTGAACTCTACTCATATGGGTCAGGGCAGATTTACCCAGTCAGTGTGTTTATTTCTACTTCCATTTTCATTGGCATGAACCCAACAACTAAGGGGAAACAGGCAGTGCAGGGCCCCCACCCTGGCTCTGAACGTATTTTCTTCTATTGTAGCTAGTTCCCTCAATTTCCCAGATCAATCAAAACCTGCAGGAGTCACTGCTGTGATAAAGTCGGTCGCTGTCAGGAGGTAGGATATTTGTGCTAGAGCGATCAAGAGGGGTCAGAGCTTTTAGTGGCAATGATAACCCAATAGAAATAAATACCTACTGAATTCCAGCATAAAATGGGGCCTGGGGGTGGTATGGAATACCTGGAAACACACTGAATTTCTAATGGTCTCTAGGCTGTGCTAGCATCCCAGTCTGAGAGACTGAAGAGCATCAGCTCTAATCTTTCCAAGGCTATCATAAAGTTTTGGAGATCTGGTGCATAACAAATGCTAATAGTATCAATACTTGGATGATACTTAGTCCCTCCATTTGAGGGCTGGTTAGGAAGCTAGTCTTGAGAAGTCAAGAGGTCAGTTCCCTGAAATGTCCTGTCCAAAGTCTCAACAGCCTGCACGTGAACGGTACACCCTGAATCGGTGTAAAGTTCCAGTCCATCTATTTCCCTTACAAAGAGGACCAAGAATTGTGCTGTGTTTTATATATTTATTTATGAGAAAATAAATAACAAAATCTTTCTTGGTGTAGGACCATGGTATACAGTTGTGTCATGAGGAAGTGCAGCTCAGCTTCTGCTGTCTTGGTTTTAGTGAAAAATTTGCTGCTAGGTTTAGTAGTAACTGGTTACTGCCTGCATTCACAGTAAACGCTTCCTGAGTCACTAATTTACTATTCTCAATTCTGTTTTCCTAATCTTAACCTCAGATTTGAAAATTAAGTTTTGCTTTTCCTGATTTTTTTGGTACCTTATTACTGTTACTGACCTCAAGTGTATCCTGAAAGATAATTTTGATTATCATGTTAGAAACAGGATGTACTACCACCTGTTTCTCCTGGATTTACGTGTAGTGTTTGAACCACCAAAACTGGCGAGAACTACTCTATTGGCTCCTATGTAAGACACACAAGATACGGCCTCGTGCTCTGCCTCGCGTGGCTGCTTTCGCTTTCCCACACATGCGCTGGCCACCTCTATTCCAGTAAATGAGCCGTGCCCAGGGCAGTTCTCTGCCTCGGAGGCCAGCTCACGCCGTGTCCCATATGCACACGGTTTTAAGAACTAGGGTAGCTGTATTCACGTTGCATACTGGGAATGCTCCCTGGCCTGTGCCGGCTGCTGAGCCATGTGCAGAAAGTTTGGAGAAGAGCTGGCTGGGCTGGCCTGAGCACGGTGGCCGAACGGGCAGTCAAGTCCCAGAGCCTGGGATGGTGCCTAGCACCAAGGTGGACCTATTAGTACTGTTCTTGATCAGTTGGTTGAGATTCATTTCAAGCATAAGCTATGAGGTTTGCAATTCCTTACGGTTATGTGTCTTCTTATCAATTATTATATAACTGGAGGGATTCAGAGGTCTTATTAGATACTTGAAAAAATGTCTGTTGGCTTTCCGAATTTTATGTTCCCTGCCTTGATACTTTTCAGGTCAGAGTTCCACAGGCTGACGTTGTAACATAAGAGAAAATACTGTCCTTTGTATCAGTTTTCAATTTGCCACATAAAATTTCATTAAGTGCCTTGTTCTTGTCTTACAAAAGAAAGAAAGTAACCGGTTCTAATTCCATGTGACGAAAAATTTAATTTGTTAATAATCTGATAAGCAGTAAGGGTTAGAGCAACAGGAAGCAGGATTAATAAGTGACTTCACAGACAACAGTTACACTTTCATATATGTCAATATATTAGCCTGTCCTGTGAGGAGGTTTTTTTTTCCTACCATTTCACTATTCTTAGGTGCACCAACTGGTTCAGCCATTTAAAGCATATGCTGCAGGACATAACGCAGCAGCAAGAGAAGATGCGAGGCAAGCTGATATGACTGGCTAGGGCATAGTACTCTCTTTGTCTCCTGGCTTCAGTGGCCAAAACCCAATTGTTGAATTATTTTGTGAGAGCACAATCTTGTCTTTCATTGAATTATAAAAGGCTCTGCCAGGGTTATGTGCTATTTCCAGTCAGGAATATGGAGGCTTTAAATTGTGGCTGGGTACAAGGAGTACTATGCAGATGATGCAATGGGAATGATGCAGAATGAGAGTCAGGACTGAGTTTTTAATAGTGCTTAAAATAGTGTTTTCTTAGAAATCAACAAAAAAAGTCACAGTTGCAAACTAAGAATAATGGAGAGATGAAAGATTCTTCCTAATTGCATCTTTATTATGCTGTGCAAAATGCACTTATGTGTTGCAGCTTTAGGTAGGATAATATAAAATTTCACTCATATAAAGCTTATAAGATTTTTATTTTTTTAATTATGCTAGTTATATTGCTGATGATTCTATGCAGCTGGTTTCACATAAAAACTGGTAATGTTTATCTTGTTGGGGATTCTATATATTCTACACCTATTAATATAAATAAGTATTTTAGGAATATTTTAGAGAATTATTTAAATTGTACTGGTATTTTAGTGACCAGCAGTTTAACTGTTCAGTGTTTGGAGAAATTTAAAACCCCTCAAAGGTGAGCTGAAATACAATTCTCCACACACAAGTTGTCCAGCGTCAAGCCTGCTACTAATGCCTTTGCAGAGCTGGAAGTTAATATAACATCCTGCTAACAAAGGGTGATGGGACAGGTTTGAACCCTACCCAGCAGAAAAATGCTTCTATTTTTAAGTGAGGAGGGCAGGGAATAAGAGACTTTGACATGGTGACATATTTAGAAAGTTCATGACTGAATTAGAAGCAAACCTTACTTTGCCTTTCGTGGTCTTTAGGCAGAAAGTAATTTGGGAAGTGTTCAAAGATTGGAAGGAACTATTTCTGTGACAGATTGATATAAAAGGTCAACCTCGCGCTCCCCCCAAATTCAGTCAGCAACCTGGAAATCTAGAATATGCACAGTGGGTTGGCAAAGAAAGGGAGGAAAAGTATGGACTGCAGTGTGGACGTTAGGCCAGGTGTGAAATGGTTCATGTTAATTACTTAATCACACAGTAAGCAGCTTTTCATATGCAACCTGCGTGTCTGAGAGTGGGTCTCCCCGAATGGGTGTTTGTGTAGCTTGGTCCAGTTATTACTGCTTTCCTTAAAAGGAAAAGAAAATGATCAAACTAGAGAAGATAGCACACCTTCCTCACTGCTCGGGTCCATGCAGTGATTCCCCTTTTGTTTTCATACCGCAACAGTTATGGAGTCATGCCCTCCCGTTCTTCCTTGAGGGGGCTGCAAGGCTGAAGACGGGATTGTAAAGCTTCAAATACAGGACTCAAAGGCATCATTGTGCAAGAAAAGACTTTAAACAGCTGCTGAATTTTAAGTCCATGCTTAAATCCAAATCATATCTATGAGATTTTAAGATTTATTCAAGATTTTTGTGAATTTAGGCTTGTGCACACTGTAGAAATGCTGAAGTAGAAATGGTTCCACATCATTATGCATCAGGGGACATTTACATTTATACACAATCACAATCATATTTCCAGACAGTAGACCTCAGCCCTGTAACACCGTATGAGCAGGGACAAACTTTTATGTACATCACTCTTACTTCCCTTCTTTTTATTGCAGAGATAATCCTTTTTTGTTGTTTTTGGTTTTTATTTTTGTCCTTTTTTTTGTTTTTAAATACAGAAGTTTAAATAGTTAGGATTGTTTGTTTAATTTGAAGATTATTATGTGTTGTGTATAGTAATTTTTATCAGGCGAGCATACTGTAGAAAAATAAGGATCTTTTGGGGAGATCAAACAGCTTCTACAATTTGGAAAGTAAATAAAGAAGCAAAAATAAACCTACCAAACCTCCTTATTTGCACTTTCTCAGAACTCGGTCAAATTGTGGGTTGCACAGAGAGCAGACGACATGGTTTGGTGTGCAGAGGCTCCAGGAGAGTGCTCTGCTTAATGTTTTGCATAAAAAATTTGTATATGTCTTATAACTGACTTATAAGTGAGTAAGCAGAGCATTACTTTATGTCCAGAGCAAATGACATGACACTTTTTTGCCATTAATACATTCACATTTTGTGTATAGGTATTTCTGTAGATCTACAGATCCCCTTTACATCCAAAATATTTTTTTTTTTAAGTGAAGATAAGCTAGTGTTGAAGCCTTTGCCATGTGATAGCTGTTCTGGGTTTAGTGTTTGTGTCTCGTTGAAATAACATGGTTTTGTTTGTTCTGTAGCCATTCCAGCCCACCCACATCTTGGTGGTTTGGCCCTTCCTCTTGCTTGTCTGCAGGTGTGCCCATTGCTGACCTCATTCACCTATCTATTTGGAGTCATAAATATGCTTAACCTAACGTTTGGCCGTATCTCTGTTATGACATCCTTGAAATAGAAAAAACCTCCCAACAATTAATTGCTTATTATAAAGCAAGATTTTTTCCTGCCTAATGTTCATCAAAATAGGTATTTTTTCGTGCTGTCACAGTAAATGATTGTAAGGTTTCTCTTCTGATTTGGGCTTTGCCACATGCTTGCAAGGGCCTACATCATGTCACCTCCCCGTACTTCTCTCTTACTCAGTTCAAAACTACCATCCTTGTAAGTGCTACCTTTTCAAATATATGTGAAATGCTTAAATGTTCTCAGATGTCTACATGAAAGCAAATTATAATTAATTTTGTACTGCTTTTTTATGTCTAAAGTGCTAAGTACTGTAGCTAAGATTTTCTGTGGTTTAGGATTGGCCTAATTCTGTCAGGCGGGGGAGATTTTATTGTTCACTTGAATAAGACCAGAGTTAACATAAACTGTTTTGTGCTGTTTTCTGAAAATTTGATCCCAGAGCTACATAGATTTATTTCAGGATATTTTCACATGAAAGTTGTGTCCTCTACAGGGAGAAGTAGAGTTAATTTTCATGCCAAAATGAAATCCAGCAGCATGCTATCTTACTTTTATGGGGGACTTTTTTGGATTTTTTTGATTTAATGGATTTAAATGGATTTTTAATGGATTAAAAAAAATACCAGTAGTGTTAATTCAACCCACACTGGCTATCGTTGGTATCCTTTGCCGCTGCCTACACATATGTAGTCATTTACACTTCTGTCAGGTAGAAAATGCTGCACAGAAGGCCAGCTGCATGCTACAGCTGGAAAAAGAAAAACCCAATGCAAGGTGTAACTTAGTGTGAAACCAAACTGAATAATGCACGAATTGCAAGGGCAGACTTTTTCCCAGAGACCCTGTTTTCTTTTGATCCTAACCTTCACAGACTTTAAGTCTTTAGGGCTGAAATAGGCAGTGTCCCAAGCTGGATTGCTTTTGCTCTTTTAAAAAAAATTCTTGGCCAAATAAAACTTGTTGTCCGGCATTTCTCCAAGGTTGGGTAAGTGCAGAAATAAAAGCAGGTGGAGAGGTTGAAATCGAAACTCATGCCTGAGAAAGAAGTGCAGAGGACAATAAGGCAAAAGATGAGGGTTTGGGGGAAAATGATGACAATGGAGAGAATTAGAGAAGTGTGAGGAGCTAGAGGAAAATACGAGTATTAGCACAGATTTTGGAGGCAAGTGCTGGAATGTGTTAGTCATGTAAGAAGAAATCAAAAAAAGAGAAGCGTGAACGTATGGGACGAGGTTATATACAGAATGTTTCCTTCCCAAATCTGCAGTTCAGCATTGTGGATCTGGGTCTGACTGTGGCTTCAGCTGCCCACAAATGGCTTGTGAAAATCGCTTTCAAATTGTGTATCTCAGTGCCTACAGGTGTCTTCATGAGTTCAAATGGTAGAATTCTGTGCTGGGGCTATAAAGAGACAAAATCGGTAGACAGGACAAACTGGGCGATTAATTTCGTTCCATAGGATATGAGGTTTGCATGTGCACATGTCTGTTTGTATGGTGCAATCTTTAATGAGTCACATACTGTTTCCCTTAGCCCCTTAGTTTTAGGACAGTCTTCAGATGATTCAACATGGTGTAGAAAGACTAGTTTAGGGTTCTTTCCTCTTCATAGCAATTAAAAGGTATATATGTGAAATAGGCAGGAGGCTCACAGAAGAGAGGGAATGGTCTCATGGTTAGGAAAGTTGGCAACCATGAGAACAGGATTCTATCCTTGCCTTTACCGATAAGTTCCTATTAAAGATGGCCAAATTGCTTTGACCAAAATTTTCCATTGGCCACTAAGTACTCATTTGTGGATTTTCTACAATGGGCCAGATTGGCAGACTGCTCTCCCAGCTGCAGTTTAAAGTCATTGATAGTGTGCTTTGGACATATAAACCCCTGTGCAAATACTAAGTAGTTAAGGAAAATCAGTACTCTCATTTCTTAAATTAGGAACCCAAAATCCATGGAAACTTTTGCCATTTTTGCCCATTATCTCCATGCCTAACTTTATCCTTATAAAATGGGCATCATAGGAGGGAAAAAGCCATTTCCCCTACAGTCAGTTCCCCTTCTGAAGTTATTTAACATTTGTGAATCACTTAGAAAACTTTGGTGAAAGCTCTAACATACTCCAGAGGAATTTATTAATTTTCCTTTTTAGTATACGGATACCATACTCCAGGGTATTCTCATGATGGAGACAAATGAATTGCCCAGTGAAACTTTCAATTTAGCAAATGTTGAAATTAAGTGCTTGATTGCACTGTATGGGGTGTTCATTTTGGTTTGGGGAACAAGAGAGAGGGAGAAAAGATGAAGGCTTTTGTTGGATAAAATATATTTAGAGAGTGAATTTCCTGAGGTCTAGGGTGATAAAAAATACTCGACAGGCAGATTCTGGGTATGTGGGGTTCCTGACCAAAAATATCATACCTAAATTTGTTCCCATTAAAATCAATAAAATATCTCAGATTCTTGTAGAAATGCTTGTGGTGTGTATTGCAACAAGTATTCAGTGTCCACAGTTCAGAACTGTTCTGGGCCAATGGGATTGCAAAATAGCTGTCAGCTTTGGCTGACAGCCTAAGGTTGCCACAGCAATTTCTCTCTTTAATGAGTAAAATAGGTGGTGTTTATAGAAAAATAACTGTCATCTCATGAGAAGCTGCGCAAAAAGTTCCATTCAAAACCATTCTGTTTATATATAGTTTTGTTGTTTGTTTTCTTTTCTTTTTACTTACTACTGTGGACATTTGCATGAAAACAGGATATTTCTCCTTCAAATTGCAGTCATGGACAGAATAGCTACTATGCCAAAATGGAGCCAACCCACTTCAAAAAAGTAAACTATTTTGCTCACCAAATCTGTTTCTTCTGTGTATGTAAAGTTTTGAGCACTTATTTTCCTACCTAAATTTAGGGGCTGGTTTTTTACGTTATTTCTGTAAAACCAACAAAACAATATGGATATAATAAAATGAGATTATGTTAGTGAAAAGATTAAATGAGTAAAAAAACAAATAACATTTCTGGTTTAGTATTTACAGTGACAGACAGCAGGGATAAAAGTATTTTTGTTACGTGTACTGACGGGGGCTTTTACACGACTTAGAAACAATGATAAATACTCAAGAGAGAGATAAGTAGAAGAGCTGAGTCCTGTTTTGGCTGATGGTGATAAATAGAGTTAATAAAGGTGGGCCTCTCTGAAAAATGTCTGTGTTCCTTCTGATGGACAAATTTGACTTTCCCAGTCTCATGTTGAGTGTAATATTCTACCAATTTGAGAGATACACTTTTACTGACAAGCAGCATATTTTTTCTGGTCCAGCAATGTTTTGTAATGCCCTTAAGATTTACTTTAGGGGTCCAAGGCTGAATGAGCGTACATTAACACCCGTGTTCCTACATGTATTTATATCACTTAACATCTTCGTCCCTGGCTTCAGGTCCATCTGGGTGTGCAGGGAAAGCTCTCAGTTGTCCCAATAGCTCTGTGTCATTTATTTCTCTGACAGAAATGAGTAGGAGAGGCAGCGCGGTGTGCTGCCAAATCCTCAGCCCCTGCAGCCCTCATCCTAGCAATAAGAAAGGCAGGAGTGCGAATGACCGAGCCTTCCAGCTGGAGGCAGCTCCGGCCGGAGCTGTCTTACAGCTCCTCTGCCCCATAGAGCTCACTCACCCTTGGCTTGGAGACCACAGTGGCTTTTGGCTTAGAGCGTGCTTTTCCTGTTTCTCCTCCTCTCAGTCTAGGGTGGTTCTCTGAGGACTGATACCTATCTGTGCAAAATCCACTGGATGAAGCTGTCATCTGTTTGTACAACTGCAGGATTTATAGTTACTATACTAATAAGTAAATATTCCCTTTCTGGTTGATAAATGGAACAGCAGCATTTCAGGGCAGGTAAGCATAGTCCTCCAATTGTAAAGATTTGCGGAGAAATTAAGAGTGGACAGGGTCCTGTTTGTACTACACAGATCAAGTTTTCTTGTGTCGTGAGTGCCACTTCTTCCCAAAGCTACTTGCAAATCTTTCAGACAATTTTTTTTCTCATTTGAACAAATAAGCATCCCACTGATCTTTTCTAATGCAGCCAGCCTGTATTTGGCTCTGAGACCCCAATTAATTTATAGTCTCTTTACCTCTTTGGGGCCATATGAATTCATGATTTGGAAATAAGAATTATAAAAACTCTGTAAAATACACCTCATGATTCTCCCTGCAGATGTAAACTGCTTCTTTTTTTTCCATGCCAATTCACAGAGTCAGGGTCCGTTTGTGTCCTGGCTTCAGCTGGGATAGAGTTAATTGTCTTCCTAGTAGCTGGTATAGTGTTATGGTTTGGATTCAGTATGAGAAGAATTCTGATAACACACTCATGTTTTCAGTTGTTGCTAAGTCCTGTTTAGACTAAGTCAAGGATTTTTAAGCTTCTCATGCCCAGCCAGCAAGAAGGCTGGAGGGGCACAAGAAGTTGAGAGGGGACACAGCCAGGGCAGCTGACCCAAACTGGCCAAAGGGATATTCCATACCATGTGACATCATGCCCAGTATATAAACTGGGGGAAGTGGGGCTGAGGGGGATCGCCGCTCGGTACCTAAATGGACATCTGTCTGCAAGTGGTGAGAATTGCATTGTGCATCACTTGTACCATATATTCCAATTCTTTTATTATTCTTATTGTCATTTTATTATTGCTATTATAAATTTCTTCCTTTCTGTTCTATTAAACTGTTCTTATCTCAACCCTCGAGTTTTACTTTTTTTTTTCTCATTCTCTACCCCATCCCACTGCGGGGGGAGAGGTGAGTGAGCAGCTGCGTGGTGCTTAGTTGTTGGCTGGAGTTAAACCATGACAATTTGCTTAGGCCAAACACCATTTGAATGTGACTGAACAATATCAGGACCCAAGCAGTGGAAAGAAACATCAAGGGTTCTTTGGAGAAGTTTGTTGCATTTGTTCCTGTTTTATGGCTGCTCCATATGTAGTTTACACTTGGCAACTTTTTTAGTTGCTTTTAGCTTGGGCAACTAATAATGCATGTTCACATTGTTCTATTTTTTTCATACTTGTAGTACTTGGTGCAGGATTGTGGCCTAAAGAAATGTTTGCAAAGTAATTCAGCATAAATGTGCCAGTCAGTTTCTTTGGTTATCTATTGGCAATACTCAGTTCCCACCTAGTTTGTTCAGTGCTGCTTTGGTAAACTGTTACAGATTTTAGCAGCAGGCAGTTCACAGTAATTATATCATATAATACACTAAGTAAATATATGATAAATGAGCTAATGTAAACCAAACAAGAAACGCAACTCTGGGGACTAACTGGGCCTGAAATCCTCGTGGATAAGCACAGCAGGTGAGCAAAGGAGTATGAGGAATAAGACAAGAATTTCTTAGAGCCTGTCTGCCACAAATATGTCAATGGAGCTGAGTCAGCATGGGAAGAGTGCAGTAATTTGCTGTTGATTCAAAAAACAGTAGCTCACTGCTACCCTTCTGGGTGATGTGGACAGCATTTGCCAGAAATGCTGATGACTAACCTTTGAGAGTTCTGCAGAGCTACTGCTTCTGCCACTCTTCAACCCATCTCTTGTGCTGCTGCATTCCAGGGACATTCCACTGGTAACAATAGCATGGCACATTGCTGCTGGAATAGCCACCAGTCAGCATCAGACCAGCAGCCAAAAAATGTAAATGATACCAGTCATCTTTTTCAAAGTCGCCGTTTAGGAAATCATTTGCCTTTCTGAATTCAAAAATGTTGCTTTTGCTTCACCTTTGACAGGTCAATATACATAGCAGATATTTTGTGTGCACAAATGAATATTTAGCAGCATAATTTATATTTCTTTTGTGTAGTATTTCTTTAACAAAATATTCTTCTGCTGTACTATTCCTCCAGCATTTTGCCCACTAGAAACCACGCCTTTTTCTGCCTTTCTTCCTCCTATCTCTGTTTATATTTTTCTGTATAGAAATACATTTAGTTATTGTGTTAATGATAGCTTTCCTGTTAAGTTATCTCTCTTCCTGACCTCCAGCATTTCTCCATTTTTGTTGCCAGCTCACGGATGCTACGACTGTAGGATCGTGCTAACTGACCCCTCTGGAGTTTTCACTTCTCCGTGCTTCCCCAGTGATTATCCCAACAGCCAAGCGTGCAAGTGGATCATCCGAGCACCTCATGGATTCATCATACAGCTAACATTTATCGATTTTGACATTGAAGAAGCTCCAGGCTGTATTTATGATTCACTGACATTAGACAATGGAGAAAGCCCAATGAACCTTTGTGGCATCACTGCCAAAGGATTATCCTATAACTCTACCGGCAATGAAATGATCGTGTCATTTAAAAGCGACTTCAGTATCCAAAAGAAAGGTTTTAATGCCAGCTATGTAAGAAGTGAGTAGACCCAAAGCATTTCATCCCTCTTATAGATGTTAGAAGGAAATGTCCTATAAAGATTAGAACAAAAGTTCCCAAAGGAATCAAGTCCTCCATGAGAAGGGAAAGGATGGGGAGGCTGCAGGGTAAAACTACAGAGTTCTCTTGTATGTTTTTTTTTTAACTAGTCTATTTTTCTTTGGATGAAAAGAAATTATTTAATTCTGGGACATGACATCAAGTGTGTTTGTTAGAAAAACTTTTCACATGCAAAGACTTTAGGTCTAATTAATAGTGCGTTTCCCTGCAGATTTATGCTGGAGTGTTTGGAAGCAGGACACCTGTCCTTCACGTCAGCATACCTGCGGAAGGACATAGAAACCTAAAGGGCAATGTGAGAGGGAACTTAGCTGAGCCAGAAACAAGGCCAGCCTGGACCTCTGTCCCACTGAAATGCCCAGCAGTGAGAAGGAGTTTGTGCAGAAGGCAGAACTTCTCAGAGCTTCTTCTAGCCTTTAGAACAAACTCCCAGGGATGAAATGGCATTGCAAAATGGCAAATGGCTACCTTTCACTCCAGTTCCTTGACCTTTCTTTCCTTTCCTTAAATACATAGCAATGCCTAGATTTTAAAAAGCCTAACAACTGCAAAAAAAAAAAAAAAAGAAAAAAAAGGCACTCATGCTTTTCCCCTTAGAAGATAAGGGTACAAATAACATGTGATTGATGTTTGTTTTGTTGTTTAAAGCATTAATTAGAAGTTGCTCTCACATGACTGTAAAGGGCCGCACGGTAATGGAGGGCATTAGGATGATCACTTACAGGCCCCATATGCTACGCACAGTTCGTTCCCCTTAAGGGTTATAATTTACAGTTACATGCTCTCAGTTCGCTTTCTTTTTGTTGAAATCACACACCTTAGACTGAATACCAGTATTGCATTGAGCATTTATATTACTGTAGTATGCTTACGTTCTGTTGGTTAGCTGGCTGCTGTAAAAACACAGAGCAGGGAGGTTTGCAGTTATCTCTTCAGTCACAAGCACATCTTCCTCGCGATTTTTTTTTTAATATTTATTAAACATATCATATATTTTAAAATCATTAAGATAGTAAACCCCAGGAATCATAAGACAAAAGTAGTCCTGATTATGCCAGCAAAACTTGTTTGCAGTTCTGAAAAGAAAAAAGGTTACATTATACCAGAGGAGCTAAAAATACTTCTTTCTGCTGAGGTCCTTTCATGCTCACAAAATGAATGTAGTAATAATTCTAGGAGCACCTGTTCTCTTGTGAAAGTGGAAGAAAATTTCCTGAAAGGTTTCTCTATTTGAAAATAGCAGCTCTTGCTGTATTGTAAGAAGTTGTAAAATCAAGTGGATCATAAAAAAGTGACATGCAATCAGGTTATGCAAAATTATTTACTTCTTTATTCCTCTTTAATATTTTAATGTTTAAGTATAAGTGACAAGATGACTTACAATTGGAATTGAAAGATGCAATGTTACTCTCAGATGTGTTCACTGAGGAGCAGAGGAAAGGTCCACAGACATAGTCAGAGAACCCTTTGTGTATATATACCTATAGGTAATGTATTTTTATGAGAGCAAAATATTACTTCCATGCCAAATTGAATAGTACCTTACATTCATGGATAGCACCATTAAAGTTAAATAGTCTTGGAAGATATCCTTCTATTTTGAATGAGAAGACTACTCCCCAGTCTGAGTAAAGGTGTCAGTGACCTTCACCAGTGACTTATATTTTAACGTTTCGCATATATATTAGCTCAGAAACCCTATGTCTAGGCTTTCTGTTAAGCATCTAGGCTAAGGCTGCTGAATTTTGTTTCATTATTGCAAATCTGTAACTCTCACCTGACATCTTGATTTTGACCATGGATGCCAGGAGAGCTGGCTGCATGCATTTAGGGCAAATTATAACTGTATTCTGCTTACTGCCTACAGTTGAGCAATTACATTGGGTTCAGAAGATAGTTACAGACAAAGATCATGGCAACGTTTAACCTGGCAATGGATACAGAAAAAAGGGCTTGGTAAAGGGATGACAATGTACTGCTTTACTTTCAGGTTATAAAAGCATATAGACAATAGGACATCAATGCGCACACACACACTGAAATTACAATGCATCTGCATGGCAGATGTCAGTGCTACACTCTCCTGTCCTTACAAAGAGTTCCCAAAGCCATTGGAGAGATTGCACACCCCCTCACTTCAGGTCCCCAATGGCTTTTCAAAGCTCCTTTGTCAAGGTGACACCATTGTTACTACTATGAACATGATACCTGGGCAAAATCATTAATTTCTCCCAGAGCAAGAGGAACAGCGTTACCTTCATATTTTCTTTCATTTCTCAGAAACAATCATAGGTAAATAATAAAATTAAGTAGTTTAGTTCAATTTTGAGTTTCACAGAATAATGCAAAGTTGGAAAGTAAAGGACTGTTCAAAGACACACACCAATTTACTATCTAGAAATGGCATTTAGAAAGATATTAGTGGTACATCCTTATACACAATATGTACACAAAACAAAATATATGTGGGAAAAGACAAATATAAGAGAGTAAGTTTGTTTGGGGAGGGAATTAGCTGAGAATAGAACAGCTTTTGTGTGACTGCTTGGTTTTTAAACTGAGTTTCACAGAGCACATTTTGTTATCCATAACAAGTTGGCCACCAGTGCAAATGTTGCCTTTCCTGATTGTCACCTCCTGCAAAACACCAACAGCAGATGGATAGGCCATATCCTCAGCTGCAGTACATGAATGTAGCTTTGCTAGTCTTGGGGGAATTATGTTAATTTACACCAGCTGAAGAGCTGGCATATTAAATAATTTTCTAGTAATAGTTAACTGCATAAGTAATAGCTCTACTGGTAAGTGAAAGTCACTCAGTCACCAAAAAGAGAGGAAGGAGAGCTGACAGACCTCTGTTAGTACAGAAACGCTTAAGACAATGTCATGTAAAACTAACACACAGTTGAGTAGTACTGCAGTAGCCCAGATTAAAAGCACAATTCACTGCGGTAGTAACAAAATACTCTCAAACAGGTATTTGGTATGTAGACACTCGCAGACCTCATTAAGTTGATGCATTTCTTCCAGCATCAGTGAAAGGGCAGTTGAAAGCAGTGAAGCTAGGAACAGCAGAAGCCACTGCTCAAGCACCAAACCATGCTGAAAAGCCCATCAACTGGAAGGAAAGCCATTTTCCCTGCAAGGGATTGTAAAATACAATCTAGGGACTCCTGGTTTGCTTATGTGTAAAGGGGTGTATGAGATGTGGGACAGTGAGCTGCAAGTAAGCTAGGGGCTCTAAAAAGCAGCAGGGGCGGGCTTTGTGCATCCCAGCGCTCCTGTAAAAGCAGATGTGGATCTCAGAACAGTGAGCTGCCTGTTGCTGGTCGCTCCTCCTGCGTCCAGGCTGCCAAGACTTTTGTACATTCTTCATGCATAAATAGCAATGTGTCCAAAAAAGCCCCCGTGCGTTGTAATCCAGTTATACTCCTAACAGAAACAATTTAACATCATTCTGAAAGTAGTCTAAACACTTGGATGAATATTCCAAGAATATATGTGTATTCTTCCTCAGAGAATAACCAGTTTCTCCAATACTAACATCTGAAATTCATCAGTATGATGACTGGCTGTGCAACAGTAATCAGGAAAGAGATCTGCGCTTAATGTCGATGGCAGGATTCTGTTTTCTCCACATGGACAAAATACTTGTCAGTTTTGTCCTTTCACTGTATGGGGAAGGTGCCAGTGGCTAAATCTCTCAGATGAGTACAGCAAAGTTGAATAGACTTGTTCAGTACTGGAGCAACATCCTGCCTGTTTATTTCTCTTCCTATACTGTTTAAATGTGACCAGGTGGTCCATAACTCTCCTGACCACCCTAATACAGGCTGGACAGTGCTTGTATGAATAAGCTTTATTCTTTTTCCAGTCTTGAATCCTTATACTTCTTCTGGAACTCTTTCCATGTTACATAAAGAAGCTTACAGTATAATTAACCCATGAAAAAAATACCCCTGTTTTCAATGGAGAGTTGAACACATTTTCTATCTATAATATTCTTACAACATACTTCTGCCCTCGGGAAGAAAAAAAAATCTATGAAGTAAATCCAGTAACTATAAAAGTCCAGTATTTTTCTCTCTTCCCTCCCATTCTCCACATGCTGGGTTGGTGGATAATGTGCAATGCTTTATGTTATTTTAGTATATAATATATTGGTCAAATTATGTCCTTATGTATATCCAAATATGGTAGTTTGGAGCTCAGAGTCTTTGCAAGCAGCTGGCAAAGGGAATTTGCAATACCACAGACTACACAGAATCCTTATACCCCATATATCTGTCTCATTTTCTGAGTGCGGTGTGACAGTCACCCTTCCCTCACATGTCTCACCCTCTCATATTGAAAGGCTTTTATTTCATTCTGAGAAGGGAACAGGTGTAGTAATTAAAATATGCATTGTGGCATCACTTAAAAATCCCAGGGGAGGCTACTGTGGCAGTTATTCTTCAGATCTAGCAAAAAACAGTTTCACTTCCAGCATATACACTGTGAAAATGTATAAAAGACGTAGCAGACGTGTGCTGGAGATGTGGTCTGCCACAGAACTGCAGAGCCAGAAATAAAACTGAGGGCTGCTGCAATGTGGTCTTGTTGACCTCAATGCCTGTGCGTGACTGATAACCTGAAACTTCTTTCTGTGGAGAAATTTACTAGGAGAATTTTGTGGCTATAAATGTGCCAGTAAAACTGAGCATATTGACACTTTATTTTGAAAAATAATGTTCTCCAAAGTAGAGTGAACAGAATTCTCATTAATATACCCATGGAGAAGAAGCATATGTTGTGTGATACTGTTTTCCACATCTGGTGGCAGCCATTTTGTCAGTGCAAATGAGAATACTTAATAATGATTAGAGATGGAGTAATTCTGCCCATGCCTAAATACCCTTACTGCAGTGCATATTTGCAAGAGAACTAGCTATTTCTAGATACTTGTGCAAAATCCAAAGCTGCTGACCCAAATACTAGCAAATAGTGAACAGCTTGGATATAAATATTCATGAACATGTGATTGCAGTAGTCAACCAAAAGGCTGCTGGGGACAAAATGAGAAGATGCCTAACGTTTTGCAGAAACCCATTAGCTGAATTCAGGAACAAAAGGCTTCAGTTTGCCAAGGAATGTAATGGGGGCTTTCTTCTATTGCGATATTTAAAAGAAGCAAGGCCTGAACTTCATTGGTGTAATGTAGTCATGCAGACAAGTAATTAAAATAATATATCTTAAAAGCAAGTCATACTGTGTTTTTCAAATAACTGGTTTATTCCATTGCCTAATGCATCCTTACTAGATGAATGAGTATTAATTTTTATAGAGTGAGCCGAGGCAGAGTTGGAAGTTAGTAGGTAATATGTCCTAATATCACTCTTAATGCAACCTGAGGGGTTGTTAACTGTCTGTAGCACAGCATTCTCTGTGCTGTTGAAAAGGAACTCTGCATATTTTCAGCTGAGTGCACTCCCAAACCAAATTCCACTTCGTGTGTGCTATCACTATATTACAGTGATAAAAAACACCTGACAAATGTTTGATTTAATGAATGTTACTTTAACCCCTGCTGCCAGTCTGCCTTTGTTTCTATATGATGAACTTATTTTTTTTGTTAATTTATTTATCTGCTCTTGGTTCTAGTCGCTGTGTCTCTGAGGAATCAGAAAGTCATCATTCCCCAGGTTCCCGATGTCGATGCTGTGTCCGTGGCAGAGACTGTCTCAGTGCCAGAGCTTAGCCAGTTTACACTGTGCTTTGAAGCAACCAAGGGCAGCAGCGATGACAATGATGACTGGAAGGTTTTCTCCTACACCGATGCATTGTCAACAGAATTCTTCAGCTTCGGGAAGACCACAAAAGGCCATTTTCTGTCCTTTTCAGGCACACAGTGCATCCTTGAGAATGCATTGCCCCGAAATGCAGAGTTTTTCACGGGAACCTTTCAACAGCTCTGCGTCGTAGCGGATAGCTTCTCGGGCAGTGTAGGTATATATGCCAAAAGCACCTATCATATAGTGTACTGTCCGGGTATCTTTGGCAAAGTTATCCCTGGAAACGGGAGGCTGGTGCTGGGCTCTAACAGCAATGAAGTGAGCTCTCTAAATGGGGACATTTACAACTTCCGCCTCTGGAATTTCACCATGAATGCGCAAACACTGGCCAACCTCAGCTGTGATGTGAAAGGAAACATTGTAGACTGGGAAAATGAATTCTGGAGTATTCCAACTTCAGCACTGAAAGCAGAAAACAATTTGAGTTGTGGTGAGTACGCCCTGCCAAATCTTTTTTGCTTATTTTCCCCCCACATTTCTGCATTGTGCTGAACATATCATATACCAGCACAGAAGAAAATGAGATTTCCTGTGAAAGAAAAACAGCTAGGTCTTACCTTTCTTAGACTTTAGCTCAACTCTTACCATACACAGAGGCTTTGAAAGGGTATAGAGTTGATTTCCTAAAGAACAACTCCCCTAAGTATATGGAGTTGCTGCTTGAAATGGTCTGCAGACTAACGCTTTTCCTAAACAGTTTATTGGCCATCTACTCATATGAAATGGGGATAACAGGCAAGCACCTGCTAGCCTCAAGTAAGATTACGGTGGTCTCTGGAGAAAAAAATGTGTGTTAACTAACTGTTTAGTAAATGTTTTTGTACCTGCTCTTTGGCCCTTTGATTAGCCAGAAGGAGCACTTGCTAGCCTTGTGCTGTGTGTGCAGAGCCAGCAAAAGCAGTGACAAACAGCAATGCATAAGACAGAAAAAGTACAAGAAAAGATTAAATTAGAGGAGGCAGACAGGAAGGCAGATTTTAGATCAAAATCATCATGTTTTATCTTCCTGATGACATATTATCAGTCCTTCTTTTAATTGGTAATTACTGAAGGTCTTTCTTCCTGTAGATTACTCCAGAAGATAAATTTCAATATATTGTCCAACCCATTCTCATTTCATGGCTCAGGCACTTGATCCTCATAAATGTCCAGGTGTAATTTTTATATATGTATATGTTATTACAGTTGGTTGATAATTTTCTACTGGAACATTTTTTCCAGATTAAAAAAAATCTTCATCACTTTGGACCAGTATTTTTTTTTTTTTTTAAAAAGAATATTTTGGTTAGTAACAACTTTAGAGATATTTGGATAATTATAAAATGCATAGGGGAAAATCTGAATCATGGCCAGCAGTAGCCCATACACATGCATATGATGCTTGTGAAAATCAACTGCTATCAAAGTCCATGTCCACAGAGTTTGAGCCCCCCTATTGTAGCAAATATACATTTGTTAAAAAAAAAAAAACCA
Source organism: Buteo buteo (assembly GCF_964188355.1). Lineage (NCBI taxonomy): Eukaryota > Metazoa > Chordata > Aves > Accipitriformes > Accipitridae > Buteo > Buteo buteo. Next base: position 27,928,288 of record NC_134179.1, read on the forward strand.
AAGCCCACAAAGTAAACAGTTAAAAATCTTGGTTCTTTCTGAACCACGTGGGGTCTCTTCCTATCTAATGTTGTCCTCTCCAATTTTGCCTTCTTGCTCCTCTGGCACCTGACTACTTATTCATTTAAACATAGTTTAAATAGTGTCAATATAAGCGTCTCCTGACAGAGCATCTGTCAGCGGTCTGAGAATCCTTAGCTTAAAACAGAAGCTGGCATCATTAAGGCATGCTAGTTGCTGTATCTAATAGCTCATGAGGGATTAAGGTGGCTAAAAAAACCATCTTGCTTGCTTTAGTTTACTCAAACCAAAACGTGAGGTACTCATTCACAGCTAGACTCTCTGGGACAGCTCTCAGCATGCCTCTGCTAAAAAAAAATTAAGCAACACCTCTATAAAAGCACAAGCAACTAGATGCCTTCACCCCTCTGCCAGAGCAAAGAAAAGGCTGATCTAAACATTGACCATGACTGACAAAGGTGTTCTGGACAAAATTGTTGTTGCTTTTCTATCAGTACAAACTGATCTGACAGAAAATAACTTCCCAGAAAATCTTATTCCTCTTACACTGTTATACCGTGAAGACTACCACAATACTTTTACTAAACAACCTACCAAGACCTCTGCAAATGTTGTGGTCTCACTTAATTTTGACTGGAGTATGGGTCTTGTCATTCTTTCTGTTAAAGACTGTATAGTCCTGTGACACAAATGTAATAACACAGCTGTGGTCATAGAAACAATATACTTGTTTTCATTCGACAGCTTTGTTCCTTGGGATGTCATTGTTCAGCAGTTTCCTTACAGCAGAACATTATTCTAGAAAATGTATATTGGCATTTCTATGTTAGGCCCAGGTGTCTATACAAGCCACTTCAAATGTATCTATATATAAGCATCGTTATTTCCTCTAACTAAGCCTAGGAGAAAACTAACTCACTAGACAGTCTTTTTCTTTTAAAGATATTAAATCACCCTCTATGATACAGGCTTTCCTGAACCAGAGTATTTCCTAAAAGAAAGTACTGGGTGCAGTGTCACTTCAAAAATGGTTACTCATTCCAGAGAAGAAATTGTTAGAATTTTCTTCCCTTCATCTTCTTGAATAAAAGCCTTCATTGTAAAACCGGCCTTCAACAGGAGAGTTGATGAGTCAGGCTATCAACCATGAATAAACCGTTGACAGTGGGGAGATGACTCTAACTGATTGGGCTTCATGTAGCAGCAATGGAAGGATTTATGCAGAAAGGAGGTTTTCACACAGCTCCAATAACGCTTCCCCAGGAAGCGGCATGTAACTTAAAAAAAACCAAACCAAGCATTTAGCAGTGATCTCAACATATCTGTGCCTGAACAGTGCTTACATTTTTCAAAGGGTATTATTTTCATGGTTTTTCAGACAAAGCTTTTACAAGTAGATTTATGGAGCGTAAAAACACTGGCAAATTGTTCCAGATAAACTTTTCATAGTTTTACCTTCTCTTACTTTATTCCTTAGACTAATGTTTTCACAGCTGTGCAGTCATGGTGGGGTGTTTCTGTAAGACATGTTGGAATTCTGTTTTTATTGCCGTACCTTTGCACAGCTTGCATTTAAAGGTATATGTACACAGCCTGGGTATCCAGAATAATTTTAAAACAAGTAGCCTAGGTAATGACAGTGGTGTAACAACACCAGTTCAGAGCTCAGGGCAGGCAAACTGAGGAGCATTTAATCAACCTCTGGTAATGATTTTGGAGCCTGCACTGGCTACACCTATAGCAGGATATGATCTACTCACTTTAAGGGTAATGTGGCTGCACGTCTGTCCATGCCTGCAATTGCATTTGCTTCATGTACACTTTGTATGAGTCCTTCATTCCCAAAGGCCAGAGGAATTCTTGATTTCACTGTCAGATTCAACTCAGGGTGGGATCTGTCTGCCTTAGGCAGCTGAATGATGTTTCAGGCTGAGCTAATTGCCCTCATTGGTGTTTATGAATAGTGGAATGAAAAGGGCTGTTCCAAAGGTCAGTGCATTTCATACTGGAGAAGATGTCTCAGAAGTTTTTTGCTGTGGGAGTGCCTGTTCCTCCCCATTGACTATAAAGAAAGTCTAGCGTGACGAGCAGATATGGATGTCTGAGTTTTAAAGATTTGAAGTGAGTGAGATATAGCACACAAAGTGTCCATAATACAGGTCCATATCTGCTGTTCACATTACTGACCATGCCACTTGGCTTCATAAAGTACCTTTTGGCAAGTATCTGTTTGCATCCAAATCATATTTTCTTTAGTGGACACTGAAGGAATGCCTAGTCTGGCCAGAATTCAACCAAATTAAAACTTTCAAATCTTATTGAATATATTAAATGAAAATATTCCTCTTTAAAGCATACAGCTGGGGTGTGTTGACCCTGACTGGAAGCCAGGTGCCCCCAAAGCTGCTCCATGACTCCCCTCCTCAGCTGGACAGTGGAGAGAAAATATAATGAAAGGCTCGTGGGTTGAGATAAGGACAGGGAGGGATCACTCACCAATTACTGTCATGGGCAAAACACACTCAACTTGGAGAAATTAGTTTAATTTATTATAAATCAAATCACAGCAGGGTAATGAGAAATAAAACCAAATCTTAAAAACACCTTCCCCCCATGCCTCCCTTCTTCCCAGGCTTAACTTCACTCCTGATTTTCTCTACCTCCTCCCGCCGGCAGTGCAGGGGGATGGGCAATGGGGGTTGCGGTCAGTCCATCACACTTTGTCTCTGCCGTTCTTTCCTCCTCAGGGGCAAGGACTCCTCACTCTTCCACTGCTCCAACATGGGGTCCCTCCCACAGGAGACAGTCCTCCACAAACTTCTCCAACGTGGGTCCTTCCCACGGGCTGCAGTTCTTCACAAACTGCTCCAGTGTGGGTCCCTTCCATGGGCTGCAGTCCTTCAGGAGCACACTGCTCCAGCGTGGGTCCCCTACAGGGTCACAAGTCCTGCCAGAAAACCTGCTCCAGCATGGGCTTCTCTCTTCACGGGTCCACAGCTCCTGCCAGGAACCTGCTCCAGCGTGGGCTTCCCACAGGGTCACAGCCTCCTTTGGGCATCCCCCTGCTTTGGCGTGGGCTGAAGGTGGAGATCTGCTCCACTGTGGACCTCCCTGGGCTGCGGGGGGACAGCCTGCCTCACCAGGGTCTTCCCCAGGGGCTGCAGGGGAATCTCTGCTCCGGTGCCTGGAGCATCTCCTCCCCCTCCTTCTGCACTGACCTGGGGGTCTGCAGGGCTGTTTCTGTCACATATTCTCACTCGTCTCTCCCAGCTGCAATTGCTGTTGCACAGGTTCTTTTTCCCCCCTTCTTAAATACTTTATCCTAGATGCATGACCACCATCACTGATGGGCTTGGCCTTGGCCAGCAGTGGGTCCATCTTGGAGCTGGCTGGCATTGGCTCTGTCAGACATGGGGGAAGCTTCCAGCAGCTTCTCACAGAAGCCACCCCTGTAGCCCCCCTGCTACCAAAACCTTGCCATGCAAACCCAATACAGTCTTCTGACTTAAGTGTTTTGTAAAGTTGGATTGGATTTTTTTTTAGCTTCACCAAATAAAATCACAATCTTTTTTTAAATACTCACTGAAGAAAATATGAAGGTCCACAGATTTTCCAAGCCAACTTTCAGGTGATCCTTCCATGATACAGAGCGAAGAGGACATTACTTAAAGCAGGTTTTGATGTTGACTGTTTAATATTAGCAAATATATTTGGGGGGGCGAGGGGGGAATCTCACACAGGAGCTAGTATGTTCACTTGGAACATCCTTCCTGGAGTTCATAGGAAGTGTACCAAGGAAGTGAACTTGCCTGTATCTCTTAATCTATTTTAAAAACAAAAACAAAAACAAAAAAGCCAAAAAAACTCCCCAACCCTGAGCTTTAATATTTGTTGAGGATCACAGGTTTTAAATTCTGCCCTATTTTTGTCGGCAATAAATGTAATGGTATCTGTGGCATGACATGATTTCTGTGTCGAGGCCCCATGCTTCATCTGTTCTTGCACCACAGGAAATATTTTCCTAGCTATCTTTACGAGCTGATGGGTGGTGGCTCTGTAATTTTATGGAAGGATACAATGTTTCATGAGAGAACCTCATTAAGTCAATATGATTCTGAAGTGGTAAAGCAAAAGCCAAAAGGGCAATGCTCCGAGTAGGTTCATATTCTGCCACGCTCTACAGCCCGATTATTTTCAACAGAGTGTGCAAAAGCAGCTGTATCTGCAGCTGAACCACTGGGATGCACAAAGTGTAATTAATGCAGTTTCACCAGTTGTTTTTCTGTAGCCAGTCTTACATGCCCCGGTTTTGCCTCCAGATCATCAAAGTGTGTGCATGTTGTTATGAATAATTCACTAGAGATACAGACTTGTAACATTATCTGCTTATAAATCATGCATACCAGAATATTAATCACGCCCACACCCCGGGCAGAGGAACAAGTTTAATCACCTTTTATCTGGCCGATGTCTGTCACAGGCAGATTACTCAGACGTGTGTGCTGGGTAGGTAACCTGTGCTATAGCAGCGGAGCGTGGTTGCTTCTCCCAAGGTGTGCGTTACTACTCATGAAGATTGCATAAATCCTATGGCCATACTGACCCCTCCGCTTAAAGCTGTTTCACAGAGTACACGCGAGCTGCATTCATTTAATGCGATGTTATTTAGCGAAAGCTAAGAAATCTGGGGGAGGACACGTAAGTGGCTGTAACTTGTAAGTCAGTGGGGTTTTTGTGGATCCCTCAGCCGCAACAGAAGATTAAAACACATAAATCTTATAGGCAAATGGCAGTATCGGTTTTGCCACTGAGAGAAATTAGGAAAAGGACTGTGTCACTGCAAGATATGTAACATATTTTCAGACTTTATAGTTTTATGCCCAGTAGCCAAACTTTTCTGATTCTTTTACTTTGTTTTTCTAAAGGGTCATACCTAATTCCCTCTTCTGCAATCGAACCAACCAGTTGTGCAAACCTGGGAAGCCTTTGCCAAGGTAAGAAGCCCGGGTCATTTTTGCAGTTTCATCTTAGGGAAATCTTTATTTTCCTGGGTTTTTTATTCCATTTCTTTTTATTATCATTTCTAAAAGGGTGAACTGCAGTAAAAAAATAGCAAGGAAAGGAATTCTTTAGTCTCATCAAGTGTGTGGGTGTCCTGTACATACAATATGTGGAAAAAATGTGATCACTCCCTTGATAATACATTTTCCAAATAGTGTCCATTATATCAAAACTGAATTAATTGACTGCTTTCATTTCTTTCTCCATCTCTTTTCCTCCTGCACATTTTGACAGTAAAATATTAACCAGGATAAGAAGTGGGTATATCTGTAAGTAAGAAATGAGCAGATGTAAATAAAGGAACTGATTATTATTCATTTTTTTTCCAATAAGCTATTTTGAAGCTAGATACTTTGAGATAAACAGGTAAAAATTTAACATCAAACTGCAAAATCCAGCAGCTATTAGTTAATGAAACACTTGTATCATCACTTAGTGATGGTTTAATAGTGTAAAAAACACCACATATAAGAATTCATTAGATGTTTTTAAAGGTCAGCTGAGCTGAATGCAAGGAATAGGTGAACCCTAAAGATTTCCGTGCCATGTGAATCATTGGACATGCAAGGACAGTTAATTCCTTCTGCTCTACTTAGAGGCTGAAGTTCTGTAAAAATGCTTGACATGAACAACATCAGCCCGTTTCCACAATACCTTTGTGAACACAGACTTGCTAATGAGGGGTGGCATGCTATGTTAAACTTTAATCACAGCAGCAGCTGCACCAAAAATAATGTCTAGCTCTGTAACCCTTTTCAGGCTGAATGGTGGAAGAAGGAGACAGGAAAGAATAAAATATAAAAGGGGAAGAGGAATTCTCAGAACTCTTTCAAAACCAACATTTACAAGTAAATCAGATTTAGCTTAAAAATAAAAAGGAAAATGCAGTCTGCTTGGGAAGCCAGTAAGAGATTTATGTCAGTCTTCAGTGTACTTCTCCCAGATTTTCCTGAGGTAAATTTGGTTCAGGTTCTTGGACCATATTGTACTGGTCTCCACAGGGAAAGGGAAATGCCAGTTATGTCCATAATCAGATTTCAAACTAATTTTCAGGCATCATATTCACAAAGCACAATATGATCTAAATACTACTACTGGAATACCTTAGGTAAATGTGACAGGAACAATTATTCAGTGTTAGTCTTTTTATATGTAGAGTAATAAAGCCACCATGTAAAGAACTTTGTGTATTCTCTTTGAAGAACTCTGAGCGTTTTCATCTATCAAAATGCTGTGGTGTGAAAGGAGGGAGAATATCTTTCATTAGGTCAGCTAATATGGCTGCAGAAATGGACACACTTTCAGCGAAACAACCCTGCTTTTCTAAAAGCTTCATCCTTTTTTCCAGCTTTATTAACTTGTCTAGTAGAAGATATTACCTCTAATAAAAGATGCTACCTTTCAAACTTGCCTTTCTTAACTTCTTAGACCATCGCATCTTCAAGAAAGACTATGAGTACTTTCATGAAGGTAATACTCTTTCCTTCTCTGAAAACTGTTTGGTGAAGCGTCACTGGTGTTCTGTTTGTCACTCTGGAAGTGACAGATCAGATTTACCCTGTTCATCATCATCATCATTATTGTCATAATAATGAAAATCATTAAAAGTTGTCTGTCTGTCTATTTTTGTCAGCACTGCAGACTTATTTTACACTGAGAGGCCAGTTTGGATTCCTTTTTTGTTTGTTTGTTGTGTGTTGTGCAGTAGCACCAGTAACAAAGTTTGTGGATGCCAGATTATGTCAGCTACAGTCCGATAAAAGAGTCGTTTTCTCCATTATGCTTAGCAAATATTTTCATTCATTAGAAGATGCCCCCTTTAACAGTATTGACTGGAAGATATAATCAGTAAGAAGCCCTATAACTTTTTTCTCAGACAATATAGCCCTGAAGTTTCAAGGAAGAAGAGCTTTGTTGTATTATAGGATGTCACTTTATATACTCATTTTCCAGTTAGAACCTGTTTGCAGCAGTGTCCAACTCTTCCTTCTCTTTCCCTAAGTTTCTTGTTTCACTGAAACCTGAACATGAATCTGCTCACTAAGCTGAGACCAGAGTTTATGACTTTCAGACTCAAAAGGTTAGCTAAAACAACCTCACAAAAAAATCAGAAGTGCAATTTCTTGCCTAAAATACAATTGTTTAACCTTTCCAGGTTGGTTCTTCATCAAAATCTACAAAAGCTATGTAACACTGTGAGGTTATACTGCACCAACCTTCAGATTTTAAAAAGAGTTTTCAGAAAAAAATAAATCTGTCAGTGAGTGGATTTGCATTCTCTAGGAGTTACTAGATAAAATTAAACTGTTTTCCAAACTATTATTTGAAAACTTAGTGGCATGATTTTTGAATTTCTCTAGCATGTATACCCTCCCACAGTCTGCTGGGGGGGAAATTTGCCGTTTTGGTTCCTCACTCTGATTTTCAAAAGTGTTCTAGCTGGTTCTCCTGGGAAACATTTGCCAGGGTTGTGTGGGGTGACTCCTGTTAGTGTCAGTGGGAACAGTGTAGCTGAAATCCTACATGAAGCTTTCAAAATATATATTCCACTTCAATTATTCCAAGTCTGATTTCAATTCTTTTCATCCCATGGTGTTCAATGGAGTTAATTGGATCCTTACATGGGCAGTTTAGTTTCGTGTTTGTTTGTCATCTTCAGTCCCCAAGTAGGGACAATTATTCTTTTCACAAGCAATATTCTAAGTGCGTGCATCTTAAACTTAGAAGATCTATTTTCTGGTCTTTGGACAGCCGTTTGGATCTGAAGCTCTCATAAGAGGATTTTGAGTTTATGAAAGCAGTACAGGACTGATCGTGCAAACCTCACACTGGCAAAACTCCACCTCAAGTCAGTGAAAGTGACAATTGCAGGATTGGGACCTCAGTTCATACCCATTCATCACTTTGTGCAGAAAATAATGATGAGTTTATTTAACATTTATGGCATAGTGTGTAGTTGGTTTCATTTTACATTGTCATGCATTGTTCCCATTTTGTCTTACCTTATTAACATTCATATTTCATTCAAGTTCACCTCTTTCTCATCTTTATTACCAGCTACTGTAAATGCTACTACTCCTACACCACCCACTGTCACCACTAACATGCCTGATACTAATAGAAACGATAAGCCAAACAATGGTAAGAAATCCTGTGTTACATTTTTCCTTGTACTGTGTCTAGAGCAAACTTATTGTATTTTAAGGTGTGTTTTTTATACTATCATAATGTCAAGGGTCATGTCTCAGTTCTGATCTCATTTACACTGAAATAAATCAGGGCTAATTTCACTGCACCATGTAAGAATGGTGTAAATGAGAACAGAACCAAACTTTGTGTTTAGTTGTATCATGTTTACCTGGCTCTTGTATGAAAGGGACTCACTTTGTGTCATCCATTGTATTTACCCATGCAAAGAACGAGGGAAAAGAGAGGGATTTTTAAAAAGGGTCCAAAAAGAACCATGCTATTGAAATGTTTCAAGGCTGCAGATTATGAGGCATTGTGTAGCTCCTGCTTGTGCATCCAGGGTGGTAGTATGCTGGGGTTGTCTGTTCCTCACTAGTCAGGCACAGGAGCCAAGTGGAATCATTCCTATGGAGCAAAGCCACTTCCACTGAGTCAACAGGAATCTTTCCACTGACTTCAAGAAGAGCTGGATCAGACTTTACTAGGGAAAATGTTGACAGTATCAGATATCATTTACTTTTCATTTAGAAAGATTAAGGGAAAAAATAAGGTAGTAAATGAGCCTATTATTAGCACAGGAAAAAAGCAGGGATTTCTTCTGAGGTTTTCTCAAATTCTATGATATCACTGTCTCCTGGAGATTGAGCATCATTTTGTGAGGCGCTGCTAAAATATTCATTAGTTTGTTAAAGATAGTTGTTAAACATTATTAACAACACAGAGATAGGTTTCTACAATTTTCACCTGAGGTTTAAAGATATTTTTTGTAAAGATTTATTTTTTCAGTGTGCACCACAGAAATAAATTAGAACCGGGGGCGGGGGGGGGGGGGGGGCGGGTGTCCAAATGCATCAGTTGTTACTGTAGGATTTAAAATTCTTGGAGTATTTTTTCTTTTGGCAGATCATTTCTTGTACATTGGCAATCAGGCAGTACAGTAGACAATGTGAAAGTATTTATCTGAATTCAGCCTGTTTGGGTTTACTAAGCTGTAGAAGTAAGAAGAAAATATTGAAAATTTCTTCCAAATTGTGCTTTTTTCTTTTTGTGGAGCCACTCACCCTATGTTGACCATGAGCAGTTAACTCTGAATTTTGTAACTGCAGAAGGAACTGAATGCCTTATTAATGTTAATATGAATAAAAATTGGACAATTAAGTCCTTTCTTTGGCTTTAAAACTCCCAAGAGAAAGTAGAAAGACTAAGAAAAATAAGCCAAATTCATTTACAGTAGAAGCAAATTAAACTTTCACTCAGCTAACTGGCATCATTTTCCACTCTTGGTAAACTGATTTTTAAACCAAAAGCAGACAGCCAAGAACAGACAGTTAAGTTGCATATATTTTCTTTAATCCATTAACTATGTGGCTTACTACACACAGACCTGCAGGAATTCAGAGTTCCTGCTACGGTTATCTTCAGAATGAAGAGAAATTCACCTGAATCCTCCCATTCACAACCACAGAGGCAGCAAGAGTCTAAGATAGAAGGGGTCAAAACCATAGGAATTATCTCAACCCCAATTATTTGGCCAGTGAAGCAAAGGCCTCTCCGTTTCAGTAAAAACTCAGCAGATGAGAACCCAGAGAGAAAAAACATGTACAGCTTGTTTCTTCCAACTACATCCACATCAGCTGATTCTGAGGAGACCGGCAACGATACCTTGGCTACTTTTACAGAAAAAACTGACCTAGATAATACTGTGATGAATCAATTACCAAATGAAAATATTTTGAATTATTCTAGAAGTTCATTCCATGGAATTTCTGATGCAGCAGGTGCTGTTACAGAGCCTTCTTTGAATGCAGCAGTTCCTTCTCTTCAAAGCAGAAGTCCTAATGCAGAGCTAGCACGGATTTTGGCAGATGGACTAGATCGTTCTGACTCTGAGTCAGCGGTCCACTCTCCCATTAGCAGTGGCAGCACTGCTTATGAACACAGAAAAGAAACTGTGTGGCTTTCATCGTCCAACAGTGGCACAAGCAATTTCATGCCTATAAGCAATGTCCTGGAGCCTGTGAGTTGGTGGAGTGAGACTGTATTTCATCATATCAACTCTGGCATTCAAAAAGACAGACATCATTTTCTTTCTAGCTTATCTGTATCACCCACAGAGGAGAAATCATCATTCCAAAAAAGTAGGCTAGATTTGCTAGACTTCACACCTGAAGATTTTTACCTGAAAATGATAGAAGGCAATGCTGATAGGAAAACTTTTTCTATGTTAGCAGAATTTCAGTTTAGAAAATCTAAACACATTAAGGAACATCACTCAGGAGGCATTACAGATGTAACGTCTGTGGAGACTCCATGTGCAAACCCAACAACTTTTTTTCAAAACATGAAAAAAGCATACACAAAATTTATGCCTGACATCCAACAGGCAAATTCAGTCCTAGGACACAGCAGAGAACTACAGACATTTTCAGCACTTCTGGTAGGAACAGGCTGGACAAGCTCAGCATATAAGCATGTTGTAACGACCCTGCCTGTTTATCAACAATCGTTGACTGACATATATTTGGAAAGTGACAGCATATTTATATCTAATAGCAATTACTGGCCTCATTATTTAAAACATTCAGTATATTTTCAAAAGCCAAGTGAGACCCTCAGAAATGGAGTACTGGAGAACAATTTAGATGCATTTCATGGTAGCAATGAAAACAGAGAGTCAGCTTTTTCCATATTAGAGCCAGAGAACATGAATAGAGTTGGCAAATCCTCAGACTCAGGTTACTTGGATTTTCCAACAAAATATGTAGATATTTCCCCTTCTTTAACACCAAGCTTCTGGACTGCTTCCTATCATTTGAAAGAAGAATCTCAAGTGTTTTCTGGGGATCCATCAGAAAATTGGTGGCTCTCATTTAGTAAGCTGCTTTCTTCCCCAACAGAGAGATTGCTATCCATTAGTTCACCTGCTAACTCTGACAGTATCTCTGAACGAACATCTGCCATTAGATTATTAGGTCACAGGGCTGAAGAAATTAACTTCTCTAGTCATGCATCAGCTTTAGAAACACAAATCTTTAGTTCATTTATTCCAGGCCTTTCAAAGAGAATTTCAGAAAGTAATGGCAGGACAATATCACAGTTGCAGTCAACAATGAACTTTGCAAACCTAATGGTGTCTTCCAACAGTGAATTTTATTGTGATTTTCCTTTCCCTTCCCTGGAAGCACCTTTGAGTCAACCCTCAGTACAGGTAAGTCCCTTTGATAAGGTACTTGAAAACTCCACAGAAAAATTAATGATATTTGATAGTTTGCACATGCAAATTGGAACTGACATAGTCAGTGATAAAACCATGACCTTCCTAAACAATAGGCAGCAGCTTGTTTCTGTCCTTCCAACACATTCAGGTACCCAGCCTTCACATTCAAGGGATAGCCAAGCTGCTTCCTTGATCAGCACACCAGTTAAGAGTTTGGTAAACTGTACAAGAACACATGGATCACTGCAGTCTCAAAGTCTTTCAGCAAATGATGCTGTAACAAATACTATTGATAAAGCAAGAAGTAAAGTTCAAATAGATGCAGGTGTTTTTTTAAAAAACATCAGTTCAATGAATTCTGACTTCCTTCCAATGACATTGTCTTTGGAATTAAGGCACCTTCTTCATTCAGACTCAAAATTCAGAGTCAGCGTACCTCCTAACAGCTACTCCACACCTCCACTCCCACAAAGTTTTCAGAACCATCTTGATGAAATTTCTCCAAGCCTGATCCCTCAGTGGGATGTAGCAGAGTTAAGCTTGCCAACAACAGTGACACCGAGAAGTCACCTAACTGTTTTACTACAAAACTCCGTTGAAAATCAAGGGGACAGTCTGAGATATTCTCTGTGGGCAGTAGAACAAAAAATCATAGGTGATAATGAAGACATAAGGAATTCTGTTGTTCTGACATCAACAAACATGTTGAGGCTTTCCAGATGGGCTTCAGAAGGGGAGGTGTATGGATCCTTTACCAAGCACAGAGAAGGAATGTCTTCTCTGAATATTGTTAGTACTCGTGCCTTGGATTTTGACAATGCTGATTATGGACATTTTGCAAATCTCCCTTCTATTTTGGAGTCATCAAGAACTGCAATAATGAATGATGCAATACCTTTGCCATCTTCATACGGTGGAGTTGTTATTCAGCACAAAGAGACCATCCTGAAGGGCACTCTGACAACACCTGCAGCAGCAATCCAGCACTCTTTCATGCAATCCCAAATGCCAGTTTCTTCTGTAACGTACCACCAGTCATCAGTTTCGACACATGTTCATTCCTTGGCCAACTTACCATCTGGGACAAGCCAAAATATCACCCTTTACCCACCACTGAATCAACTTACTAGCTCTCCTGCAGTCTTTTTATCTTGTTTATGTTACTCCTTCACTGAGCTGGGCTGCCTGTGTCCACCTGAGGTCAACTACAGTATGTCAAGCCGTTAAGTTAGATGTAGAAAAAAACTAGATCATCTTATCTATTAGATATTCAGTTTGTAGACTGAACATAGAAGTAGCTGGCTTTCACCCTTTAGATATAGATCCATTGAGCATATGAAAAGATTTTGGAATAGTAATTTAATTACAGTAGAAGGGAATTTGTAACATCTTGGTGATAGTAAATGTCATTAACATGTGATTTCTAATTTTTGTGCATTTCTCTAAGATAGCTCTCATGAGACTGTGAGAATAATGTATTGGGTTGCCATGTATTTTATATATTTTTATGCCATTTTTTTGTTTGAGATTGTATGAATGTTTTTCACAGTATTCCTATATTTTTGAGGATTTAACTTTCGAAAAGCAAAGATTTTCCAAAGGAAACTTTTGGATAATTTGCCTAACAGAATTAAAAAAAAAAACCAATCCTGGTATTTCATTGATCATTATATTTTTATAGTTGGTGGTAGGTGTGGGGAGAATTGTTTTTCCAGGTTCTTTTTCCCTCTTTTTTCAAATTATCTTTGGCAACTTTTCATCAATTTTCTGCCCATAAAAACATTTTTTTTTCATTCAGCATTTTGAGGTGGGTTTTCCACTGTTTAATTTGGAGAGCGAGAAATCATTTTTAGTTTTCACTATCTGCCACTGCAGTCTCCTGAGAGTGTTTAAAAACGTAGATTAGTTCTTTTTTCTCGTTCTTTTTTTGCCTCATTAAAACATGCTTTGGGTCACCATCTGGTGGAGATCTTGAAGCTGTTGACTAGTTTGTAGTTACTATGTTTGATTTTAAAAATACTTTGCATATTCCTATATTAAGGTGATTTGTCCATATACATAATTATATAAATAAGGTTATAATTATATATATGATTATATATGAATGTGTGAGAATATATATAATGCACACTTTCTGTATGTGTGTATCTGTATAGCACATATAAAAGGTACATTATACGTACAAAATTGAATATATGTATATACAGAGATATATATGTATAAATGAGATACAAGTCTTGCAAGTGTTTTCAACCTGTCCAAAGTCCAATTTTCTACTTCCAAAGACTTATATTTTTTCTCTTTTTTATTTGAAACTATCACAGTAATAATAAAAACTAAAATACATTTTCAGATTAAACTGCACACCAAATTTGTGTGTCTGCTGAGTTAAGGAAGGAAAAAAAGACAGTAAATCAAAAAGCAAGTTCATTCTACTCATATCTAAAATTTGATCATAGCTTACCAAAGAAGGTAACTGGTAAACCATCTTCCAGCAAGAAATTGATTCTTTAGTATTTTATCACAGAGGAATTTTCACACTGGTCTCAGTGATCATACAATCAATTCCATAATGAAAAGAAAGAATAATACTCAAGCCAGCTCATGAATAGGATAGTAACCAATATGTTAAATTTCCACAATTAAATTGGAAAATACTGACTTCAAAGTTTTTTCTAGATACTTTTATTTCAAACTCTTTTAAAATTATTATCTATGAAGTAGCAAAATTATAAAATTTGCTCCACTTAGAATAAAAGGTCCTTTATTTAGAGTCAGCAAGAGCAGTTCCTTTACAATCAAGAGACAGAAGGGGATTTCTGTATAACTGTTGTCATGTTCTGTTCTGTCCTATGTAGTGTTTCTGTAAGATTTACATAAGATTTCTATAAATACATGTATCTGTGATCAAGACTCACAAGTTCATTTGGTAACAGCCCTGAACGAAGCAATGCCACATGTGCCTATACATGCAAGTGAATTGATCCAGAAGTTCTTAAACCTCCCCCACATCCTGGGAAATTCAATCCAAGTAGAGTGCACAGAATTTATAGTAGCTTAATGAAAAAAATTTTACTTGTGAAAAGTATAAACTTTTAACACAGAGCATAACTATGAGACAATTTGATGTTATTTGTTAGATGTGAAATCTTGTAATGCAGTCTACCAACTCATGAGCTTAAAGAGAATTTATATTTACCTGCTGCCATTTCAAAACAATTTTACTGAATATAAAATTGCTCCAAGACAAGTGTTACACATTTTGTGACTGAAAGATGGTTTGTTCAGCTGCCATTTTTGTAAAGCTAATGTAGGTTCTTCTACTATCTGGCCATTGCCAGGCCTGAGAGCAAAGACTGCTGTGAAAACAAGAGCTGGATATCCCTTCTCCCACCTAATTCTGTCCTCAGTTATCTTGTTACTTTCAACTGATGAGACTTATCTGCTATCACAAAGTTTTAAGTCTAATCTGCAGTGGTTGAATTCTGGGTTGTAACAACAAGACTGAGAGCAGAATTTATGTGTGTTACATACTTTAGTAGTTATGATTATTTTTTAAATTCATGACACTTTCATGATCTTGCTTTTACATACCACATTAAAGGCATATGCAAAATACTATTTTATATGTACATTGTTTGTGAGTTTCCCTGTCACATTTAAAGTGTCTCTAAAAATATGGAGGGGGAGGGAATTCTTGTCTAATTTGACAGGACTAGTGAGAATGGGCCCAAGCCTGCAGGGCTTGTTTACTCCAAACTTGTATAATGCCAACAGGAGCTTGAGGTGTCCTTGTATCTGGGGTTCAGCCCAATCTTTATATTCATCAGGAAACTGAAGTCTCATTATTAAAGAGGTAAATTTGCTCAGTTTCTAACATTATAATGCTGTTTTTAATGGACAGGTGGGCTATTCTACAGGATATCTATAACTGTCTTTAGTTCCAACTCCAACTCAGTGTCGAAAGTACATGATGTGGTTGCAGAATGGGTAAGTTAAGTTTTCTCTCCTGTGTGATTACATATATGAATCTGCCCCATTGATGATATCAACCAGAAAAGGAAAAAAAAGAGACAATACCAATCTTAAATTGATATGTGTTCTCTGAAGATCTTTCTAGTATTGATTTGCACAGTAATGAATTCAGGTCTAGCTGGAGCTATTAGGCACTATGGATAAAATTTTGAAATGTCTCCACTATACTAGCCAGCTTCTTAAGAAATGTAGATACTGGTTGAGATTTTGGAAACTATGGAGAAATCAGAATTGTCCACTGAAAGAGGTAAATGTCTAAGTTCCAACATCACTATACAGACCAAAATTTTTCTCCCCAAATACTAATGTGGTTTTGAAGCTATATTGTGATAGAAATAATAAAAAAATAGGCAGTACACATTCATTTGTGTGAGGCAATACACTTTTCCAATTTACCTTAATATTTTTTACTTTAGATGTCTTCTGCCATAGGTCAGTTGCTGGGATTTCTATTAGCCCCTGGTTTTTCAGCCCATTTTAGCAGATAAAAGCTCCTTTCTGGGCCCTCCGGGTGGAGTATTCTTGAAGTTCTTGCCTCTGAAAGTTCCTCCCATCTGAATAGAGATATTCTTTGTCATTTTTGACAGTTCACATAGTGGCACTCACACAATCTGTAAGTAGTCTTTATATCAACTACTTACATGAAAATAGGATGTCATAAATATAAGGCAGTTGTTCTTTATTTTCCTTTTAATAAACCTGGAGGCTTTCAGCTTTCAGAAACTAAGGAAACCACCTATAGTCATCTACAAAACAGAAATGCAGCCGTCCACATCTGCCAAGGTTGTTCTCTTAGCAGCAGTAGCCCAGCGAAGGACCTAGGTGCCTGAGCCAAAGAATCTAGAAAGGTGTCACCTGGCCCTAGCAGAGTATGCAAAAGTGTCTCCCAGGGGGAAAACTGAGCAACCATTGCCCACTCAGAATAAATAGTACAAAGGTCTGAAAAAAAGATCATCATAAGGCTGTAGACTTTCAGGTGAAAACTGACCCTGTAGTTTTGTCAGTAAATCTTTTCTAATCGAAACGTTTCTAAGAATTTAAGATGAGGAAGAGAGGGAGAAAAGGAAAGTTTCAGCATCCTGTGCACTCACCTATTCACTGCATCATGACCTTACAGAGATTTCCTTCTGCAGTAAAAAAGCCCACATCTCTCGCTACCAGTTGTACATTTAATACAACAATCACCTCAATGAAGTGGGAGAGTGTTCTCTTTGCTTTGAAAAACCGAAGAGGACTTCTCAAGGGGGAGAAGGGTGAAATTCCAACTCTGTCTTAAGCAGCAAAGAGCCCCATTAACATTTCACCATTCATGTGATCAATGTCTTCCTGTTTTTCAGCTAAACCGTACTTTCCAGAACTGGAATTATACTGTGTATGTGGTCAATATCAGGTAAATGAAGGGGGAAGATGTTTATGCTATGTTCCTTTTGAGAATTAGCCCACCCTAATTAATGTTCATTTCTTTTATAGCATCCAACCTGGCTCCACAAAAGAGGGAGTAAGAGAAAAAAGAAGTATTAAAAGGTAACATTTTAAAATACATTTTCTTGAAAGAGGCAATGGCTGTTATTACAAGTGGCTTTACAACAGGCTTTATTGTCTATTATTGGATTAATTGTCTATTATTGGATTAATTGTCTATTATTGGGCATATGCTGCCAGTCTGTAAATATATGACTGCTGGCAAGCTGAGTTCTGGATGTGCTCAGAAACCTAATACTGGTTATTGTGTTTGTTTTGGTTTAAACCTACTGAGCTTTAAACCTTAACAAATCATTTTTTCAGCGCTCGGGTTTCATTTGTCACAAAACTGAATAGACATATCATATATGTGTGGTATGGCACACCCAGCTTTCTTTAGCAACAAGCTTTGGTACACTGGTACCTATCCACTGTCACTGCATTTATTCTCTTGAACCAGAGTCTTTTGAGTTAACAGACATGTTAGGAGATGCAAAACACTGACAAATCAGGCTAGAATTGAAAGCCAAACTAGTGTGAGTTAAACTATTTACCATATGCTCTCATTTCCTGACTTCTGCTGTGCTTGGAGGCACTGGAGTTGCGATGGCCTCAAAGGCAGCCAAAGAAAGTTAGATGGGTCACACCCCCTGAAAATTGGGCCTCAGGGGATTTCTTTGAAAGCAGCAGGCTGATTTCTGAGGGATATATGGTGAGGGAGTGAATCTTAGGACTAAATTAAGGGGAGGAAACCAAAACATAAGTATTCTTGTGAGGAAGGGGTAGCAAGTGGGTATGGGATGTATCTGCAGTGTAGGCAAAAGTCCCATAGGAAAGGACTTTAACTGCTGATTCTTGAGAACTGCCATGATAACAGTTGGGCTTTCGAATTTCAGAGATAGCCCAGTATTCCCAATTTACCATCCGGAAGTAGTTACTGATGCTTCCAGTTTCCTACAGAGTTTACCTAGATGTGAAAAGATTTGTAAAAGGTACTATCTCCTTCCCACACACCCACAGCAGAAAGGCAGCTTTTATTGGCAAAACGATTTAACTGGTATAGTGTAAATCCAGTCTCTGAATGGGCTATTTTGCTGCTTGACCTACATTTACAGAAGGGTGTAGTGATGTGGGTGGGAATTTTTTTCACACTTCTAAATGATATGGTTATGCCAGCAAAACCTTTTAAGTGGAGACCATGCCTCAGGTCTTACCAACAATCCAAGACTGCTGAGGAATGTAAAGTTTTCCTCATCCTTATTCCTGCAGCTTTTAGGAGGCTAGCAGCCCAGCTCGCCGGCATCTGTTCTTCCCAGATCTGCACACCCAATTTCTTCTCATCTCACCTCCCCACTATTCTGTCCTCTGGATTTTGTTTCTTCTTCCTGGTCTATTAAAAAAAGGAGGTGAAGAGGGAGAAATTATTCTTGTAATTCCCTTTTCCCTTTCCTTTCCCTCCGTTTCTGACATACAGTGAATATGGCACTAAATTAATTCTAATAATATATCACTGTTACAGCAAAGTAACCCCAATTCCTATTTACTTTGCTCATCTTATGTAATTTCAGAGGCAATGGAATTACATGTTCATAATATGTCATAAAGTTTTTCAAAGGGAGGCCTGGTCTAATGAGAAACTAGTCTTCTGATAGGCTCTAGTGCACTTTGTGTCAAGGCCAAATGGCATTTTGTCATCACTCTGCATACTTTAGTATAAATGCTAATCATGTTACAAAAAATGCTACTGTTCTCCAAATAATCAGGATTCTTCCACTGTGCATGTTTTCTTAGAAAAGAAAAAAAAAGAGAAGTCAAGATTCTGCCCAATTTAGCAACCCATTTGGTGTAACACAAGGATAATTAAAAATTTAATTGAGCTAAATGATATATGACTAAAAAATTACATTTCCTACACATTGTATGTGCACATATACCTATATAAAAATATATATACACAGGTTTTTTGTTGTTTTTTATGTATTTTTCATGGCTTGCATATATTTTCATGCATAATTTACCTCTTACAAGAGAAACATTTGGGAAAAGTTGGTGTTCTCCTAGCTTTAGGTCTTCTGAATATATGTCTATCATCGTACATTGCTTCCCTTCTGAAACAAAAGAAGGATCAGCTTCCCAGTACTCTTCAGTGTTCCTTGGTTTAGTCACCAGGTTTCCACTTCTTTGAGGTTCACACAGCTGTTTCTAGATTTTGCGAGGAAGAAATCTGTTGAATCTCTGAAGATCCAGAAAGCAAACTTTTTTTCCTACTACTTTCTGATCATTGCTTTCAAGATACTGTATTAGGTTTTCCACTTTCTTGGATTTGTCCCAGGTAGCATTTTAAGGAAATCTTACAAGACACCAGAGTAACATTTTGGGGTATAAAAAATTAGCAGGTTACAGGTTGGAAGTTTTTAATTTCTAATGGAAATAAAGTTAATTTCTCACTGCTAAGGTGATCCACTGAAATGTTATGGCTGAGGTCTTGTACATAACTTGCTTACAATGTGATTTCATACAGTTTCTATTAATTAAATATTCCTACAAATTATTTCTGTGAATAGTTGTCCAAAGATTTTCTTATTTCTCCCCTGTGGATAGTCAAGAATACGTCTGCTGCAGTTTTAGACATTCCACTATTTCCCTTAGTTTTTAAGTACTTTATATTCTTTTTACCTTCATGTTCATCTGAACAGAATTTCACTCCACAGTTAAAATTTAAGACCTAACCCGTATGTATCATGGTCTTAACTTTGTCTTTTACAGAACTTAACATATTAGTCTTACTCTAACTCACTAAACCTTATCTCTCTTTTCTGAATTTTCCACAAGGTCATAGCCTTCTTATTTCTAAGATCTCATAATTCCTTAAATTTCTCTTTGAGAAGTTTTCCCTCTCTTTATATGAATTCATATTCTTACCATTCAGATCGTGTCTTTTTTCCTTACCTTTTGGATTAGTATTTTATACAATGGTCAAAAAACAAACAAACAAACAAACAACAAAACAACCTTTCCCAACCTTTTCTATGCATTTTGCTTTGCTTCAACCCTTATTTACCACAGTGCTGCCTTATCAAGGAACTTCTGTTATCAGTCTCCCCACTTAGTCTTCTTGCAAGTGAAAGAGGAAGAATCATTACAGAGAATGTTTCAGAGAAGAAATAGAAGCTGGAAGTGGGAGGTAGGAAGCTGGCTTTTTTTGGCATGTTAAAAATAGGTGTTTTCCAAATAAATATTTTAAACTCTACTGCATTCTGGAGAAGAGCAAAACAAAACAAAAATATGGAAGTGGATTGTTATTCTTTCATTGCTGTGTCCTATGAGCTGCAGAAATCCAAAGTACACTGTGCTTATTAGGCATTTATGTACACGGTGATGAGAGACAAACAGAGTGTGCCAAGTCCAAAAGTGCATATTATTATCAGCACCTTTAATACTGTGAGATCTCTGGATGACAGCAGTGTATCGAGATAATATTTTGGTAGATTATTAACTACTTTAATAGACAGAATTTTATCACAGCTATACTTGACTTTGTGTTTGTGTTTTAAGTTTTTCCTCTGGTCATACTGTTCCCATCTCTTAATGAGAGCACAGCTGTTCAAAATAAAGTAGACAGGAGTTCAGAATGTGCTATGGACATAGCTGTTTCTTTGTCCACCATTATTTTGCACAAACCTTTGAAAGTGAAGCCGATTTATGGATTTTATGTAGATAAATTATAAATGTGTTTGTTTCTTTCATTAATTCTATGCCTTTTAGCACTCTGCAGCTTTGTCAAAACTTTCTATGACTGCTGCTGCTGCTTTTCTCAGAAAGGTCCTACTGATCCTAGGTCTTCCCAGATTACTATATAGGGCTGCCTCAGTAGGGGAATTAGTCTTTAAGAAGCAGCTCAGCTCCCCTGCTTCTCCTTTCTTCTTTTATTTTGCAAGCATTTTTGAGAATTCAGGCCCCAATTCATTTATAACCTTTTCTCCACTTAACACACAAGTAAGATTATGTTTGCTCCAACTTCCACTACTTGATTGTCACAATTTTGGCATATTTCCTGCGTTCAGTTGCTTCTACTATGTGAAACAAATTAATGTTAGTACTGTTAAACAACTCATCCAAATTAAAAACCACAGTGGTAGCCACCTGTGTAAAGACCACTAAATTTAAACTGAAATCCCTTCTCTTAGGAATGAAAATAGAGTGGAAAGCAGGAAATCAGAGCTGCCCTTGGCTAGTCCCACTTTTTTTAAGTCCGTGGGAGTTTTGCCACCAGTATCAGTGAGGCAGATTCAGGCTCCTGCATGCTATGTTCTTGGGTCCCGTGTTGCTTAATGGAAAGTTTAATGCACTTGAATAAAACTTAAGCTAATTAGGTTGTGTAATAGTTTTCAACAGGAGTTAGCAACATTGGAGGAGCATAATTTTGGTTTTATAAATATCTTTACAGAGTAAAGTATTAGGCCTTTGCATTCTCTGTAGATGACTTCAAATTATTTGTTATGAAATAATAATGCTATTCTTGTTGTAAGTGAACACATCTGTGATGCCTATTCGTATTTTAAAAATTTTCCTGGTTTCTTCTGGTGTGGTTTTAGGAATAACTTGGACCGGGCCCACTTCTACTCCCCCCAACTTCAACTTCAGTGTTACCAAAGGCAATAAGGGACAGCTTTGACCAGTGCTGAGCAACATTTTAAAATGCCACATAGTGTGTACATTATGGGTAATATTTCTGCTTGAAAAATTGACCAACAAAGAGCCAAGCAGAAATCTACAGGTTTCTCCACAGTGCCCTGCTGGCATCTTGTGTCCATGACCTGTAAAGAAAGCCTTCATCACAGATGGAGGAATTTGGGAATTCTTCCCAAGTGACTCAAGGATGATCCCTTCTTAGTCTTCTGCTGAAGCTGCCTGTTCTTGATCCAGTTTCCAATGACTGCCTTTGTCTTTCCACTGACTTTAACTGGATTTAGGGTAAACCTGACATTGTTAGATGCCATTTTTAGGAAAGTAGTATATTGGGGAATGGGGGTTTTCATTGTTGTTTTGGAACATAGTTCAAGCATAACCAAAAACTCATTTCAGTGAAGACCAGCTGTTGAAATGTGAGGGATTCCAGCCCTTTCTGTTTTGCTTTTCTGCTACATTCTCTAATAATGAATAGTCTTCATACCAAATCATCACATATTATAAGTGCTTTCTGTTGAAAAGCCATAGTTGTTTTCATTCCCACTCCAGATCTGCAAGGAGGAGCAAGGCCCGGAGACATAAGGACAGGCACAGAGGGGTGACCATGCTCCTCGCAGCACTGTTCTGATACAGTAGCCATTAACTTAAAACAAAGGCTTAGGAAGCTTTTATTTTTAGTAGTCCAAAAAGTAGGTGCAATTTTTAGTTTTGTGCCCTGAAGTCTCAGATACTGTTTTTTTTCTATAACATCACCTTCGGCTGAGAAAGGAAGCTCTTCACCCTTGGCATTACTTTGAACGTGTCTATTATGCCCAGTCCTTTTTTTTTGCTCTCTGTTCTGAACATTTTAAAGGTATCACAGTCAAAATCAGCTCAACTAAAAGTTTACCCAAAACTCAGATGCTTTTGTGGAATGCTTTTAATTTCCCTCTACTTTCATATTTCTTTCTGTCTCATTCAGTGTGTTTTCTAACATTTTGTCTGCTGTTTGTATTACATCTTCACTGAGTGACTTCTGCAATAGTCAGCTCTTTTTTTTGTCTGTCCAGTTAACGTGAAGAAGTCAGTAGTGTTTACAGGTGACTATGTGGGCCTACCTGTGCTGCCAGTCTTGAGTTACAGCTACCCGTCGCTGCTTATCTTCAAAGCCAATGTAACAGCAAGATTGGTAAAGAATTTAATGTTGACATCTTAAAACTTTTTAAAATATGCCAAGGTAGTTAGGAATGAAATTCCCAGTGCCTTTTAGTGGAAAATTAGACTCCCTGAGTATTTAGGTGCTTTAAAAATGATTCTTTATATACTTTACAACAACTAACATTAACTACGAAAGAAATTAACAGTGAATTGTTAAACAGTTTGACAACCACAGTAATTCAGTATTAGTTCAGCCTGTCTAGTAGAACTGAAATGAGAGGAGAAATATGCATTGCTAATCATCAACCACGTATCTTCAGGTATGAGACAGTTCGTGCTGCACGGTTCGCATGGTTTGTTAATCCTTCCTTCAGGCTCCTCGCATCGCATAGCAGTAAGACCACAGCCTGTGTGTAGGCACACTGTCCTGGAATAGCTCTGAGTCACGCTGCCAGAGAAGAAAGCCGGCTTTGTGGTATGTGCCATGGCAGCGCAGGCACCCCCACCGCCTCCTTTGCCTCTGATGAAGATGCAGCTCCGTAAACTCCTCTCTCGGAGCCAGCTTAGCTCAACAGACCAGGACAAAGTGGGATAGACGCCGGTCGTCCCCTGCTTTGCTGTTTGCTCCAGCTGTCACCATTTCAGTCAAAGAGAAGAGAGGCATAAATACTTATCCCCATTGTGTTTACCTACACCACAGTCCACTTTTTTATATTGACAGCAGTAATACTAGCAGTACAGGTTACTGCAGGGGATGTGTAATTTGTAATTGATTACTGCTGTGAGAATCTGTCTGGTTTTATATGGCACACAATAAAAGATGTAAGGTTGGGTGTAGCAAATCTGGTGACACCAGAAGAGCATGGCAGTGTTGCCATTTATCTGAGTGTAGGCCTACTGTTTCCGAAATCAAGAACTTTGTTCTTCACCATTAAAATGTTTTCTTTTTGGGATCTGAGTGTGACAAAAGTGGAAGGAAGCACTCAGCTTCATATTGCGTCAGCTGTCAAGTTAAAAGGTATTTATTTACTTTGGGAAGCTGGCATGAGTCATTCTGAAAAGTTTATAGAAAATGTTTTCATCATAACATGGAACAGGCTCTTATTACACAGTATATATGACTTATGGTCTAAGAGTTTCTCAGAAAACAAATAACGAAGTTGTTTAACAGATTATTTTTATCAGGGCTTCATAATCAATACTTTTCTCTATAATTGTTTGAGATAACTGTAACCAGTTCTACCTCATCTATCATTATCCCTTCTGTTTTGTTGCCATTATCCCTCTGCATGCTTATGGGTATAAATATCATTTTGGTTAGTTGGGAGTCCTGCAATAGGCAGCATAGCAGTAGCAGTGACTGTTAACTTATGACTTCTGTTTTGCAGCCAAAGTGCTGAGGTAGGGAGTGGCATCAGTATATTAAGTTTTCCTCTTCTGAAGTAAAGGGAATAGATGAGTGAAGCCAGAATCTTTTAGGAAAGATGGTTAAGTGCCAGGAGACTCTGGGGCTGAAGTACTGGAGGGTTGAGGGAATTGGCAATCCCGTAGGCAATTTCCATGCTTCTGCTAAAAATAAATGCCATAATAAACTTGTGCCTTGTAATATATACAAGGCATACAGCAAAAGCCTGCTAATGCACATCCACCCTAATGAGGCTATTGCCATATTTTAAACACTCCACAGAGACCAAAGGAATGTTAGGAGGAACTCAGTATCTCTGGGAGCAGGGCAGGAGCAACCTGGCCAGGGATAGCTGGAATTTCTCTGCTAAAATACATCCATTGGGGAAAAAACAAGCCAAGCCAGCAGGTAGTCACATTTTTATCTTCTCCAGCAACATGTTACTAGTAAAACAGCAGATATGGCAAGAAAAAAGAGAAGTGTACTGGTATTCAACAACAACAACAATAACAACAACAAAAACCACACACAAAAAAAACCCAAAAAAACACCAACCATGGACTGTGTATATTTATTTGCTTATTTCTTTACAGCTGCAACAGTGAAATGTGTGGAGAATTTAGTTCACATTCATGATTTCTTTCTGAGGTTTGGGCTTTTCTTTTCTTTTTTTCTTTTTTTCCTAGACTGAAAGGTTGTTTTTCTAATGTCAGCTCTTTTAATGCCATTTCACTAGTGAGAATACTTCAGAATTATTGGTTGGAGTTACTCAGTTTTCAGATTGATGTCTGACAGAAAGAGGGTTAAATCTGCCATCTAAGAGGAACATCTGTACACTAAGGTACAGTTTTATACTGTACCAGATTAGGCACCTCTGGAAAGTGCAACTCTATGCTGTCATCATGGGGATGTCTTTCTGGAAGATTTTTGGAAATGGAGTCCTGGTCTGTCTAGGAAGGGGTACCTGAAAACCCTACTAGCCCTCTCCCATGCAGCACCCTACAGATTTTTTTCTCCTACTCTTCCTCAAGAAGACCGCAAGACCTTTTAGGTCACTGCTGCTTTCTCGCATGGGGGGCCACTGGTGAAGCACCTCTGTCCAGTGTGTGCCCTTCTCGCTGTATGTGTGCTGGCAGTGCTGCCACTTCCCAGGCTGCCAGGAACTGCTCACACACCGCGAAGGTCTGCCTTTATTCAGGCTGCTGGGTATCCAAGGGCAAGGCTAAGATGAAGACAGCCCAAAGTAGGCTTGCTTTTTCCTTTTTTCCACATTTTGGCTCCCATGGAGATCCAATGTTCCATGCTTCAGTGGCGTCACCTCCTACTAGCCAGAGCCAAGCAATGCTCTTGGGTACCGGCATATTCTCTTCTCCAACATGTGTTTTCTGTGTCCCAGGAGGAAATTTTTGAGCCTTCCACTCTGGGCTGCTTTCCTGTGTCCTGCTAGAACTGCTTTTCTGTTCATTATTTCCCTTCCAGAAAAGCTATGTTTTTGGACAAGGGTGGGGACTGTTTTATTTCTCTCACAGGAAAGAGACTTGGGCACTTTGAACTACTTCTTATGCCCAAGAAAGTAGCAGTGGGCTACAGTACAAAACAGCTATTACTGCTCAAACTTGAATTACTCATCTGAGCAACTAGACTTTCCTAATTAGGACTAAAAGTTTCAGAAGTGTGTCAGGGTGTTTTTCTCTCCATCAAAATTTAAACATTTAAATGTTAGGCATCTGTTATTTATTAATCTTCTAGTCTTCCTCTGTAGACTGTGAAGAGATAGACCCTCTGGAGGTTGACTTGTCCCATCCTGACAAGATTTGTAAGGTGGGATGAATCAGCTCTTAAGTTCCTAAGCCATCAGCAACCAGATTTTTAAACTTAATTAGGGCCCATTTAGAACTCACAACTTTCAACTTTATGCTTTCATCTTTTACTATCTTTTAAAATAATCTAAATATTCTGAAAACATTTCTTAGCTCTGTTGATGAGATGCTTCTTTAATGGTAACTAGAGGATGAAATTTCCCAACCGTACTTTCTTGTTGTGGTCCTATATATACAAAAATAATAATTTACAGATAATGAGCAACATTGTCTTGGTGACATTGTTCCATATGCAGAAAACCAGAGTTTGTCAGATATTTTAATTTCCACACATTTGGCTTCTGCTGTTCTGACTCAAACACTCAGATAATTTTCCTTGCAGTTTTGGGGTTTTGGCTCTTCTGGTTTATAATTCTACCAACAACATCAATTTAGAAGAGGAAGACATCCGACAGAAGCTCATAAATAATAATGGGACCATAGAAGGAGGATACAAGCTTCATAGTGTGAAAGTTGATCCAGTGGGTAAGTAGTTTTCAGTTTTGTTACACAACAGATTTTGTTTGCTTGTCCATAAATAAGCATCTTTGTGTTAAAATAATCACAATTTCCAAACAGTATGACTGTTTCAGATTTTAAACTGTCCCTTTAAGCCTCAGTGTTCCACTAATCTGAGAGAGCTGCGCTCAAGATACCTCTTTTAACACAAACACAGTTGTCCACATTGCTTTAGTTAGTGTTTTGCTGTCTGGTTCAAAGAGGCTGGGACAGTTCCTGACAGCTCCTCTGGTAGTTTGAGGATAAAGAAATATTATTTACAGCCAGAGCTATAAAGAGACATTTTGGACCTCCAAGGCCCCTCATGCCCGCTCCTCAACTCTGTTGCTTGTGCTTCTGCCAGCTGCTGCCTTTAATCAATTTTCTTCTAGCTCTCATCTTTTCCCATTCACCTTCTTTCAGTCAGAGATTGCCCTTCCCTTGGGAAGGAGGAGGTAGGGACTGGTGGAGTGCAAGTGGATGCAGCATGCACATTTAATCCTTTCCCTTGAGCAGCAGCAGTATATGTTGTCCCCTGTTGTGCACTCCTCTATTGCCACTACTCCATAGATAACAACCAAGCATTTCATTTGAAGACAGCTTTGTGCTGTAGACTGGTTGATGAGTTGAGGACAAGAAATGGAAAATTATTAGATCAAGAAATTTACCATTAACACTGATATACTTTTATTTTTACAGAAAAATGTTTAGCTGAAGAAAACCCTCCGAACTATTTTTGGCCAGATACCAGACCAACTGTGACCAATTTCACATTATGCCATGGGAGCTCAGTTCAGACTGCATCAAGAACCTGGTAGGTATTCAAACATCTGAGAAGCCGAGAGCTTCAAATGCAACTTTCTGGTTATATAGTTAAACTGCATCCCCCATAATGGTTGCCATTGGCTGGTATTGTATTTCAGGAAGATGGTTTCTATACTGTGAGAGATGATGTGTGTGCAGTAAGAGTATGTACTTCATTGGTAAGAAAAAAAAGCTCATCAACCACTTCTGCAGGGCATATTGAGGGTCACAATTAATACATGTTCAAAGGGACTATAAAAATAGCACCTTCTTACAGAATGAAACTGCTTTCTTCAAGTCATGCTGTTTATGGTACTGAAACCAAAGTTTCACATTTGCTACCACTCCTCTACTACTATCTGACTTGTATGAGAAATTCTCAACAAAATTCTATGAAGATGAGATGTGTATTTGGTTTAATTCAGATCCTCTCATCTCATTAAGGAAAAGTAAAAGAAATTCTGTGAAACAAGTATTTTGCCAGTAGTTAGTCATAACTGGAGGTGGGGATAATCTTATGCTTAAAGATTTGATCTTGTGTTTCTAAGGTTTAGGATAAATTTTCCCTAATGTAAGCTTTCTTTGGGAACATGTACAGAAGATTTAGATACTGTATCTCTATTTCCCATTTGTAAAATGGGAATATTATTACTTCCTTTCATATATTACCAAAACAATATGGCTTTGATCTCCTTTGAGTGCCTTGAACACGGCTATGATGATGCAATGTTAATTAATTTCTTCAGTATTTAGGATGATCACCATTAAATGCAATATGGTAGCCTTATCTGCCTACATTGCATCTGGAACATGTTCTGAGAATACCGTATCTTTTACTTTTTGAAAACAATATGGCAACATGGATATGAATCAGCTTTGAGGTTCTGTGCCAAACAGGAAAGCAACCAGCATTATATTTAACTAACTCACTTCCTCAGCCTCTTAATCTTGTACAAGAACTGCTGGATTCTGATTGACCAAATTTTGTTGTAGAGAGAATAGTGCAGAAGCCAAATTGTTTTGTCAGAGCCTCAGAATCATTAAAAATTAAAGTTTCTGGCCTTTGCTGCCCCAGTATTGCTTATCTTTATTGTTCATTTGTGGTCTACACAATACCATTGATTGTCCATGTGCAGCACTTCTCATAAAAAAAATGGCTGTGTTCTGCACTGTGCTATTCTTTCCTTGCCTCTGCCTCCACTAGCTTTTGCCAATATGGAGCACAGGTGGGATGTGTTTTGAAAGAAGAGGAAGCTCTTCTAATGGTCTCTAGTCCTGCGCATCCCACAGTAGAAGGTTACCTGCTAGTGTGCTGCTATAATAGCGATCAACTGAGGAATAACTTTATTCTATCATGTGCTGAGTGAAAGGGTAACTTTCTCCCATCCTCCATCCTGCCTTTGCCATGCTATGATAACATGACTGTCTTCAAAGAAAACTGAGGGAAAAGTGTGTTTAATTTTGGAGCCACATCTGGGTATTTTTCTATGGTAAGGCTTTTTAAAAAAGCATTTTGAAAAAATACACCTTTATATCTGCCCCTCACCTTGGACCTGGATCTGATGGTGACCTGCCCTAGTTTTTATGGGTAGCATAAGTTTATATCTCCACATAGCTCCTCTGCATGTTCTTCTGAGAGGTATTATAGCCTGCTATTGACTTGAGCAAAGCCCTTTATATCAAAGGGTAATTACAGGAACAGCATCCAATTAGGCCATAATAGGGGCATAATAGTTTGTGGCAACATTTGGGTCTTTCCTGAAATACAAGGCCAGAATTTCCACTGATGCAGTTTATCAAATCAGTATAGGAATCAGCTGGGAATTTGTCCAAAAGAACTAGGGTTTCTCTCAGCACTGTTACTTAATTGATCACATATTTCCACTGTCAAGCATACATATTTCATTTTAATAGGTGCCAAGTTGCTAGGAAAATTGTGAATTGAGAAGAGTAGACCACTGTGACACCTACAAAAGAAATATGAAACATTTACATAATTTTGCTATCGTATTCATGTGAATTTTGTCATTTTTCCTCTTTAGCTATTTGGGTCTGCAGAATTATACATCATACTGGGGCCAGCCTGATCTTAGAAATTGCACAGGTGAGTATATTGATGTTGGCCATTGGCTAAAGGAATAGTTTTGTAGACTTTGGTTACTGCTTACTATAAGGAGGTTACATTAAGGAAGAATATGTTCCTCCTTTATGTTATTTAAAATCTTTCTAAAAAATCAGTGCAAAGTAAATATTTAAACTCTGGGGAAGTGCACCAAGTTGAACTCAGCCCAATTCTGGATACCAATTAATGAGATAAATCAAACTCTTCAGGTAATTTAAGCAAGAATAGAGTCAGGTGGTAGCTTGCCTCAATTTGATATTCAGGTTCAGACAAATTTTTAAATGTTTCCAGTGCCTGTAGGTGCCAGTGGAAAGACTCCCACTCTCTTCACTGGGCTTACGATCAGATATTTTCAGATTTATTCTCAGTTTGCAAAACACCCCTTGATGTCATTCTGTCCTTAAAGGAGTAATAAAATAAATAGACGACAATTTTATGGCCCCGTTATTCAGTGCCAGAGCTAGAGAAGAGAATGATACTTTCATAAGTAATTCAGAGCACCTACAGTAAGCTCCTACTCTGAATTGCTTTCTTGGAGAAGCCTCTTTTTCTTTCTCCACTGATAGAGGGGTCCTAGGGTGCCTGGCTACCTACCTTAGTTGATTGAGTACTTGCAGTCAGGCTATATGAAAACATCATTTCATGTAAAATAACATGCTACAGTAAATGTAGCAAAAGCTATATTATAAAACACAACATTAAAAAAGCACAGCCAGTTGCAGACTAAAGAAGGCTGATCTTCTTTCAAGATCTTATTTGCTAATTGCAATAAATCTCACGTATTTTGATATTGTAAAATGTTAGTGTTTACATTAGTTTTCTATCGAGGTGGCATCAAACTTAGAGTTTAACATGTGATTTACACTAATGTATCGCCATTGGACACACTATCAAACTTTTCTTACCAGGAAGATTCTTCTCATTAAATTTGCTTGTGCATTGTGCTTGCCAACACTCTGAGTAAGAATACAGTCTTCTGAAGGAACTGAAGTATTTGCAGTGGGGTCAGACTTTCTCCCCAAAGCTTAAAAGGGTGAATGCTTTCTCAGTAATAGTGACTTTGGATGCATTTCTTTCACTTCAAGAGTGACACTCTTTCTCCCAGTGAAAAAGAAAGGATACCGTAAGGAGAAAAAAAAGAGAGAAAATGTTCTTTTTTATTCCTTACTTTCCCTTTTTTTGTTCAATCAGTCCTTTCAATAATAATTCTGATTTACAAACTCAAATCATATTAAGGAAAAGAAAGACAGCCAATGAGGACAGCGTATAATTATCAGCAGGTTCTATATACTTTTTCATAAATTATAAATTTGATAAAATGATAAAATCCTATGTTCATTACAAGTACCACAGAACATGCTTTAGCTTTCAACAATGAGGATAAAAATTTGTATTTCTGAATTTCTTCAGGACTTATATGCATTTTTTTCTCTTTTTACTTCATTTTACGTGTACACTTACAGAAAACGCAGCTGATATAGCCAATCAGCTTCTGAATCTCACTGGTGAAGGGCAGCAGCTAACCTCAGACAAAGTAAATGATGTTGTGCAAAAGCTCAAAAAAATTGTGAATGATGAAGAAATTGATGAATCTCTGGGTTCTACCGTGGTCACAATTTTTTCCAATATTCTAACCAGTTCAGACAGTGTATTGGCAGCATCATCTTCAGAGTAAGTATTTCTGCATTTGAGACAAGCTTTTGAGAGCAACCTGCAAGCTTGGAAGTGTTCATCCTTCCATATGTAGACAAACAATTGCAGTACAAAAATCAAACTTTTCTGATTTGCATCAAAAAGAACTTTCCAAATTAGATATACAAATATTTCTATTTGTACTAAAATTAATGTGCCTAGCAAAGTTAAAGTATTTGGATGGAAAAGAACTCTCCTGATATATGACACAACATAGATCTAAGTATTGTCGGAAAATTATTTCAGGACCAGTGATATGTAGTCATATCATTTCTGTCAATCAAAAGCTTCTGTTTTCAACAGAGGTGCATAAATTTACAGCCCTACAGTCTCCGTGTGAATACACAGATGGGTGATAGAAACACAGTCAATAATAAGAGGATCATCTTAAACATGGAAAGCATAGAGCATAACTTTTTTTTTTTCTGTATTCAGTTTTTAGAATAATTTTATTTCTGTTTTTAGAGCTCTAAAAACTATCGATGCCTTGGCTTTAAAGATACAGTTCACTGGACCATCCATGAGTATTTCAACACGAAACCTCGCACTTGGAGTGTCTTCTATAAACTCAACTTCATTCAGAGGTGGTTCTTTCAGTGTCAGTCCACAGAATAATGCATCTGATTTCCAGGTATGGAACAAGCAGTTGTATTTGAACGTGAAATGTTCCTGTTGTTCCAAGTGTGTTTACTGTGGTTCCTATAAATCCACTTACAACTCCCAATTCTCCCCCTACTATTTCCTTTTTCCTGCAATCATCCAAACAGATTAATGTATTTCCTTGAGTGACAGGAAACCCAGATAAACTCACATGTTCCATACGGATGAAAAGTAATTTGCTTACAAATCCAGAACAGAATTTTTTCCGTTTAAGGGGGTTTTTTTTACTAATGAAAAGGGAAAATAATCTTTAACAGTCTGCTGTGTTACCCATTGTACACTAGCTAAGAACTCCACTGATGCATTTCAGCTTTAGAATAAGACACCTAAAAGTAGGTATCTACACATAGATTTATGCAGATACAATAGGTCTTCAACCTTCCAGTATAGTTTAAACACCTACTACTAACAGAGACCTAAGGGTGATCCAGTTGTCCACACATAGGTTGATAGGCTTATGCCATTTGGGATGTCCGAGGCAGTTCAAGACATTCATGTGGAGCTTGACCAGCCTAGACATAAAAAATAAAAGAAACACAGGTCACTCAAAATACAGAATGGTCTCCAGTGCTACAGTATCTAGACAGGCTGCTATAGTTAAGATATTTATCATCACCTCAAAAATATTTTTTCTTCTTTTTTCACAAATATAAAAGCTCAGGCATTTAAAAGCTATGAAATAGCATTTGAGATGCACATGAGCACCTACTGGGATTTTCCAAAGGCTCTGTTGAAATCAATAGCAATGAGGTGCGGAGACTTTTTAAATTTCACTATATGCCTGTCTGCATTTTATGGCACCTAAATGCTTTTAAAAATGTAGTGCAATGTATTTTTTTCACAGTTATATAAGAAGTCTATGACAGAGGTAACGTAATCTCAGTTTCCTGGGAGTCTAACCATTCAAATACAGAGAGCCTTACTTGGAGAAACACACAGAAAAGATTAAACAGAAAATTCAAGAAATATGCTATCATTTGGGCCAGAGGAACCAAAAGTGAATTAAAATAAAACATGGCATTATGAAAAGTGTTAAAGACTATCACTGGAGTATACGCATCTTATGGAACCAAATTAATTCCTGCTGCAAATTGGCAAGACAACAATCCTAATAAATGTCTGATCATTTTATAAAGTACTATGTACTGTAAAAATCAAAAACAGTAATGAAGGCAGTGCTAGAAAAAGTAGTAGTAATATAATAGGCTGCAGGCCTTTTATGTGTTGTGTATATAGACTTTAGATCAAAACCCAAATGCTGGTTGAAATAGATACAAATGGATTTAATGTAGTTGAGTTTTCACATGTTTATATTCATAGATATTTTGGCTAAAATTCTTTGAATCGATTTTATTAGAAATTTTTTATGATTGTAAATCTACTTTTTTTAGCTCTCTTATTATGAAGGTCAATAGCTGATTGTTCTTTGATTGTTATCAAATGAACGTTTCTCCTCCAGATTTCATCCTGTATTTATGGAAAGAGGAAAGGAAAAATTCTGAAGCCAGGTTTGGGATGTTTGCATGTATAATAAGAATTACCATCTGTGGCTTGAGGACATCCAGGAATTTTTTTGCCCTGGAATCATTCATTACAGCACTGTCTAAATAATCATAAAACCCAAACTCTGTCAAATTATTTATAATGTTCCTATTGGAACATGAGTTTATTCTCAGACTTTCACATTTCCAACAGCTGACTGAGAATTCTTAGCATCCTTCCTACCAGAAAAGTCTGCAGCAGCTGTGGTCACTGCTTATATTTTCCATGCCTATCAGGAAAGATACTTGCTATCCCTGCTGGAGGGAGATTCCCTTCTGAAAGCCCAGGTTTTTCACCAGCGATGTGATGATCTATCCCAGGCTCATCAGGGAGCATTAAACTCTTCAAGCTGTATGTCAGAGTGTTTCCAGATTTTATTTCATATTTTTTTCTTAAAGAAGATATCAAGCAAATGTATCCATGGCAATTTGGAAAGATTCTTTTTCAGTCCCCTGTGTCTTTATGTTTCTTGCCAAACCTTTGACTGACTTAGCTCTTGGTGATTCATATTATTAAATTGTTCCTGTAATATATCCACACTTCTTTATAGAAGCCTCTTCCACTCTATTTGCAGACAATACCTAATGGGACATCTTTATCACACACACTTTCTGTTTAATGTGGCAGAATTGTTCTTTGAAAACCTTTTATTCAACTGTATTTAGCCCTGTCAGAAGATACCTATGAACCACTTCTCACTAATTTCCAAGGGTGCCTGTTATTCACAGTAAATCAGTGAAAATTTAGAAGTTAAATAAATCTATCAGTAGCCTATGGCTTTTAACTTTCTATTAGCTAATGGTGCTTTTAGAATCATACAGCTGATCATGAGAGGCATAAATACATGAGCAAGTTGCCTCTGGAGAAGTCAGGAGTGTGAGTTTCCTAATCTCACAGTGAAATTCTTAAATGCTTTTACTACAGAGCCACTGTGAGATGGCTTGTTCCCCTTCCTTTGATGGGTAGGGTGGCATGAGTGTGTCACCGAGGGAGACAATGCAGTCATAGAATTACTGCCTGGTAGCTAATGAAATGCAAGTTTTCACCCTCATTTATTTCCTGCTCACTAGTTACATCCCTGTGCCATAGAGGGCTTTCAGCTGTCTGACAGGTTGCCAGTATAGATTAAGCTTACATTGATGGCAGAAAATGTCTTTTTTGTGCTACATAGCACAATAAATATAGAGAGATGACATTAATCATTATTTTAAAATCTCCGTTCTCTAACAGAGAAACTAGAAAAGCTCCTAAGAGAATTAATTCAGATGTGCAGATCAAACTAAGTAATACAACTCAAGAAAGAAGGATTTGGAGCATATTTTTCAGTTCTCAACGTTTTTTGGTATGAGGAAAAGTGTCTTGAAGTTTACTGAAAATTATTATGACTGCCATTATTGCCATCTCATTATTTCCAAATCATCATTATAGCAGTGGAGATGTTTGTTTGTTTGTTTGTTTGTTTTATCTAATAGGTTTTTTTGTAGCAGAAGACTGATCTCATGCTTGAAGGGTGGGAAAACTTCATAAGCCTTTTTTTTATTTATTTATTGCATCAACTCTTACATAGGTACGGGTCATATTAGTGTTGATTGGTTCTAGACCCATGTTGAGATATCTTTGTGTAAGGGTGTGAACTCAGTTGTGACAATGGATGGTTTGATTTTTGTTTGAACATGTTCTTCTGTTGTTTTTATTTAACAGATAGATTTTGACAAGGATCAGACAAATGCCTTCGCTTCTGTCGTTCTGCCACCAAGTTTATTGAAGAATTTAAGTCAAGATGAGTTTG
Source organism: Buteo buteo (assembly GCF_964188355.1). NCBI lineage: Eukaryota > Metazoa > Chordata > Aves > Accipitriformes > Accipitridae > Buteo > Buteo buteo. The sequence goes on from NC_134179.1 coordinate 27,963,469, forward strand.
AAGTTATATCCAGGGCTCAATTTACTTTCTTCAATAAAAATGGTCTTTTTCAGGTAAACTTTAATGTGTTTGAAGTCATTTCAGTTAGGGTGAGACAAAGCCAGCTGCTAAAAGTTTCCTGTAGTGTAATCATTTCACAGCATCTCATGAGTTATAGGAATGTCAAGGTGATAACAGATGTAGGCACTAGAGACAGTGTTATGTTCAGAATGACAAAATAGTCCAAGTGCCCAAGTTGAATTAAAGTCAGTGATTTGACTGCAAATTCCTGTCACATGTGAGATAAACTCTTTCTCGGGTTAATCTATGGAAAACTGTATCCCAGCTGCTTATAATCAGAGTGAAGTAGCAAGGCCTCTTAAAGGGCATAACTTCTGTTAAAATGCATTAATATAGGTCCTTGATGTTCAGTGGAGCCAGATTCTTTTCTATCAGAAGAGAATTTGGCCTATAACGCTGTCAAGTACTCTTTCTTTCTCTTTTCCTTGGTTGGCACTCATATCCAGCTGACTACTTAACATTCAGCTGGAAACTCTGGGCTGATGGTCATCAGCCAGAGAACATTTGTTTCTATACATAATATTCTTCTTTTCATATATGTGTTCTCACAAGCACACTGTATTTTAATGTGGAATAAGGATAACAATACCTGTACCTGAAAACTAAAGGAACTCAAGTAGATTTGGTTTTTTCTCCTTTGGGTGCCATCACATGCTAATTATAAATAGTTCCTGCACGGTAGATGCCAAAAAAATTAGGAAGAGTTTGCAGCTTGGAAAAATAACAACCAAAAGCATACCTATTTTGAAAAAAAATAAAAATGAGTCAATTAAGAAGGAAACATTGTTTCATAGTGAACTGTAGACTGAGCCTCAGAAGACTTGAGTTTGTTTTCCCATTAGTATTTCAAGTGACCTTTGGCTCTTGTGCATCCGCAGAACTCTGTAGTATTGTATTGTCCCTATATTATCGTTTTTATTGGCAGTGTATCCAGATTCTTCAGATAATCTAGGCAAGAAAATACCCATGACCCTCAGTTGCCTTCTGAAATACACCCCAAAGTATCTTTAACTATTTAAAATAGTATTCATTTTAAGCCTGCTTTTATGAAAAACAGGATGGATATATTTAATAAAGAAACCAGAAGAATACAGATGTAGGCTTGTCATAATGACATAAAATCATATGAAGAATGTGTCCTTTGAAGGTGCTAGAATGTGTTTCTAAGGGATACTTAATAAGTCATTGAAAAGCAAAAAACAGGAAAATTTGCACCTACATTTGCAACTAAAATTCCTTTCCTTTTTCTGTGTGTTTTTCAAGCTATTAATGGGTGACATGTTCAACACAAGTAATCAAAAATGTGTAAAACTTGCATTTTAGTAAGTCTAAAAATAAAATAAGTCTAAAAAAAAAAAAGGCTAAAAATAAATTGTTCTACATGCCATCTCAAACCCAATAACTTTATCCATTAGTATAAAAGTATTTCATAACTATATTTATTCCAATTGCAATTTAAAAAATTCCCAAAGCTATTAGCTGTATTTCTTATAAACATTCAACATAACAGTGAAACATCATACTTCACAGCACTGGAGGGGTTTTTTTATTGCAACTGAGAGAATGCTAGTAAATTTTATCTTGTCATTCATTAAAATCAGATGGTTACATTATTTAGAAGACTATATGAAAAATTGATGTAGGCTATTCAGGGTGGGATTCATTTCACCAAAGGCCGGTGTGTTCAATGCGCATACCTGTGCCTGCACTGTTATCCAAAAGCTTCCTTCAAAGACAGTTGATGGAAAAGAATGGACACCATTGAGGTGTGACACATCTCATCCTAGTGCAGGACTAGGCATCAGTTGCCCAGACAAAGGAGGGTAGTGCAATTTCAGACACCCCAAGGTGCAAAGGTACTATTGGCCAACAGATGTGACAATGAACCTGTAAGAGATGTGAGATCTTCTGCAGTAGCAGCTGGAGACTGGGCAGGACACCTTAAAGGTTCTGAAATGGACACTTACTTTTAGGCAACTAGTACTTGACCTAGATGTATAGAATAGGTAAAATGGATTATGCCCTGGATGTGCCAGTTTCCTTTCATTGACTATGTTAAGAAATGCTAGAATGGCTACTTCAGTTCTAGACCTTCTTTTTACATGTCTAAAGTTAGGTTGGAAGGATCATCCTCATGAGTTCTGAGGACATGAAAATAATGTCCAAACATGGTAAATATGTGAATTGTAATGATTGTCTAGACTAGACCAGATTTATATCACTGACACTAGCCTCAGCATTGCTTTACCTTGTACGTCTATATATTTTATTGGCTAAAACCTTTCCCCTAACTGTAGCTAAGCACAGCCTTATAGCTAAATAAGCAGTCATCTGTATTTTACTTCAATGCACACATAATTTCTTTTCCTTTCTAAGGACAAGTAAGAATAAATTGCCTTCCTTAAAGAGACCATCTGATATTTATTTCTAGTTTTTGTTATATGCTAGAGACAGAATCCACTGAAACCCATAGAAATCTGTCCAAAGGTTTTCATAGACTTCATCAGATGTTGAAATTTAGGTGGTAGTCAAGAGGTTTTCTCTTGTTTGAATGCTCAAGAACTGTCTAGAAAACTGCATTTTTATTCCTTTGCAACTTTTAAGTTTTTAGGAAATTATGTCACAAAGCTCCAGTATAATCTGAAATACTGTGTTTGAAAACTCTTGCATATGGTTCTTAAATGAAATGTTCTTCTCAGGATAATGTGCACTTAATAACTGAATCTATTCTGTCTCTCATAAGTGGTGGGATCTCATAAGCCCAGTGCTAAGCTGATACCTGATACCTTGTCAGGCTAACAAAAGTAAGGTAAAGTGAAGGAATCAGGGGGCTTCAGGAGTTTGGCAGCCCAGATTTTTGGAGGGAAAGTGAGTGGCAATAGACTTCATTTGACCTAAAATCTGCTGCAGGCAGTGACCAAGCTTCCCAGCTTCCCACAAGGCTAACCAGGCATGTGACTATGCAAGTTTCAATGGAAGCTCACTTCCATTTTCATAAATCATCAGTTTCCAAGGAAAACTTCTCATTTGGAAAATTCTCAACCTGGTGCTTTCTCACTGCAGGTTAGAAATGGTATTTCTCAGTGATAACATCAGTCTTCTATTTAAATTCCAATTAAATAAGACCTTGTAGGAAATATTATCTCCTACAGTATGTAACACTGCTTTGAATTTGTTTACTACTTCTTAGTCATTCATTGTAAGATAGAGGATGATTTAGCAACTATACACAGAAAACACGTTATTCCCAAAAAACTTTGCATCTACTAAAAAGGACAGCATCGACAATAAGATAAGAAGGCTAGTTCATTCTTGTTTAGGGAAGTGAGCTAATCTTATAATGGGTTGTTATCTGCTACATTGTTTAAGTTATAATTTTGTTGGCATCAGACATAACGATTAAAAGGGGAACTTATGCCTTCTAACCTCTCTCTATAATTGTGCCTATATGTTTATGACTATAAGGAAAATAGGGAAACTTCCATGAGGCAAACCCATAATTTGATTTTATAAACATAATGTTCTTATATTGCATAATCAAAAGTGTAGAAATGCTGACAATTTATTTATTCTGGCACGCTGCAAAAAATGAAACATTGTGCTCTAGCTTTTATGTTATGTGCTGTCTAAGCATTTATTATATTTTTCTGAATCTTTCAAAGGATGCAGAAAATCCTGCCAATTTGACCAGTTTTGTGGTGGCATGCAGTATTGGAAACATAACCATCCAGGATCTTCAGGATTATGTGAAGGTTACAATTAAGCACACCAAAATTCAGGTAAAACAAAACTGGTTATTCAGAGAAACAGGAATGCAGATTATATGTAGTAAAGGCTAAGCATATAGCCTGATTGATTTGGGTGGATTTTGAGTAAGAACATAAACTCAAATGGAAATAAAAACTCTAGAACAAAAGCAAGTAAGCAAAAAGTAAAAACAAATAAACTCTCCTATCCTCACACATTCCTGCTCTGTTCATGATCTAGCATCTATCTGAAAGACTATTGATTCTGCCACTCAGAGGCAATTTCTGTGCCAATAACTGGAGGCAAAACCTCTGTTCATGACCATGTTCATGACCAGTGACCAGGGACACAATTTATTACTCTGGAACTTCAGAATGACTTAAATTATTTGATCAAACATCAATTGCTTTGTTAACAGTTCCCCAAGTTATTTTGTTGTTATGTGGTTTTCAGCAAAGGAAGAATGGACAGAACCACGTTGTTAAAAGATGACTACAATTAATTTAGGGAAATACAGACCAAATGCAACCTTTTGGCACATAGTGTTTCAGTTAAAAAACATGTGAGCTTGACTCTGTTCTCAGACATGTTGTCAGTAGCTACTCCAAAAGAGACGATAGCACTAGAGAAGTTAAGAAAGAAGCTGTTAAAATGCATTACCTGAGTAAATTGTTTAGGTAATGAGAACCTGGTTTGTAATTTTCACAGTTCAATTAACTTTATCTTGCATTTCATTATAACGATAATTTTAAGGTCAGACAAAACAACCTCAACTTAGGTTCAGCAGGCTTTTGCACATTTTCAAGGCCAGTTACATAGAGGATTCACTGAGAAGTCCTAAGAAAGTGAACATTAAAAAGTATTTAGACTCTGTAAAGACATCATACTCATGGATAACTTTAGTGAGACAATAAAACTTCATTATTCGGAGGATGTGGAAAAGGAACAGTGCAGAGGAACAGTGCTCTAGATTTTATAATCTGGGTAGGTCTGTCTTTCCAGCAGAACAAGTTCTAATTTGACAGTAAACAAAATTTCAACAATCCAAATGATATTTATTCTTCTGCTCATTAAATGAAAAGATATGTAGGAAAACATCTGTTGTAAATGCATATGTTGATGAGGTTTATGTCTGAAGAGGCATACAAAGTCTACTTTTGCATGTGTTTTTAGGAAGATCCTAAGCCTACCTGTGTCTTCTGGGATATGAACAAAAATGGTAAGTTTAAAAATACTGTAATTTATTTTTTTTTTTTTGTGGGGAATAAAGTTTTAAAATCAGTCAGTCTTGGCCATTTTGCTTCTTAATTAATCCTTGCAGAATTTGATGAAGTTTTTAGACTGTATCGTTTCTTCTGGTTAGTACAGTTGCTTGTAACAGCAGATGTTAAATATTCTTTTAAAAAGTTTTTTTATGTAAATTTGTTTAACATTTTAAATTCATAAATTAAGTTTCTCTACTTTTCTGTATCCGATAGCAGTTTTTCACTGATCTGTCTGTACGTGCAAATTAAATAGTGATGCTGCTCAGACACATTAATGGTTCTTAGCCATACTTTTAATTGGTCATTTTTAAAATGTTGGGTTATTTGATTGCAAGATTGTGCCTGTTACAAACCTTAAGCTGGTTTTTCCTCCATGGAAGGTTAGGAACTACATTACACAAACTTCAACCACCTTGTAAATGGATGACAGTCAGCATGATGAGGTCCCATATGGAGACACACATTAACGAGGCAGCATTTTAGCCCATTCTTCATTGCTACTGCCTAACCCATGTGTGATGTTACACTCGGGCTCTTCATCCTTTGCACAAAGTCATTCTCTGGGATGACTTTCCAGATCCTTCTATTTTAGAGATCACTACTGAGATGTTACTCTTCCTTATGATGAAACAGATAGAGGGAAGAAGTAACTGTCCTTAGCAGCAGGATTTCGGGTGGAGGTGTTTAGTACAAAGTCTTGCAAGAAATGAAGTTTACCATCCAAAGTTGTACTCATAAGGATAAAAATAAGAAAGAAAAAAAAAAAAGAGAATCCAGTTAGGAAGATAAACTTTAAAAGCACATTAAAGGAGAAACACACAGGGAGGAAATTATTCTCAGTGGCTACTGCTTGAGTGGGGGAGAGTTTTAAGTGGTTTTGGAATATCTTGACAGTCTTGAGAGATTCTATCTTGAATTTGAGGTAAAGTTATAGGGCCAGTCAGATAATTTGCTGGATTTTGCCTGGAGGTGTGCAAAAATGTCTTTAAGGGTTCAGAGAATATGAATTATTTGACAAAATTAGTTAGTATTTTAGCAGAGAAAAATGAAAGGCGTAAAGAGAAATACAAATTCTAGTCTTTAACATTTAATTTTTAAAAATAAAATCTACTTATTTTTCAGAATGGCCTTTTCAGGTGGGTCGAGAAGGGGGTAGTTTACTTCATGTTGTTTCTTAAGGCCACAAAGGATCATCAGGATTACCCCCTCTGACCTTCTGCATTACACGTGGCAGAGAGGAAGGGCGGGACCCTCTGCTCCTGGGCCATAAATGCTTTCATGTGCCTGGGGATATATGAGTAGGAGGGAGGCAGGTGCAGACATCACATCAGTGTAGTAAAAGGGAGTTCTAAAACCATCTTATTGTTGGGTAAAACTAAGGTGTGTCTTAATGCGTGATCCTCATAGTATGTCTTATTCAACCCTCATTAACCAAAAAGCTCCCTACCTTTATTATATATCTCCATCTATTGCTTCTGCTCAGTAGTCCATTACTGGGACACTCATTTGGTGCCATTCTCTGCAGAAACCAGGAAATCTGACACTTGCTTCTCTCCTGATTGTTTTTAATGTTCACTCATTCAGTTTGAGAAAGCACTTCTGCATCTGCACCAGATGAAGTGAGAAATCTGTTAAAAGAGTGCGTGACATGAGTTTGTTGGAAAGTACAGTTTCTCCTGTTTCATTTCCACAGGTGGCAATGGTGGCTGGAACCCTGCAGGCTGCCAAGTGCACACAGAGTCCAATGAAAATGAGACAGTTTGCTTATGCAACCACCTCACGCACTTCGGGGTCCTAATGGTAGGCAAACTCACTGTTCACTAAGTTATCTTTCCTAGGAGCTCAATGCAGTCTTCATCTTGGGTTAAGACAACTCTCATTTTTGTTACTTGGGTTACTCCTTTTGCACATGATTTTTAATAATGATACATAATTTTGCCCCCTATTGTCATAAAGTTATCTTTTCATAACAAAATAGCTAGTCATAAGGATTCTGGACTGAGATAATGAATAAAGTTAGTAATGAAAGTTGTTGTCGTTGTTGTTATTATGTTCTTTACAAGTGGCTAAATATTGTAAAATAAAAAGTAAAATGTGCCCATAAGAGTATTCCAAATTTTGAAAATACTGTGCCACAGAAGAGCTGGGGTTGAGACTTCTGAGCGATACCAAAATACAAATAGCATGTTATAACATCCAACTTCAAAGCTGGGACATGGCTGGGCAAAAAAGAAAGGCAGGGACTGTAAAACCAAGGCCCAGCACTACAACTTCCATAGTGAAACAGAAAAAATTGATCTTAATGAGTCCTAAGGTGCAGAGGGTCTCTGTCATTTCCCTTAACAATATAATCTGACAAAAATGACCTGCAGCTGAAACAGGGAAACTAATGAGAAACAAGCCTAGGTAGATTTTAAATGTCAAGATCAGGAAAGTGGGAAGTTGTTTGCAGAAAAAAAAAAAAAAAAAAGTAGGATAAAATGTTGAGGTACTGTTTTCAGAACAACAAAAAAGAGAGACTTATATTGTCAGGGAAAGAAAAATGCCCTACAGTCAGTAAAACTGCTAATGAGGATGAAAAGTCAAGGAAACTCAATAATTCCCTTTCATCAGGATGAATCCTGAGATTCAAGAGGCTAAATTGCCCCTTGCAAATTTAGGTTGCAAATTAACAAGTTTTATATTTATTTAATGTCAAAAAAGTATAAAGAAATATCTTCTTTCATGAAATGTGTAAGTCTGTATTTGCTGTGTTCTTATAAATGGCTTTAACCAGCTTTGGGGGGGCCTTGCAGTACAGGCCTTCTCTTGGAAAAGGTCTGCCACAGAGGGCTGGTACAAAACGTGTAACTTGGACTCTATCAGAGCCTTAAGGAGAGTCTCCAGGCTGGGTGGCTGAGGTAGGTAGAGCCCATCAGGGAGATGAAAGTGGGAACCATGTAGAGCACTTCAGCCCCAGTAGCGTAATTTGTCTAGCATTCAGGTGGCTCCAGCAATTCGCATGTGTCAAATGTTTTTGAGAGAAAATAATTCCAACATGAAAAAGATGGAACACTGCTATCTTTTCTTAACATTTGGTGATTTTTTTATATTCAGTAATGGGCTGAAACATTTCTTTCCATCTGAAATTAACATTCTTTGGCCTGTAAAACATACCTGCAGAAAAGTTGTTTGCTCCTGATCACAGCAATGCTCCTAGACAAAGTATTTGGGTTTTGATTTAACTTGTTGCAATGACACAACCACACAGGGAACTGCATGCACTGACTTTTTCAGCTTTGGCCTTCCAGACCCTTCTTAATAGAGCTGCTGTCTTCACGTCATGCTTAAATGTAGATATGAAAAAGCCATAAGCTCTTTGTCTTTTTTGCAAGCTAAATTGTGGTCTTGTTTCTCTTTTCATCCTCAAAGGGAGAAAAAAGGGCTTTCTTTAGGATATATTCAATGAGTCCCTTCTCTTCTCCAAATGCATTTGTGGCATTAGGAAATAAGGCAGAAGTTCTTTGAATTTGGGCTGTGTTCCAATAGATTTTTACACAGTTTTGATCCTTCCAATTGCTTTTCCATTGTAATAATCTTTTCTGACTTTTATTTAGGCATTAAATTGTTTTCAAATAACACTCTCCTTATATGTATAAACTGTTACATAAGGTTGGAACAGTGTGTAAAAAACCTGCTCCTTCCTTTTCCTATGAAGAATGGCAAGTTTTGCAGCCTTTTATTAATTTCTTTTTGCTAGATAGTTTTGCTAGGGACAACAGTAACATTGACTGTAGAATGGACACCATTATGTGTCAGTATTTGCTCACATTTACTCCACAGTGATATAGATCCAAACATTCTCATTTTTTCTTGTCCTTAAAAAAGGAAATAACACTGGCATGCATTCTCAGACGGTACTATGTGGCAATTACAGTTGGACAGAAAACTGGAAAAAAAATCCTCAGAATGTTCCTGCTTCATTTCCAATTTATTTTTTTTTATGTTGTCTTTGTCACTATTTTTCTGACCAATTCTATTTATAACTGTAGTTTGCATGTCAAAACAGACCATAAAACCAAAAAGCAGTATCTTACCCTTGGTTTCACCCATAGATGATTAGCTACCTTGACTCTTAGGAAGTTTTAATAATGAGAAGTGATGTCAGAAGCTCCCCAGAATGTTGCACATTTCAGTATGAATACTTTTAAATTACATTTTCCTAAATCTTACATCTTCTTAAAGTTAGTTGTCTATAAGCAACAGAACTAAAAAGTTTGAAAAGGGGAGATTTTTCCAGAGAAGGACAATTTGAAGTCCTGGTACTGAATTTTAAGGATCAGTATCAGGCTCTGTCTATCTGCTAATCTCAGCAGTTTTAATACTTAAAAGTGCAATGTTTTGAAGAACTATGGGAAGGAAGTCAGAGGTGTAACAACTATAGACTAAGTAGACTAAGTAAACATGAACCCTAATGTCAGGGTTATAGTGGTATTGCTAAAGTGCTTTTGAGTTTTACTTGACTAATTACCAAGAAAGAATGTTGTGCTCATGGAAAAGGTGTTTGCTATAACTGATGCCTCTTCCTCCTCTCTCCCGTAGGACCTTCAGAGAACCGTTACACAAATAGACCCACAGAATACCAAGGTCCTCACCTTTATCTCTTACATAGGCTGTGGGATATCTGCTATATTTTCAGCTGCAACTCTTCTGACATATATTGCATTTGAGTAAGTATTAGTTCTGTGAAAAACATCACAAAGGATGTACCTGTATGTGATGAATAAAATAAATTAGTTACATGGTTAGTGTGGTTTATTTGTCTAGGAAGGGCAATCTATGTTAAAAAAATAAAAATAAAAAAACCCTGCAAAATCATGGACACAATGTTGTAAGTGGAAATTTTTTTCAAGGGGACCTAAGTTCAGACTCTTTCCTCCTGTTTCCAATGTGTTGTGCTGCTCAGGTCTGGGAATAAGGCTATTGTGTCTCAGAATTTTCTCTTTTGGGAGTACAGTATCCTCTAGATTCTGAACAGATATGTATTATTTTAAAGTCCTCAACTGGGCTTTTTGTAAAAACAAAACAAAATTTGCCTGTGTGAGCATAACAAGTCCTAAGTATAAAAAGAGAAATTTCCAACTAGAACAATTACATTCTAGAGCCCTTCAGAAAGAAGTGGGAAGAGAATTAAAATGAAAATAAATTGTGAAGTGTTACAACAATTTCAACAGCAGTCCTACTGAAATGTGAAAGTGACTCAACAGAATGCAAAAGTTCTGAAGTGATACAGTTCTGTGAACAGTGAAAAGAGAAAATGAAGTCATTTAAACACAAAGGAACCATTCTGCCTGTAACAGGACAGGACAGAGTAGCTGCTAAAGAAGCATAGTTTGCTGGCAGGGGGAGGGTTTGAGTTCTAAATATCTCCAATGATTGCATTCCTATTCCATTACCTACAGTATAGTGTTCTGGTCCAAGATGGCAGAAATTGTTGGCTTGCCCCTCAGTTCATATATTTCAATGTGTATCAGTTAAGAAAGAAAATTGACCTCATCTTCAGTCTTCCTATGCTATTAAAAAAACCAAACAAACAGAAAATAACATGCACTGGACAATATATTCCAAAAAATAAGCAAAGATTTACATATAAAATGGTCAGAGATAAGCTTCTGCTCAACTGTATTTTGAAAGTTTTCATTTTCTTCAGGTTTTGTTTGAAGTACAAAACCACTTTGTATTATATTTAATTTGAAATGTTTTTAATAATAAATCAGTTGCTAAAATATTGTGGCAATTAATTAGCTCATTAAGGACCCAAAGAAGTGGTAGCTTTCCTACACTACATACAGCAGAAGTCTTCAGTGATATCACAGAGAGGTACACATCACTATGACTTACTGCCATAAAAGCTTACAGCTAGGAGGAGATCCCTGTGCTTTTATTTACTTTGTAAACTGGTAAACCCAGCTGCTCTAAGTGGCTTGGGTGATTGAAGCCGATTAATCATATGTACCTGTATTTCTCTCATTAGGAAGCTGCGAAGAGATTATCCATCCAAAATCCTCATGAATTTGAGCACAGCCCTGCTCTTTCTTAACCTCATCTTCTTGCTTGATGGTTGGATTGCATCGTTTGACATAGGTGGCCTCTGCATAGGTGTAGCTGCACTTTTGCACTTTTTTCTTCTGGCCACCTTTACATGGATGGGACTAGAAGCTGTTCATATGTACATTGCTCTAGTGAAAGTGTTCAACACGTATATACGGCGATACATACTGAAATTTTGTATCATTGGCTGGGGTGAGTTCAGTAGATGCAATATTTACATAGCATGTATATTGAAATGATGCCGTATAAAAGCTCTTTATCATAAATGAAGAGCAGAATCAAAATCGGCATAGCATTTCCTTCCCTTCACCCCATGGCAGTGCCAGCGTGCAGCCAGCCCTCTCTGTCGCCAAGTTCCCCTGTATAATTCTGCACAAATACACCATAACTGGCACTCTCTGCCCAGAGCAGCTTACAGCTGGAGGAGGAGCGGAGAGACCAGATAAACTGGCCTTACTTTCCAGGGAGGCCAGAATGGGAGAGGGGAAATGTCACATGAGAGATGGAGAACCATGGCACACAATGAATTCAGAAACTCTTGAAGTTACTACAAAGCCTATGGGGATCTTTGCATTGACTTTCAAAAAGGTTTAAATCCAGCTTAAAGTTTCTTGCCAACAAGTACAAAGCCTATGGTGGAATTAGAAACAACCAAAATTTCCTGAGCTTCAGCACAATGTTTAAACCACAGAGAGATCCTGCCTGCCCTAAGCAGTATACACAGCAGGACTGAAATGGAAAATGTAATACTGAAAAATAACTGCAAGGCTCAGGCAGCAAGGCTTTTATTTTTTGGTTTTTTCTATATCAGGAATCTGTGCCTTCTGCTTGAATGCACATATTGTGTTTGAAATAATACAACACAATACAAAACCATTAACCTCATGGCTAGAGCACTGACCTCAGTCCAGCTGATAATTGATGTCTTTCCATTGGCAACTAGCATCCTCTTTGGCAACCTCAGCAGAGGACAAGGGCTGAGTGGTCGGAAAAGCAAATTAACCTCTTCCCCTTTGAATCTGTTTTGTCATAGCAAGGATAAGACAAGTAAATAAGGCAAGTCAGGAAACATACATTTCTTTTGTGGGAGCTGTACCTCTTTGCACAGAGTTCTCTTCTGCATAGTTGTCTATTTGCCCAAAGTATTCCCTTTATCTTATTATTAAAAAATACACAGTTTGCTTCATTTTTTGGGGGGACACGTTTAAGTAAAGGATATATAATGCTGTAGAAAAAGAGAAGACATTTACTGTTGAGAGAAGCAGTGGAGAAATTACAGGTTCAAGTTCATCTTCCCCAGTTCCCCAGCCTAATCCAGTGACATTAGCACCTCCAAAAAATATCCCTCAAAAAAATCCCAATACCATCCCTCCATTAGATCTCATTTTTGTAATAGTTTGTTAATCTTCTCACTATATAATGAGAGTCTGTGTGCAATTGCAAATTTAACTTTGGGTAATTAAGGGTGATTATTTTACTTTAGTTTCCATATCACATACTAAAATAACATTTTCTACCTTACAGAACATTATGAGGTTTATTCATTAATGCCCATTAAGTGCTTTGCAAGTTTCATACATTTGTACTGTTTGAAAAATTGTTTCCTTCTACTTCTCTGTGCAGTTTTCTCACATAGAACTCAGGATACTTTGTACTAAAGCAATAGGGATGGAGACATCAATAATTCAGCTTTGCATGGTGATTTTGAAGGTTTAGGAGATTTGAAAGCAAGCTGCAAGTTTTCTTGTGTTACAGGTTTGCCAGCTCTGGTGATAGCAATTGTTTTAGCGAGTGCTAATACAAATGCAAGTCACGTTTATGGCAAAGAGTTATACGGCAAAGATGCTACTGGGCAAGGAGGAGACGACTTGTGAGTATTTCATCTAATCTCTTACAATTTAGGATTTACAGTCTGAAAAAAAAATAAATTAGCATCGGTCAGATTGCTTTGGAAAAGTCAGAGGTGCATTAAACAAGCAAAGTGGGCAAAATCGTTTTCTAAATTATTTGAATCTGAGGTGTGAAGAAGGCTGTAAGAAAAATTGGAGGGAAATCTGCATTACCCAGTGCCAGGTACAAACACTCCTCTGGCAAAAGAATAATTCATAAGTTTTGTCAAGAAAATAAAATAAAAGTACCTGGGTTTGTTTATCTTAAATGATAGCTATATCTTCTAGGTAAGAGCAAAGAAAAAAGTTGTCTAAAAATAGTCTCCTTTGCAAATAAACCAGCCTTTTGTCAATGTAGTTCAACAGCTTTCTATGTTCTTCTCTTGATGTCCAGATAGTAATCTCCAATTGCCAAACTTTTTATATGACTGTTACCTCGTTTTCTGTTCCTTGCCTGCCAAAGCTTCATCATGATAAATTAAAATGTCATTTGGTATTTTTGTTATCATTATCATTTTTAGTATCATGCTAAGCATTCTGGCCATTTGCTGCTAGAGGAAAAAAGATAGATCTCTCACATGGCTGACTGTCAAATGGCTACCTCAAAGGACTATCTGTCCTGTTTCTTCTCCAGAGATATATATACGAGTTCTCCTTTAGCTAAAGTGGCAGAAACTTGAGATTTTGACGCTGAAGATCCAAGTTTGCTCATTCTGTTACTAAAGCGTCATATGCTTCACACAGATGAAAGTGGTGAAGCTACTCATGCTGAGTCTAAACTTTCCCTGATGGGGTTGCAGTTCCCACAACTTGTATCTGAGGTCAGATTTCCTTTTAAATTAGTTTTAACTAAAATGTGGTACAAGCCTCAGATTTCTGACATGATAATCCTATAGGCCATAGTCACTTAAGATGCCACTGGGCTTCATCCTATTTACAAACAGAAAATGGACAAAGGTTTCATTTTAAAGTATAGCTCTGCATCAGTGGTATCAGACATAGTCTGATTTTCCTTGTCATCCTGTAAATAATTGGAGGATAGTTTGCCTTATCTAAAAATGATCATATTTTCATATTTTTTTACAGCTGCTGGATCAAGAATGAAGTCGTCTTTTATGTAACTTGTGCCGGCTACTTTGGAATCATGTTTCTGATGAATGTTGCCATGTTTATTGTGGTGATGGTGCAGATATGTGGGAGGAATGGGAAAAGAACTAATCGGAGCCTGAAGGAAGAGATCCTGAGGAACCTCCGTAGTGTTGTCAGCCTGACCTTCCTCCTGGGCATGACATGGGGCTTTGCCTTTTTTGCCTGGGGTCCCTTAACTCTTCCTTTCCTGTACCTCTTCTCAATTTTCAATTCATTGCAAGGTAAGCTGAATTTCTATTCTGTGAACAAATAATATTTGAGCTGTTGCTGTTCTGGGACATATTATGTCCAGTTATTTGACTAGGGAGCTCAGATCCAAGCTCTCTAGGTTTTTCCTTGATACAAACCATCATTGGTTTCCCCTTATCTGGAATAATGATACCAACTACATATGGGTTGAATATCTTAGGTAAATTAGTTAATGTTTCAAGGTCTTTTCCATAAAATTCACTGTATTATAAATAGTGCTATTCCTAACTAACAGTCTGCAGTGATCTCTGTTGAGATAGATGCTGTATGACCTTCAGCATTTCCTTTCACTAATTATAACAAATATAGAAAGCCTCTTTCCTTAATTTATTCCTTTAAAGAATCTGTAAAACTCATAACTATTTTGTTAAGGCATGAGAAGCTCATGAAACAAAATTCAGTCCTGTTTCAGTGTGGAGAGATAGCACAGAGGTATGGGATATTCTTTGGTTCTTTAAGGAAAATTCAGTGACTGTTATAGTCAACTTATTTTTGTTTCCTTTACTGACATTTTAAATATTTTACTTTTCCAACGTACTTTATCCTTCTGAAAAAATGCTGTAAATTGTAATCAAATGGTTATAAATTACAGAATTATATAGCTGACATTTAAAATAATTTCAGCTCAGAGCTGAAATTTGCATATGTACCAAATGACATAAGAATCACCACCTCCGCTTGCCCTACCCACTAATAAAGAAAAACTAAAAACTTAACACGAAGAAAAAACCAAGAAAGTCATTGGACGGGAATGTGTTCTATGACACACATATTGATATAAATAATAAATTTGCCTGGAAAACAAACAAACAAACAAACAAACAAAACCAACCAAACCCAAGAATGTCATTGGAGGAGCGTGTGTTGTGCCACACAAATATTGATATAAAAAATAAATTTTCCCAGGATCAGCAAAATATCTTCCCTTTATGGAAAAAGTACTTAATGCTACACTGTATGGATTTTATCTGTTACAGTTGAGATGTATTTACTGTGCTAAAAGATTTATTGAGCTTTCGCGGAAAGAGAATAATGTTGTGGGTTTTGGTTTGGTTCAGTTTCAACCTAAAATGCTAGGCAAAATGGCAAAAGTTGTTTGGATGTAGAGTTCTTACTAAAGACTTTTTTTCCAAAGGACAGATTCTGATACTCCCCTAGCAGCATAATGAAGTATTTGCTGCAATGTCTATGTTAGAAATTCAGAAGGGCCTAGAGAGGTTAAAAGTATGGGAAGAACATGAAAAAAGATTAAAACTCTGAAAAGCATGCCAAGGATCAAATTGAACAAGTTCTCTGTAACCAGAATTTCCAGTGCAATCAATTAAGCTTGTATTTGCAGAGTGCACACAAAGTTGACCACCACTGCTTAAGTCTCTGTGGGGCAATAGCACTGTTCAATGGAAAATGGACATTTGGAAGACAGTTAAGTCAGAAGATGAAACTGAAAAACCTGAGAAGTAAATGCAAAAAGAAGGGTGATGAGCTCTTCATGGATCATGGTAGCAATGATGACACAGTATATGCTCAGGCATGTCATACCAAGCACAGGAAGATAACAATCCCGTACCTGAAAATGCTTATTGCTGCATCAGAAAGAGCTAGGCAAAGCTAAAGAAATGAGGAAGAGGATGTTTAAAATCACATATAACTGGTGCGGTGCACATGTAGCAGTAAGGGGATGGAATGGAGCAAAGAAAAAATTAGGATTTGTATCAGGAAATATTTCCTAGCAGCAAAAAGCAGTTCAGTATGGCAAGTCTTTCATCAGTATTAGCATGAGCGTAATTGTTGAGAATTCAGTAAATATGTTTATTCTCTCTTTCAAGTTTTTGAAAACTGCACAAGTATTTTAAGCTATACCAGCAGCCTCCATCAACAGTTTTCAGGGCACTGGCAGTGAAAAAGTAAATTGCAGCAACTACTGGTATTACTGTACTTTGCTATTTCATCTACATAGGAAATGATTTTTCTTTCTTTGACACTCAAAGTAAAAAATCTGGGAACATCTCTTTTTTGGCTGCTCATTTTATATATATGCCTGGGCAAGCCAAATACTTTCAAGTCAGAGCCAAGCTAGAACCAAGCCTAAGGTCTGATTTGGCTCTGGGAAACAAAACCAAAGCTGTATTACTAAAGCACATTGTAAACTTAATGAATAATGAAATACAGAGAAAAAAATTTTGGAGACCAAGCCCAGACAGCGCAAAGGCAAAGTACTTAATGCAGTACATTTGTTTCGTATTACTATAGACATATGCATTTTCTTTTTTAACCATTCAGAATGTTCCAAACATTAACCACAATTTAATTAAGCATCAATCTAGTAAGTTTGTAGCTATGCAGAAGTCCTAAGAGGTACTTTGGGACACAAACAACTGCATATCTCTAAGCCTGTAAGAGCTGCTAGTGATTGCATTGGAATTACTCTGTGTTTAAAACAAATCACACAGAAATGTTTTACTGAACACAAACACGGTAACCATAATGCAACAGAGCTTGCATATGGGATGCATTAAGGTATGTTTGCCTTTCTTAAATTGTGCTTTTCCTTTTTTTTTTCCCACAAGGTCTTGAAAAATTTTGCAAAAAATGTGTTTCACGACACAACCTTTACCTAAAGTAAACTGATCTCAGTGGTCTTAGTGTGGCCTGATGGCTATAAGCAAATACATGTCCAGTTCAATGATATGTGTTTGTGCAAAATTAGACCTCAGGACCTTGGAGGAGAGAGGATAATTTTATGCTCCAGAGCATTTTTTTCCAAGCTGTACCCTGCCATTTTGTTCTACCAGCTGAAACATAGTATGCATTAATATATGGAACTATTCAATGATCATAAAGGAACGTGTTTAGAGGATGGCACTTAACCATGTTTGCCCATATTATGTAGCATTTATTCATGTTTAAGATATAATCATGAGGGATTTGGCAGTAACATTTTGCCATCAGGTGTTCAGCCTCAGGTTGGCTGTTTCCCAGAGAATAAGAGTAAAACAAGAACAGGCCAAGCCAGAGAACGATGGAAGATTCCACAGCCAGTGCCTGCCTGGGAAGAGCCAGGAGCATATGAGATTTCCAACTTCTATATTTAGCTCCGAAGTATCTCTGTAGAATGATGAAATCATACCATACGCCCAGTTAAGACCTTCTTTACCACGTGGTAGATGCTTATCTTCTGTCTTGAAAACAAAGATTATACAATTGCATGAGAAAAATGAACTCTGCAAAAACATTCTTAAAACACATTTATTGCAATTGCATGCACAAAGCAGGTAATTTTCTTCAGCAGTAAGTAGCTGGACACCTAATTAGTACTTGCAAACATATTCTTACCATTTTCATAATCTTTTCAAGTACATGCATGTGATGCACATAAATCCAAGTGTGTTTTTTAAGGGCACTCTTTAGTGCCAGTTACAAGACTTCTGGTTTTAAAAGAATGTAGCCCACAGCTCTGTAGATATGGAACAGGAGGAGATAAAATATCTTCTTGCGAATATAACAGTATCTGTATTTACTTTGCAATCTGGCTCTTGTAGTCTTGTTGGGTGCAAAATATTCATTTGGTTCAAAGACAGAACCTTTTAATTATTTTCCTCTAAGCCAAAAAGAATAATAAAAAGACACACACTGAGCTGGATCTGAATCAACAGTGTCAATAAAAGGGGTCCTGTTCTCTCTGTTCTGATATCCCAGATGCTTATATAGCAGCTAGAGGATGAGAAAGCTTTAATTAATTTCCATAGCTCTTAAATGAGGCATAGATGACAGTAAGAAAATTTTAAGATTATTTTCCTCTGCTTGTACTTCATAGTCTTTTGTTAGCAGATTTTAGTTAATCTGTTTGTCTATCTATAAATACATGCTTCACTTGCTGTTTATTTGCTTTTGTCGCAGGTTTATTTATATTTGTATTCCATTGCGCTATGAAAGAAAACGTGCAGAAACAATGGAGGAGACATCTCTGTTGTGGCAGATTCCGACTGGCAGACAATTCAGGTAAAAACAATTCACAGCTCCCCTCCTTAGATGCTGCAGTAGTCCACAAAAGCCCAGGTGAACAGCTTGCTGTGTTATTTTTAATATAATACAATGTAAGCCAGAGATGTGGAAAAATAGATTAATCATAGGCTGTCACTTCACTTCAGTACTAACAATTGCCAAGGGACTTCTCAGATATCACTTCATAAAAATTTTCAAGTCTTCTCTTTCAGTTTTCCACTGAAGACAGCTGGTAAATTTTGTAGTGCTATGAGAATGGTTTTGGAAGGCCCTTTGGACCCTGGAAAAAAAAAAAAAAATTAAATTAAGATCCAGGATTCAAACTCTGTCATTCAAAAGACAATCTTATTCCTTTTCTCCTACATTACAGTATGTTGACTGAATTGTGTGGACTGTTAAGTTGACATAGGAGCAATTCTTAATAGGCAGATAGAAATACTCTGAGGTCTTTTGCCTTTATCTTTGCCTTTTCAAACTGTTCTGTCCTTCATCGTGTAATTCAGGGAGACCATTAGAGACTCAAAAACATAGCAAATTCCTTTAGCAGAAGCCTGATTAGGTTCCAGGACTGAAGTTCATCTTTATCTGTGACTCTCAGAGAGAAAGGAGAGCAGTTGGTTTGGACACTTTGAAGTGCAACACTTGGGACACTCTGTTTATAGTCTCCAGCACCTTCGGCCATCTCAGATGGCATTAGACTCCCCTTTTTAGGCAACTGGATCTTGGTTTGCTTTATGATGTAATGACTGTGGACCATATAATTCTTGCCCATATGGTTCTTGCTCAATGACCAGGGCTGAAATCTACAGTTGATGTAAGGTGGCATCAGCTCATTGCCTAATAAGGTAAGCCAGTCTATCCCAGATAATAAGTGTTCCAAATACTCTTGTGTCTTTTCTCTCTTGGCATCCAGGGTTTGTTTCAAGGTTTTAAGTAACTGCTTTGCCATCAAAACTTTTGTTTCTTCTTGCTCTGTTTTGTTCAGAGAATGCATTCTCATTGTACACTGTAAAATATTTATGCTTTCACTTTGTAGTAGGACAACCTGATTCATGATTTCAAAGAGTTAATACAAGTTAGGAAAAGCATATTCATTCAGCTCAGGCATCCAGATTGTTTCGTATGTTCAGTTTCCATGGGGTTCATGCTGTAACTCCTGAACTGGAAAACACAGATGGATCAAATTATTTCCATATTTTTATGCTGCTGTTGGGCAGCTTGTGGGTA
The DNA here is from genome assembly GCF_964188355.1 of Buteo buteo. Lineage (NCBI taxonomy): Eukaryota > Metazoa > Chordata > Aves > Accipitriformes > Accipitridae > Buteo > Buteo buteo. The sequence goes on from NC_134179.1 coordinate 27,983,147, forward strand.
TGATAGAAATAAAAACCTGAAGGATTTGAGTACCTCAGTGGTATAGTTAATGTGCTGTCATTACACCTAGCATTAACCAGTCCGTCACCACCCGCTGGTTTTATTCTCCATGAACCTGACACAGTTTGCAGGCAGAACAGTGAAATATAAGCCAAATGTGAACTTGCATACCTATCCAATTAAGTGTACTTTAGGGCATGTTATAATAAAGCAAAGAAACAAACAAGCCAAAGCCTTGCAACACTGCCATAGCTAGGATGGAGAAATAGTAACCTATACGCTATAGTAATGATTTAGGACAAAATCCTTGTCTTGATCTAAATCAAGACTAAAGTGGCCCATGTGTCTTTGGTTTGGACTTCTCTTCCATTTTGTGAATCCCATTGCAGTACACTGAATAACGGCAACAAGACGAACATGTGAAACTACCTGTACCTACCTGCAAGTATATGATATAAAAGTAGTTTGATACATTTATTCTACTGGTATTGGGACACTTGTGATGAGTATTTCAGTATTAGTTATTTAATTTAATTTTGGAAGTTGTTCCAGTATAAGAGCCTATGGTGTTAATGGTTCAGACAAAACTCTTCAAATGTGAACTATTGAATAACCATTATTATTCATTGTTATTAATAGTGCACCAATATGTTAAACCCTGTAACAGCAAGTGCAAATCCACTAGTATGTAGTATCTACCTCAGCAGATCAAGCCCTCAAATGATGAGACCTCTGTAAATGCTCCTATCCCTCCCTTTCCTACCCATCCCCTTTGGATTTCTCTCTTGAGGTGATGAAACTTTGGCATCCTTATACTGCTGCAGATCTTCACTGCTCTCCTGCATCCTGGAAAGCCAAATCTTATGGTTCTGCCATCCAGCCAAATGACTGTTAGAGTGTTAGAGCCACCAATTTTAACTACTGTGGTAAACAGCAAAGTAAATCAAGTTGGAATAATTCTTGTGTTTCTTAAGAACCAAAGAGGCTACCTGACAAGAAAATGATAGGCTGTTTGTTATAAGCAAGACTAAGAAATGCATCTGATACTTGAAATGTTCATAATTGAATAAATTAGGCATGTAGTACCTATGGTAATAATTTATGTAAAACTTTTCAATCATTTTTAGATTGGAGCAAAACAGCAACCAATATTATAAAGAAGAGTTCTGATAATCTTGGGAAATCCTTATCCTCTAGTTCCATCGGCTCCAATTCAACCTACTTAACATCCAAATCAAAATCGACAACGAATACATATTGTAAACGGAACAGCCATACAGGTGAGTTCTTGCACTGTAACACAGTGCCTCTGTAAATATGTAGTTTCATGTTAAAGGTACAGTAGGGATTTCTACCCAAAGGTTAATGTGAAAAAAATTCACCAATTTATATAGTTTTAGTGTTTTAAAATATATTTTACTGTTTAATAGGAATCTTAACCTAATATACAATACAACCAATATATAGTTCTGATCTCAGTATGTTCCCATACTAAACAAAGTAGGCGTGACAAAAGCAAATCTTGCTTTTCCTATAACACTTTCACCTTTTTGGCTGTAAGAAGGTGAGTCTTATTACCCCATTGTAAACATAGGGTAGCCAAAGCACACAGAGATGACATTCATCACTCAAGGTAACATGAAAGCTAGCAGCACAGCTGCAAATAGGAATCAAGTCTTCTGAATCCAAGTCCACAGCTGATTCACTCGGTCAAATTGCTTCCATTTAACACATTTATGGGTAAAGTCACAAATGGAGGCTACTTGGAAATGGATGCTGTGTTCCCAGAGTATGCATTGTCTTTCCCTTCTACAAATAGCATGCCATATCAACTGCTTTTTTATTTAGATGTCAGTCATGTATGTAATAAAAGGCATCATCTGTATTCCACTCATGCCATAAAAATGTGCTCATTTTAAGAACACTTTAAAGGAGCACAAAAAGAGAGAAGATGGAATGATTTGCAAGTCTGTTGCTTAGGTCTGATATAATATTTCAGAAAATCACTTAAATAGCTCAGATTTTTTTGTTACTGGGTTTTTGTGAACTCATGCTTTTGTACTGTATAAAGTCACGTAACATTATCACAGAATCCTCTTCTAAACCATAGAGAAAATAAAGTCCGCAAACATATTTAACCCAAAGATATATTTTCTATCTTTAAAATATTTGTTAGAAGCACTGTTTTGGATATGAAATAGATTATTTTAGTGGAAGGAAAGTTCCACTGTTTCTTAAGAATAAATTATTTTCAGAAGCCCCAGGGTCTCATTTATGATGATACAGTCTTCTTTCTTGATATGTGGCATAGTCCCCAGGAAATATCTTCCTATTTTTATTGATGACCATTAACTGGTTCAGTTAGGCACACAATTTTTGTCTAGAAAGCCCCCTTTTTTAAGAATTACATTGTTATTTTCTCACTAACCAATATTCAGTGCATCCATTAGCATGACGGGTTGTGCATCAGGTATTTTAAGAGTGCAAATCTTTTTTGGTTATTGAGAATGTACATGAAGTACATTTGCTTCAAATACAGTAAAAGTGGGTGGTATCTTAGAAGTTCCCCGGTGCAGCTGAGCCTGCTCTCAGGACTGCCGTTCACAGCCACGCTGGGAGCACACAGCTGGCACCTGCCTCACCAGGGTGCCCGTCCCTGCTGCCATCTCAGGTTTGATGCGCCAGGCACCCAGCTGCCCTGCGCAAGCTGTCTTCAGCTCGCTCCCTTATGAAGGGACACTTTTGTCAGCAGTCTTCCACGAACAGCGTCTATAATATCCACCGGTCACAGTGCTGCTATTAATTTAATAGTAGAGGAGGAGAGATTTGTGCCCTTTCTGCAGCAGAGTATTCTCCATTCTGCAGACAGAGAATTCCCATTTGTACTCATGGCAGATCAACCTCTACCCCCTTGGTATTGGGATTAATGCTAAAAATATGCTTAAATGTTTTGTTAGACTCAGGGCTTTTTGTCAGTCTGACAATTAAAGAGGCTTGGTGCTGGAGTTTTTGCAATGCGTTCTTGAAGCAAAACAATAAAACAGTTCTAGATAAGAAGATATAAGTTAAAAGAAACTTGCAGTTAGGAACATGCTCATGTACTTTTGTCAAAAGTAGTGAGCTTAATCCCAGGCATAAATTATTTCCTAAAAGGGATTGCAGTTGGTAATGTAATCATAACTTGTAATGTGATGGCTTATTGGACATTAAGGGAATACCACATTTTTCTCCATATTTTTTGAATTTTTATACATTTTGCTTTGACCTCTGAAAATACACATTTATTGTGACACTCCAAAGGAATTTTTGCTAATATTAGGTTTTTAAATACTGACTCATCTTCTCACATGTTAAAGTAATAGAAAATAACATTAAGATTCTGATTTTTAATACAGCTAAACTTCTCGGTTTGATGTCTTAGCTAAATTGCAAGCACATAATGTAATAGCAACATGTCTTGGCAACTCTTGTTAATATGGTTATAACGTGCTCCCTGGAACTGACACAAGCATTCATGTGTTTGTGGTATAGATAATGTCTTCTAAGGCCCTTTCCTCATCAGTGGTGGAGCATTGCAGGTAAAGTGAGAATTGCTTTTGCTGAATGCATGGTTTGAACAGGGTGGAGGGATGCCACTTGCATGATGTCCTCATTGACACAAAGGACTTTGCTAATCAGAAACGCTGCTTGTTTCTCACTATTACATCTTGCATCATTGGTGCTGAATCAAAGGATAAGTGTGCTTCAAACTCTGGGTGTCTGCACACTGCATGGGGCATGAAGCATTTGGAAGATACCATTTTAGAAAACAGACCATGTCCTGACATTAATGCCTGTGTACAGTAGTCTGGGGAAAGGACATTAAGTTGAAACACCCATACACAAAGCATACATTAAAAAGCAAAAACAATCTGATTGAGTCCTAGAATTATTTTTAGTATTTTTAAAAGTTGTTACAAGAATTTTAAGATACTGTATTTCTATTTGGTCTATGGCCACTATGGAATTAGTCTTCTAGCTATTGTTTTTTCATATCCAGTCACACCCAGAATAACTCTGAATGACAAACTATATATGCCTGAAAGACATGCTAGGAACTGCTGGTTGACTGCAGAATGCACCAACTGGGACATGAATATTGGGTGGACCCTACTGGGTAGACAAAAGTAATCACCTTGACATCTTGTGGCCCTGCTATTTACAAGTCTGAAACAAACGTGTTGTAGATAATACTTAAATCCCGTATATAACACCTCTATGAATTAGAAGTTAAGATTATTTCTGCAGAGAATTTGGTGGTACAACTCCCATTTACTTCAGTGATACAGGATTTTAACCCTGTACTTAGGTGTGAAGCCCACTGAGCTAAAAAACAGAGGGGCCCACTAGTTTCAACAGCAGTGCATAATTACTGTGCATGCAAATTTCGTGAGGAAATAGCTGGTATTTAACAATGTAATGATGACTTGTGAAAAAAAGTATACATATCTGCAAGGAATTTCAAAAACTTTCCCTAGAGACTGAGAATTAAATTTTCATCTTTGTAATAAGATGTCAATATGTAGAAAAACTTCAAAATGTAGTACTATTGGCTAGTAAATGCATACATTTGAAAGGCACACAGTACTCAGCAGTTTGCTATTGGACATGGAGTTATTTGCTGCAATTCATGGATGTTCTTGCGTGCTTCGAAAAAAATCATCCTGATATGCCTGAACATGCCTGTTTCTTTTTTCATGAGTGAAACTGTTTTGATTTCTCACTCTGCAATCCATTTCTCCCTTGCAATACTTCATACTCTGTTATGGCTTGATATCATGACTTCTGCAGGGGCGGGTTACTTTTCTGTTTGGTTTTGGTTAATTTATTTCTATAAGAAAAAAGTTTTGTATGAAATAATAGTTAAATTAATATGCTAAATTCTTAAATGATCCTTTACCAAGGAATTTTTGAAGCTGATTTCACCAAGGTCTTGTAAACAGCCATCAAAAATGTCACTTGTAGAAAACATTGCTCCACAGGATACTCCATCTTACCATCGGCATGCGATGGTCCAAACCTTGACTGGGTCAAAAGAATTAATTCCAGATTTATTCACTACAGTGGAAGAGACAAGAAAGCTCATTAGGACTATACTTGAGAAAATGAGACACAGGCTCTCTTCTTCTCATTGCTCGCTACATGAGCTCTACCTGCTGACAGATCTCCGAACAGCAGTACTGTTAGCTGAAGGAGACTTTCCCAGCCTGGCTGGGAATTGCCTGGCTCCTTTTTCTATTCAGCTCCACCCTTGGCTTATAGCACATGAACTCTGAAGGGATGCCACTTTTCTGCATCTTTTCCTCCCCACAGTTGTTCAGTCTGTACCCTCCACATTATGGAAAAAACAAAGTGATGTTAGGCAAGCACAAAGTGGTTTAGGGTGCAAACCATCTCCTGCTACATTCTGTGCAGAGTGATTATTTCTGCGCACAGCTTAAAACCTCCTACGTTGAAATAATTAAATCCGTTTATTGTCATTTTCCACTACTTCATTATGTGGAGTTGTTATTTACCAGATGTTATGGAGGTCACCCCTATTCCAGTGTTGAAAGGTCATAGGGTTCAGTTACACTTTAGGCAAAAGAATAGGGGGATAATTTCAAGAGAGACCTGAGAGGTCTGCCCACAAAACTAGGCATCTCAAAAGAATTTAGAAGCAGTAGTGCCAAGCCAAAAAGTTGTTTGCTGGCTTTTAGGGCAGTAATTTCATTCAGCAGTAGCGGCAATTGAAGGCATATCTATACAGGAGTGACACACCGCTTAAACTATGAGTTTGCTTAAGAAGCCCTAACTACTTGTTGCTTTTTCCTCTTCCTAGAGAATGTTTTTCTTGACAAGCCATCTTCAAAATTTGCCCAAGAGGATGGAGAACAGACATCAATCATCCCTGTCCACCAGGTTATTGACAAGGTCAAGGGATACTGCAATCCTCACTCCGATAACTTCTATAAAAACATCATCATGTCTGACACATTTAGTCACAGCACAAAGTTCTAACTGGGCTTCTGAATTTTTTAAACCAAAGGAAGACAAAAAGTCTGCCTGGAATTGAGAGTACTGGATGTCGTAGAATGTGACCTGTTTAGGTTTTTTTTTTTTTTCTCCATTTATAATGTTCTCCTGTTAACAGCTGCCACTCAAGGACCAATTTCTCTACCTTTTTACTGTTGTGGAAGAAGACAATTTTCTACCATGGTATTGAGCTGTTTCTAAATGTGTGCCAGCAAACATGATGCTTGGACAGCTAATTGTAATCCTGTGTAAATATTTTTTAAGACTGAAGGACCACAAGCCTAACTCTAAATTATGTAGTTCAAACAGATGCAAGCCTTGACTCCTTGAGAAAATAGCAGACATGTCACGCAGTACAGGAAAGCTCTTATTGAACAGTCTACTTATGGTCTTTTTCTTTTGAAAAATACGGATTTTCCCTATGACACTTGTTAGATTCTTGCTTCTTGACTGTCTAGTGCTGTCTGTTCTTTATTAGTAAGTGAATAAAACCCTAACACCCACATTAAAGGGTTATTTTAAACCATTTTTTACTAAATAGAGCTAATCACGCAAATCTTGCTTACCAGAACAGTATGTGCTGTAAACTCAGGCTATTTTGTATCCATATACATAGAAACACACTTATTACATAGATGTGCTGGCTGAGAAGGGCGTGCAGGTTGCTAGTAATGCTTGCAAATTTTAAGTCCATTGATACATATGGAAACAGACAGTGATACCTATCATTTGCATCTGTGCAGAACAAGTACACAGGTAAACCCAAAGTTTACACAAAGTCACGTTTCAACATTTATTGATTGGTATGTATGAAATGCAGCATCTCCCATTGCAATTCTATGTTTACTGTTCTTTTCCACTAAACAAAATAGAAGACATTCAACTATATATAGACATATAAATATATACCTAGATCTCTCTCCACACATATTTTTATAATAATGCACACAGTAAGTATGACAGAGGAAACCGCAATGTGTACCACAGACAATCTAAGAACAATGAACGGTGCTAAAACTCAAGTTTAAGTATTTAAATACAAGATGAATACTTTGTAAACCCATGGGTTCATTTGTCAGTCTCTGTACTTCAGAAATACTGTATGTATAGGCACCTCCATCAGATGGCATTGCAGCATTAGAATAACCTGGAATACGTTTACCAGTAGTAAATAAATAACATCTTTCTGGGGACATAACGTTATCAGTATCAGAAACCCTCTCCTGCCCTGCTCTTGGTTGACTTGATTGAGGTTGTTGGAGGCACAGAGTTTAAACAGTGTTCAGGCAACATTAAGGTTTTTGCATTGCTATACTGTGTGCATAATGACACAGAGCTGTGTGTGTGCAGAGAACAGACAAGAGCATAAAATACTTACTTGTTTTAATCTCTATAAATGTGTGACACGTAAGCATGTGGCCATGACTGCCAAAAGCGCATCTCTTCATGATGCATGTTTCGCCCAGTGACAGGTTCTATAACAATTGTAACTGCACATGTCACTGAAGGCATGGGCCAAAACATCAAAGGTATTTTCAAGTACTGTTTTCAGAGGAGAATGTCTCCTAATGGAAATTTTCATTTTAAAAAGGCTTTTTTTTTTTAACCAAAATATTTTTAGCCAAATATTTAATTAATTGTATTCAGAAGGTGACCAGAAAGTTATGCTGAGATTTTTCAGTTGCCAAGCCGGTGGATGTTCAGTGATTAGGGATGTGGATTTGTGCCTTTCTTTGCTCTCTGCACACACTTTGTGTGCAGAGGTCATTTAATGCTGTGACCGCACAAATGGCGTATTTTCCCTGGCTGCAAACACCTGGTGGGAGGAGGATGTCCTGATGGTATTCCGTCCAGAAACACTGCTGTCGCTACACGGACCTTAATGAAACCTCAGTCTCATAACTGCAAATACTTACATGGTGGTATGAATGAAAGTCAACCCAGTTCACTTAAAGGTAATTATGAACAGGAATGAGTGTTGTCAGATATCTTTAATAAGGGAAATAATTTAGGGAGAGATTATGTACAAGCATTTGCTGAACTTACATTTTATCATCCCACTTGCTTAACTACTGTAGATAATAGTGTTCACATAGCAGCTTACTGTGAGATTTCTACCTGATTAAGGTGTTCTGAAGTGAAGACAAGGAAAAACAAACATTCCTGAAAAAATGAGGAATCAATAAAACAAAATAGGTTAGTAAAATATAAATAAAAAGCAAACACACTATCCTGACTGAAGCTGAGCTGTATCCTATCAGTTTAAAGTACAGCTACCTATATTTTTGCTGAATTAAGATTTTTTTCTCTTTTTTTACTACCATGTAGTAATCTTAAACTGTCTGTGTCAGTTAGATGCTCTTGAATGCTCTCAATTCTACAATGTAAAGCTTCTATTTTGTAGTTGACATGCTGTAACCTCCCTTGTATATATTTATTTATTTGTGAGGTTAAATATGTCAAATCTATTTAGCTCTACAATGTCTGTTCTTGTTACTTTAAAATTAAGCTTCTGTTTCATCATAGAAGAAGGAAAGAATAATTTCTTATATATGTTTTTTTCCAAATGCCTTGTGAAACAATTTACTGTAGTTCTATCTTTTACAAGTATAAGGAAACATGTCAGTGTAATTTGTAATACTAGTCAGTGGAATATAGTGTAACAGGTTTAAAGATGGACTAAAGTGGAAAGAAACATTTTCAAGTAAACATTCTTGATGTTAGTGTTCCAGATAATTAAAGTCTTTTAATAGTGAATCGTTGGGGTTTTTGTTTTGTTTTGTTTTTTCTTTTTTAGTGTTTAATGGGAAAAATTACTCAGTGGAATTCTGGAAAATAATCTTGTGTTTATTAAGGATGTGAGACAGGTACATGCCTAGCCAAAATGTTGGAAATAAATGTGCAAGACTAACTCCCTCTCATCAGAGTAACACAGTTTGCAGAATATGCTTTTCCCTTTTGTGATTTACTCAATGCCACATTCAGTGAATGATCTGAAAGTTATGCAAGTTCATTTATTTATGGTAGCAGTCATGTCATAGAAATGAAAGGAAAATCAAGGCAATGGACAATATGCTGGGATGATCTTCTAGAAGTAATACAAGTGAATAATCTAAAACTCAGGAGTTATTTCTATTCGTATGTTTCTTTTCAGCTGAATGTCATCCCTCATTATCAGTAACTTGATTCAACTTGTAATCATACTTTGATCACTGTTGAAATATTTTAGTCAGCCAATCACTTGATTAATACACACCAATGTATAAATATTAAGTGTAACACAATAATGGCCTACCTTTAAATGTTTACCTTTAAAGAACACAGAAACCTACTGAAATATGTCAGATCTGCTCCCCTGTATTTAAGTTTCATCAGAGAAAATGCACAGAATGTGAAGATTCAGCAGTAATGTTTTTTAGAAAGAATCAAAACAGCCCCATGTGATAAGGGGCATTTATTAATGAGGATGCTGTGTGTGCCTGCGGATGGTCTGTCCATGTGGACAGTGAATACTACCCTTGAGCTTTATGCCTTGAACAGTGTGGGAGGACCCTCTGAGGGAAGGAGCACTTTTTTTTTTTTTTCCAAGTAGGATCTTGGCAGATGCCAAACTTGGAAGGAGTGATTTGCAGCATTTGGGGGTGGATTTATTTTTCTCTTCGTTTCATCACTTTTTAAATATCAAGAACAATTTTATTTTAATCCTCTACTGTTAACAGCTTCCTACTGTAACCCATTGAGTTACATAAAATGCCACTTCATTTTATTACTTTTAAAAGGCTGATCTATAATCAGACACATCTATGTAACCACAGGGACAGCTAACGAGTTACAGGGCAGCAGTGTGTCATTCATGGAGCCGTTATAAAAAGCTGTTATGCATTCACTATATATAAAGACAGAAAACCATATATGGGTCAGCAAATTAGGCAAAGGGCTTAGAAGTTAATGTCAGGGAAAACAATCATCCAAACCAGTCTCTGGAGCAGCCGTTTCATGCTCAGTGCTCCAGCTGCTGCTACGCTAAGGAGGCTTTCCCCTTCACCCTCTGCTTAGCCGGTCTTTGGTTACTTGGGCCATTTAATTTTCAGATCTCCTGGCCCCATCATGTCACTCCCACCCTCAGGACAATAATTTGCTGCAGTGCTAGGGAAAGGGAAAGGGAAAAAGAAAGAAGAGAAAGAGAAACTGAAAGGGAAAGAAGGGGAAAGGGAAAGGGAAAGGGAAAGGGAAAAAGAAAGAAGGGAAAGGGAAAGGGAAAAAGAAAGAAGAGAAAGAGAAACTGAAAGGGAAAGAAGGGGAAAGGGAAAGGGAAAGGGAAAAAGAAAGAAGAGAAAGAGAAACTGAAAGGGAAAGAAGGGGAAAGGGAAAGGGAAAGGGAAAGGGAAAGGGAAAGGGAAAGGGAAAGGGAAAGGGAAAAGGTAGTTGTCAAGGCCTGCTCTGCATCTTCTTACATTTGCCACATGATTTCTTGTCCCTTCCCCAGGATATGTCACCCTGACCAGTGATGGAGGCAGGCCATTGGAGTAAGTAAGACACACCACCATGGCTATTTGTGCACCTGTCAATTAAAACTAATATTTTTGATCCTCCAGCTTTAAGCCCTGGTTCTTCAAGGCAGTAACTCCAGTATTTCCATGCTTGGAGACTAACCTAGCCATAATATCTCTATAGTTCAACAAGAACCTAATGCCCCTCATGATGAGAAATCAGTCTGATAAGGTTCAAATACCACACCAGAAATAGCCAAATAAATCTCACAGAAACCTTTTCTGGAAAGATAGCCCTTCCTCAGCTATGTCTGCTCGCTCAAAGCCAGTGCTGCTACTGGTCTTAGATTAAGCCCGGATTTAGTACTCATGAGGAGTGATGATGTCCACATGGATTGTATAACCACAGCTGCCTGACAGCACTTTGAATTACATGGTTTTCCCCAAGATGTGTTGAATGACCTACCCTACAAAATAAATGCCAGCTTGAATCTTTAGCATGTACTAGATAGCCTAAACTGGGCACTTTCTATCCAGACTATTCTAGTAAGAGTTCTCAAAAAACATTGCTTTAGATAGAAAAGAGTTCTCAAAAATCCGACTGCATTCCGTATGTGAACTGCACGAGAAAGAGCAAATGCTGCTAACTCTGGTCTGGTGTTTCCTTCCACTGCCAGGTTTTTCCCACCCTAGGAGCCCACTAAAGCAAGGGCAGAAGAGGGCTGTGGTAAAGGAGTGCAACCTGCTCTGTCATGCTGCACTTCACAGTGCTCCAGGGCCAAGTGCAGTAAATGCAACTAACATTACAAAGTTACAAAATTCCACTCTGGTTTTCTTTCCCACTCGCCTGGCACGAGTGCTCATGCTTTTCCAGCAGAGGGCAGTGGCATATTACTAGTTGTAAAGCTGTTAAGCAAAAAATGCAAGAAGAATCTTCCACATGTAAGCACAGGCACAGAGATAAGTAGGAGAGTTCATATCAGGTTTGTCTATTATTTAGCAATCTGTTACATCACCGGATAAAGCAAACACTCTGCGCTCGGGGAAGTGAGGGGAGAGAGCTGTCTGCCTGCATTTGGGCATATTTAGTGGAAAGAGCAATACAGAGTCTCTCTGTATTTTCTCTTGCTGGTTGCTACATTTTCTCCTTTTTTGCTCCGAGGAGATGCAATGGAATTAGCAACTGCTACGCTGCTGTCAGCTGAGCAAACAAAGCCAGCTCACCATTTCAGGCTTGCACACCAGCTTATTCCAGTACTGGGCAAATGATTTGATCTGCTGGGCTGCCACCCTGTGACTCAGAAATTCACTGTATGCATAATTATCCAGGAAGGGGAAAAAAACCAGCAGCCCTCTGCTGATTGTGGCACGCAGGCCCATACCTCCCTACCATCTTTTCCCACAAGAGCACAGGGACAGATCTGCTGTCAGCTGGATCCTCTGCTCCACATAATCTTTCCCCGTGGCACGTATTACCAGGTCAGCTCGAGCAAGGTGCAGAACCGCTCAGCTACACGCTCAGCTGTATAGCTGCACCCAAGGCTGCTCCGTCACGGGGCAGGACTGACCAGAAAGCTGTTCTATTGGAAAACAGCACCGTGTTGAAATTAAAATGTCTCATCTGCAATTCTAGCAAGATCTTCGGGGAAAATATCCTGAAACAGTTTGAATCCCCCCCATCTGTGCTTGTCCCAGGAGTGTCACCGGCATGGCCCTCTCACCCCACACCTGCCCCAGCACCAAGCTAAGGGGAGAGGGGTGGTCTGGGGTGGATGGGATGCGGAAGGCAGGGAAGGACATGACCTGCTTTAGCCTCACTTGCTGTTTTTGGAGAGAGCCCATAGGCGTGGCTGCCCTGGCCGTGGGAAGAAGGAGCAGTGGGAAGGGAGGCCCGGGAACAGTCAGGACTTGGTGTACAGAGCAGGGCACAAGACTAGAATGACAGACGTCATGACACCATCCCTTCTCCAAAACACTTGTGGCATTGGTATTACCCAAGTTCAGAGTCATGGCACAGCTGCATTACTGGCACATCGCTTCTCAGTGAACTTGCACGAGCACGGCTCTGCACAAGGCAGGAGCCAGCGTGAGTTCCCTGCCGTTTCTCTGTGCTCCCTACGACCAACGCTCACTTCCCAGGAAAGTAGACGTGCCAGCATGCCTCTCAGTCTGGCTGCAAACGTCTTGTTGCTCAGACGTGATCATTTTGTAGAATTACCCAAGGTACAGGGTGAGCTGGACATTATGCAGACGCTGACAACACCACCCAGCTCAGAGCTGCAATGGACAGTTTAGGACGGTGAGGGTGCTCAAGAAAGGAAGGCGAGCATGGGAAACCAGCACTTACAAAGCTTTGCAGGGGCACTGGAGGACAGGGGCTGAAATACTGTGGTTTCCCATGCAGAGTGCAATTCAAAGAGCTCTCAGAGGAGTTTTGTGTGTGTTTGCAACAACTGGGTGTGGGATGGGCCCAGGCTGAGCTCTGCAGGGAGGGCAGCTCAAGGGGCTGCAGCTCCAGCAGCCTAGCTGGACCACGACCCACGGATGCCTTCTTCGCTGTTTCTTTGGTGTAGCCTAGAGATGGTGGTACCTGTGCAGTAAGATTCGAAGCAGTCAGGCTAATACCTCTTGCAGGTTAGCAGGATGTATTTAGGCAGACTGGGCCTTAAAATGGTCATCCAAACCAGCCCCCACCCCCCTGGTCTGGTTAGGTGGCAGATCTCACTGGAGATGAGGAACTTATATTTATTTTAGCTTCCATTAGATGGAAGAGAAGCTGGGACCAAGCCTGCCAGTTCCTAGTAGGTGACTCTAAGGATTACACTGTGGAGGTACTTCACTGGGTTTTCAAAGAAAAGGTGAGCCCGTTCAAGCCTCACACTGCACACCTCCAGATCTTTGTACCAGCTTCAGCTAGAGGCATAGTGAAACGAGTCTGTCGTGGTACTTCTGAGGTGGCTGGGTAGAACTGAGAGAAAAGCCAAATGCACATTTCATTGCAGAAAAGATCAACCCGAAAAAGATCAGCATAGGCAGAAGCAGCCTGTCCATGAGCGTGTGACTGTCAGATACTGTTGCTGGGTTACAGCCAGCTGACTTTAACGCATCCCGCTCTTTTATTCACATTGATTTTTAATGCCTTCCAAAGATGGGTCTTTCAATTTGCCTGTTGTTTTCACCCAAACTGATGCATGCTCTGGTTCAGCAAATAAGCAATCTTCTGACCATATTTTAGCTTACCAGATGCTGTATATGATGCTTCCTACATTCAAGCAAAGAGATCCTCTCACTGCAGTCAGACTGGACATCAGTTGGAGACTGGTGTAAGGATAGTGTATAAATTGCCTCCTGAACAAGGCAAAGGTGAAGGATATGTCCTAGTGAAGCACTGGAAGACTTTCAGGACAGAGGAGGCCCCCTGTCACTGGAGGTGTCTAAGAACAGTCTGAACCTGGGCTTCCTAAACCCACTCATGTGGGTGACATCAACACCGACAGCAGTATCAGATGACGCACTGAGACAACCTCCTGCCCTGTGATCCTCTTTAATTTCATGTAACTATTTTTACTAACACTGTACACTGCATGAGAAGGAAGGTGCTCCCACAGTAAATTCATATCAGTACCCTATCTCCACGGCTTATCTTCTTCTCCCCCCTGATGTCTCAGCTGTAAACCCTTTGCCCATAACAACTGCCTCATCCACCTTCCCAACAGCTTCACCCTCCCAAACAAGGACCCCACACCCACCACGCTTCCAAACTACCATCAATCACCCCAGTCGCCAGCCTCCCCCCACTGCAGCGACAGCCCCCACCCCTTCACTCACCGAAGCCTGTGCTGTAGATGTAAAGCAGAGATGGCCCCAAGAGCAACAGGTCGCAGCTCTTGAGCAGCCCGGCGCTGGCGCGGTGCTGTGGCGCAGCCGGTCAGCAGCAGTAACCTGCTGTGTGCAGGCAACACGTGCGCTGGAGGAGCAGTTGCAGGCACCGCTGAGACCACCACCTCTGAGCCCCGGTCCCTGTTAGGGGTGGGTTGCAAACCTCGGGATTAGGCATATGTAGCTCAGGGTTGATTTTGACACGGGTAAGTTTGCCTTAAAGCGGAGGGGAAAATTAGATACCCTCCTGAGAACCCTTCTGGTTCCATTTTCCTCTCTCATTATTACTTTACTCAGATTAACATCCAGTGTAGGCTTGTGGGGGCTATTTACACTAGAAACCAGGGCTTCTGACTGGTGCCTTTACGGACCAGGTCAAATCTGTGCCAGAGCTTCAGGTATTTGTTTCACTCCTTAACCTTTGTGCTAAATTCGTACGGTTGCCTGGGTGAGCTGCTACCTTGAGCGCGGTGGCCTGCACTTCCTTTGACCCTGCCATTGACCAGCCCTTTACTTCCCAGTTACAAGAAACCCATCCATTACTGAAGGTGCTGCAAAAGACATTTCAGTGTTTTCTTTCAGTGAGGCTGAAAAAAGAACTTGAGAAAGAAGCTTCAGGGATAATGTTAACACGAAGAAGTTGGACTCAAAGTGTTGACATTTGCCAGGGATGGCAAGGATTAACTTCTCAAACACTTGGGTATGCATGCGCAGAGGCTGCTGCGGTGCTGCCTGTTTAAGCAGCCATTTCAGCAGGTATTCAGCAGGCAGTAAGTTGGGAAGGATGTAAGTAACAATGCATATTGGTAGCACATGTGGAGGCAGGAATATCCTGATGCACATACCCACATCCCAGCCAGGTCTGAAAAACAGGCCATGTGTTTCTTCTCTTCTTTTTTTTCTAAACTGCTGCTTTGACAATCAATCACAAAAGCAAAACACTAGCTGCAATTGTCCCAAAGTCCAGGATACAGAAACTAACAGATAGTTTTCCAGGATATTTGCAAGTAAATGTATCAACCCAGTTCCACATTTAGGCATTTAATGAAATGGCTCGATTTTTGTTATTTTTCATACCACAGGAAAAAAATTCTCCCTTTGGCAGAGTCCTTCCTCCTTAGATCTCAATCTCTGCCTAACAGGGCTTCTATACGCACAAACCTTGAATTGTCTTGGCGCATACAAATCACGAGGCTTTGGCTGCCTGATGATAGGAGTTGCGGTGGCTTATTCCTGTAAACCAGACATTTCAATGTGTGTAGAGCAGCCCTATGATTGTGATTGGCATGTGGCTACTTTCAACCAGCTTGTTTCTCCCATGGCTGGCACAATGCCAAAAGAAGCATTTTAATATTAAGGTGGTTGTGGAAAAGCAGCAGATGCAATAGCTGAGGAACAAAAAAAATATTGCTTTATGAAGTGTTTTGGCTCATTTATGCATTCTAAATAATTACCGATGACTAAGTGCCTCAGTTCAGAAAACAAAGGTGGTTTGTCTTGCACAACTTCATTTGTCCGGTTTGGGATGGATAGGGTCCACTGAACCAACACCCACATATAAGATAGGAAGGTCTCGCAGAAATAGTTTTCTTTATATCAGCTAAAACAGGACTAGTTTGCTTTAACTCTTTTGTCATACATTTGTGATTTATTTATTAAGCCACACTGTTGAAGGAAGGTAAGGAGCATAAGCTTTACTCAGGCTGAACAGAGCCCTCCTACTTTCGCTCCCCAGATGGAGGGCTCAGCCTGAGCCTAGTATTGTGCATAGCCTCCCTATATATTTTTTGGTTTTCTAGCATGGATGTCCTTTTAGTGGAGCATTAGTGCAGTGGTTCTCCAGGCCTTGCTCACATGTTGTAATGAAATGCGCAAACGACCCCTATGGATTATTCATTTTTCCATTTTATCACGATCCATCTAGCTGCACAGCAATAGCTTTTAAATTCAGGTAGTTATGTGATGTATATTCTCGATGTAGAGGTAGCAACAGCTTACAGCCATGGGGCTGATGCTTCACCACATGTAATCTCCTTGGCTGGCCTCTCACATCCACAAAGTTTGGCATCTTTTCTCAAGCACTCAGCTTTCCCTTTCCATAAATCTTGGGGCTTAGACATACAATCAAGTTATTGCCATTTTAAAAGTTTGCCCAATCCTCCTGAGTCATCAGGACTGCCAAGGTGAAGGTTCTTCATCCACCTCTTTCTTTCTCTAACATGTTTTACATTGCACTTGCCACACGTTAGGAATCGAGCTAGCTGCTACCAGTCCTCACTCAGCTGATGCACATGGATTTGCTATAACAGAACTACATGCCCGAGACCTGAATGCACTGATTTATTGAATGTGACATGCTACTGATGTCTTCTTGTTGTGCCTGTGAAGCAGGGTGTAACTAGCTATATAAAAAATTATAAATGATTGCTTGTCTTTGCAATGATTTTGGTCATAAGAATAAATTATTTCAGAGTGGTTGAATGAGGCAATTCTCTTTGTAGCCTTTATAGCCAAATGATTTCTATATGTAAGTGAAATTGTCATTTTTAAAAGACAGGAACATCAACTTACAAGACCATTGGATAACACATACATAGTATTTAAAAATATCTGTACTTTTTTTTTAGTAGCATGGTTTATAACATGGGGGGGGGGGGCAGGGATAAATTCTCTATCATACTGGATTTACCAGAATTTGGTCAGTAGAACGAATGCTGCTTACAAGTTTATGGCGGTGGAGTTTTAGATTAAAACAGATTTCAAGTCCTAAGTAAGAAAAAGGGAATTGCAGCTGGTCAGTCACTACATGAGAGTGAATGAACAGCACATCTTGCACTTCCCTGTCTGGCAGGACAAAAAAACATTTCCAAGCACACTTACCAAAATGTAAATTGACTGTCTCCACTTGCTGTGATAAATCTATCAATTGCAAGAAACTGTCGGATAGCTTAAACCAAAAGCAAATTTATAGTTAAAAATCAGGAATGAGCCAAAGCTAAAAATCAAGGCAAAGGGCAGCCTTAAATTGTGTCATTTGTCTCCTGCAGACATGAAACTCTGGGGTAAAAGCCATAGTGAGTCTGGCCCACAAGACTGTCCCCAGAAAGGGTGGTGGGTGACTCCTGTGACACTGTGTACCAGGCAAACAGCCCTCTGGGTTGCTCTGCTGGAAGAGCACCAGACTTACAACGAGGGGTCCAGGCTTGAGCGTGGTCCTGGTGGGAGAATTTGTATTTGCTGCTCAGTGAGGAGCTTGGCACCTGGCCTGACCCCCAAGGAAGGGACCTAGCAGGGCACCCATCCGAGCTGCCTTTCCCCTGGAAAGCAGGGAGTGAGGGAAGAGAAGGAGGTCGAGCATTCAGCCTGTAGCCCAACATGTGGACGGCACGTGTGTCCTTACTGGGGCTCTGGGAGAGCTCCTGCACTCTGCACTGAGACCAAACGGAGCCCGACATGAGACAGGCATCAAAGCATTATGAGGGCAATAGAGCACTAATAAATCTCGAGTCCTCTGAGCCCGGTTCACGCTGCTCAGTGGGAGTCTGTCTAGAGCACCACAGGATGAGAAGCATTTCCCCTACCAGGAAACTGCATGACAGAGCGAGACACCATCTCGCCTTTCCCTCTCATTCCTGGCCCTTTTCATCTTGCGGTTGCTATGCCACTGAAACAAGACCTTCCTCCTGACAGCAGCATTAGGCAAAGCTCAGTTTCTGCGAGTTCCTAAATCCAACTGTCACCTTGTCCTCAAACTCCCCATGGATGTCCCGGTGAGCCCTCCGGCACTCGGACCACACCGACGCTCGGAGGTAGACCCATGGGCGGAAAGGAGATAGTGCTTTCAAAGCGCCCCGCTGGCACCTGAAGAGCCTCGTGCTCTCCATTTCAGCCCCGGGCTTCCTCTGTGCCCCTCAGCGGCACTGAGTTTTTTGCTATCTGTTTTCCTTCGGCAGCAGTTTAGAGAATAGGGCACTATTCTTAGCCGGCGGCCGGGCGGCAGGTGCAGCTGTGGGCACAAAGCCGTGCGTGGGAAGGTGGCAGAGCCACAGCAATACCATCCACCGCGCAGCCCCAGGGCTCCAGGAGAGTCGGGAGCACTCAGGGATGGTCGGATGATTAAAAATAAGCTACATCAGGCCCAGGGTACTGAACAGTTAGAGGAAATCCCATCTAGAAATGTTGAGGAATAATCAGCGATAAGCAGCCATGGAGCAAGTCGTGATAAGCCATGGGGAAACCTTTGCCACCAGAAGCCATGCCACTGGTTGTAACTGCAGCTGTGCCTCCTGTAGCCACAGCAGTGTCAGAAAGGCAAAAGGGGAAGTTTTACTTTTCTTTGAGCTGTTTCCTCTCTGTGAAAAGTGCTGCCACACATGCTTGGCTCAATAAATGTAGTCCAACTTCTGTATGGAGCAGTTCACAAAAGCAGGGAAAGGCAAATGTCACTGAGATTCACCAGTGACACTAATGAGCCCCGGACTCATGACCAAAGGTGTTCCTAGGAAATCTGTCACATGCCAAATATTATCTGTCTGCTATAATTGGCTTCAAATTCAGGTAAAGACACAGGTAAATTGATGCATAAGCTATAAGGCAACGATGACATTCAAGAGAAGTAGAAGAAAATGTTGGAAAAGTTTCATATAATTTTACTGGATATGTTTACAGATTTTATAGTTTTAATTCTTCAGCATGTCTTTTCATTTTTAAAACAAAAAACCTGCAGGCACTGACAGTTGTTTTCCTTTTATTTATTTATGTTTTCAAAAAGAAAACCACTATAGGAAATACTGGTCAAAATGCAGTTTTATTTTTTGTCAGAAATCACTTCTCATTCCACATTGGTTTCAAGCCTGTGCTTCAGTGTGTTCAGACAAGCCCCTCTATGCCTGAACGGTACGACCTGACTGCAAGCGTGCTGAGGACCACACAATTTTCCCATTCTGCAAGAATTTCTAGGATTTTTCCTGTTTAATATAGGGAAAATCCACTGAAATGAGAAATCCCAGCAGAGGATCTAATAATTCAATGCACCAGCATAAGTTCTTCTGAAGTCATCCCGTGCAGAGGTCCAGCAACTGAGGACATTGCAGGCTACAGTGTATGGCTAAGAGCAGCGTCTACCTCCTACTGCCCCTTCAGGCAGACTCTTGAATGATCTTATCTATTTTACAGGGTTTCATATGGTTCTCTGCATGCATGAACTTTGTCTTGCCTCGTATCTACAGAATGACTGTTACATGTTGTACATGCAAAACTTAACTTGCAACACTCTTGCAAAACCTCTGCCTGCATCCAACTTCCTCATAGCACTGGGGTCCCAGGACGTCACCTGGCTCCTGTGGCACTCTTCAAGGTTGTCACCCCCAAAATACTGTTTGGTTTGTAGGCCATTCTTTGATGCACTACTCTTCGGTGTTGAGGGGGGCAAGTCAACCCCCTGGATGCTACCTGCTGTTGGATAACTGCTGTTGGGCTCAGCAAAATGAGGACATCCTCAAGAAAAAGAAGAAAAAAAGAAAAAAATAAATCCATGTGGAGGGACTGAATGATAAATAGTTGCAGCAGAAATGCCTGATCAGTTGTAGCTGCACAGTCCCCCAGTTCTGGAACACCTGGTTGTGAATAGAAGGGGCCTACAGCTGTCTCAGTGTCAGTTTTGACTCTTTTTGGTATTCTTTAAGAACATTAGGCAGAGAAGACGTTTTAGATGTCTTTGTGATGTTTATTGCTCATGTGCTACAATCTTCATTACGTCACTAAGTATTTTTTTACACTTACATGGTGTCTGGGGCTTTTTAGCACACCAAGTAGACTGGTCTGTGAAGAAGACAGGCATGTAGGTATCAGAAAGGGTTTAGTCTTTTCCCTCCCCTGACCAGTGCCCACGAGAACACCATGCAAACAGACGGCATGGTCACACAGAGATACAGCACAAAGCTGTTGTGCTCCCCACCTCCTATCTGGGCTTTTCATTCCTCCAAGCCCCTGAGTTCACCCTCTCCCAGGTTTGCACTCTTTGAAAAGTATGAGAAAATAATTGCCTTTTCTCTTTCTGGAGCCCAGGAAAAATGTCCCTAACAAAGAGGCATTCAGTATAGGCTGGCTAAGCAGCAAAACCAGTAATGCAGTGAACATTGGCAGATCACCACTAAAGGCAAGCCATAAAAGAAAAGTTTTGGTAGATTGCACGTGCTGCTTCTTATTCCGTATCTTGTTGATGGACAGAGAATTCATCCTCTAGTATGACCAAGCCAGCAGACTACCATGTTAAATTGATTGGAAAAAAATCCTCCTGAAAAGAATAAAAAGTTTGTAATTAATTTCAGTGTGGTTATGGATTTCAATTCTTTTCTTTCTGGTCTTTCAGTCACAGGAGGCTTCAACTATTTTGGTGTGAAATTCTGAGAAAAGATATTTGCAAATTCTAGAGACAAAAATTTCTAAGAATCTTTGTATAGGATGCAATCAATCAATTACTCCGGGTAAACAGGGGGTAATTCAGTTACTACATTCACTACATCTGCTACCGTCAAACTTGCCTAATTTTTATGCTAAAGCATTCTTACCTTAAGTAATGTTTGCTGTCTTTTGGCACTGTTTGAAAGATACACAAGAACACAGGGGAAACTACCATTACACAAAACTCCTATCTAATTCTCAAAATAGCCTGAAAAAAATAGGGATAATTTTCTTTAAATACTGCAAAATTAAATAATAATAATTATAATTATGTTCTGCTTCTTCGAACAATTAGATGCACTCATGTTTTCAAGCACTTCTCTGCAAACATGAGGATTAGAAATGAATACTTTACTTTTTGAATGCAATTAAGACAAGCAAACAAACAGCCCCAGCTTCAGTTGGCATAAATCAGCACAGTCATGCTGGTGGAAATACAAGCTATGCTGAATTATTTCAGTTAATAAACACAGGTTCTTCCCATACATCTTTTTGTCACTCCATTTATCTCACATGCTGTTTCTTTCCCAGCCCTGTAATAAATTCTAAAGAATTAAGATACGAATGCTTACAAAGCAACGTGTTTACCCTGGGACAATCTGAATCCTTTGCTTTTAACCGTAACTGATGCAGATACAGGCTAGAATGTTTGTCACTGCAAGAGGTCTTCTCTTAGTGTCAGTAAGTATTTTTAGTAAACTTTCTCAAAGCTTAAACAGTTAACTCAGAGTCTCACTCTGATCTTGCAGCACATCACAACCGATTGCAGTGTAACAGCAGTGCCATATGACATCAGGTTAAGTCAGAATTAGCCCCACAGGCGCCAGTGACCTGATATGCACCTGCAAGGGGCAACCAACAGAGTCGTAGGAGTGCCAACGTCTCCATTTCTACCCCTCTGCTAGGCCTGCCTTAGTTTTGGTTGTCTTACTCCTCTTCCTCCTTTGCTTCTCTGGGTCACTCGGGAAGGGAACAGTGCTGGACCCCAGCCTGGGAAAGCTGCAGTCCCTTTGGTGTTTACCTGTATGGACCTGCTGGTCCTTGGCAGGCACTGTGGGCTCTGTGTGCTATTGTCTCACTGGAAACCAGAGCTAGTCCTTCTTCCATCAGAAAAGATGGCCCAGACCCCAGACTGGAAGAACTGAAGGTAAATTGAGTCAGATTTCTGTGGCCTTGGCACTCAGGTTTTGCCCTTTTTAGGCAACTTGTTCTCGTTTTCCTTTCTATATCACCATTGTTGGGACAGTAGTAAGCCTAAGTGGTGTAAGAGGACTCCTCACAAAGTTAATTTTCTCAGCTTATTTACTCTGTAACTTGAATTTGCTCATAGAATCTTATAGCCACAAATAATGCAACTGTTCAATTGTCTCTTGGTGCATAGCTGCCAAAATAGCAGAGCAGTGTTAAGTGAACAGCCTATTTTACATTAGCCATAAACCCTTTTAAACTGAATGCTTCAATTTGTAATTTCCTACCCTATACTACTGGTGGGTTTTTTTCTTTAACTTTTATGTTGAAAATATCTTATTTCAGATATTTCAGCACAGTAATGATTCTAC
Organism: Buteo buteo; assembly: GCF_964188355.1. NCBI lineage: Eukaryota > Metazoa > Chordata > Aves > Accipitriformes > Accipitridae > Buteo > Buteo buteo. The sequence continues at coordinate 28,005,591 of NC_134179.1, forward strand.
ATAGGTTCAAAAATTCCAATTACAATATCATTTTAAAGAGCCCAATATAGTTTTATGGGCTGGCTCACTGCACCTTTTTTTTTTTTCTTTCTTCTTCTTTTATTCTTTTATAAAAAGCACATTCCAGTTGTGAGTTCACGAGCTGTAATAGAAAGGAAATAGATATCAAATCTTTGTTCTGGGCTCAATAAACTACAAGTGCAATCTACAGTTTATGAAGGGGAATTCTTTCCATGGATTTTTTTTTCTACTTAGCCAGAGAGAAACAATTTTCTGATTTATTCTTCCTCCCTTTCCAGGGGTTCTGTTTCAGCAATAGACGAAGTTCCACTCTCTGCCACACAAGGATCACAAAACGCTAGCAACTCTTGAGCTTATGATTTACGCAAGACAGTGCTTTTCAAACATGTGCAGCACATTCCAGTATAGAACTGATGACAGCATCTAAGGGAAGAGCAATTAGGAGAAATAAAAATCAAGAAACGGGAGAAGAGATGACCCTCACTTTGCAGTACTGCCTGGCCAAGAGGGCACAGCACAGTAAACAGTATCTGTTCCATTGCAGCTCTTCATATGCAGAGGGAGGTCTAGGGAAAACAGAATATTCTCTGTCTGAGAGGTGAGTATCACTCCTTGATGCCACCTTTCCATCCAACAGTGTGCATGGAGTACAGCAGAGGGAAAGGGACAGCTAGGCTGTTTCTAGAGGACAGCCCTGAGTGAGGATGCCGTCCTCAAGTGGCCGGTCCTTCCCGCACCCTGCCTCCTGCCACCCTCAGTGCTGGTGCATAAAGGGCTCTGGCAGACAGGTTTTGGTGTATGACAGCTCGACAGTGTCAGATTGAAAGGCCCTGAACAAGGCACTGATGATGATGCTTTTCACTTTTGTCCTCCAGAGAAACTTGATCCTTTTGAAAACAGCACAGAAAAGAACCTTTTAAAGCACCAGGGAAATATAACAAATGCAAGTGCAATACAGCATCTGTACAGGAATACTTTTAGGAGTACTGGAAGGAAAAAAAAAACCAAAGAAAAAAGGTTAAAACTTTCTATAACATTTACATAAATAGAATATAATCATCCATCCTAGATTTAGCCAGGCTAGTATCAAAATTAATTTCTTGTCCAAATCATAATACTTTATCTGTGTCTCACAGGATAAGAAATGAACTCTCAAGAGATTTAAAACATGATTTTTTATGTCCTTCCTAAAACAGAAGCATTCAAGTATTTACATATGCTTATATTCCTGAATCCTATTACCTTTGTGACATCATCCAAGTTTCCTCTGCTTTTTTGATTGCATGGTAAGAATGACACCATTTATATGTACTGTCCTGTAAGTCAGTCTTCTGTCAATATTGCAGTACTAATGGTTCAAACCTTTTAAGATAAAATTGATTATCACAGAGAGGATAAGAAAGCAGAAAACATTTAAAGTGGGCTCATGACATCTGCATCTCTTCCCAATTTTTCATCAAAATTTCTAAGCACAACAGAATGCCACATGGGTTCAGGCTGAAAATTCATCCAGCTTATTTTTGTCTGGTCAATAGAGGCTATCTGCAGGTACTTTAAGAAAAAGTATAAAAAACAAGCCATGTCTGAAGTGATTGCTGGTAGCTGATTTTGAGCCCATTGACTGGATTTGTCATTTTTCCCCCCATGCAGTACTTTACATCACATTTCATCTATCATTTTATTTCCCTGTTGCCCAATACTGTGATACAGCTTCTTGCAGCCATCTTTCCGGTTGAGTATCCCAAATCACCTTCAGACTTCATCACCTCTATTTTCCTCACAAGTCATGTATTGGTGTATTTAACAGGGCAGCCTGTGGTAATGCACCTCTCATGGGGCTACATCTCATTCCATTGCTAAAAGTTTTTATTCTTTATCTTTTAGCAGTTTTTTACCCCTGTCCTGGTTTCAGCTGGGATACAGTTGTCTTCCTAGTAGCTGGTACAGTGCTATGTTTTGAGATCGGTATGTGAAGAATGTTGATAACACACTGATGTTTTCAGTTGTTGCTAAGTAGTGTTTAGACTAAAGTCAAGGATTTTTTAGCTTCTCATGCCCAGCCAGCAAGAAAGCTGGAGGGGCACAAGAAGTTGGGAGGGGACACAGCCAGGGCAGCTGACCCAAAGTGGCCAATGGGGTATGCCATACCATGGGACGTCATGCCCAGTGTATAAACTGGGGGGAGTGTGGGCAGGGAGGGATCACCGCTCACGGACTAACTGGGCGTCGATCAGCGGGTGGTGAGCAATTACACTGTGCATCATTTGTATATTCCAATCCTTTTATTATTACTGTTGTCATTTTATTAGTGTTGTCATTATCATTATTAGTTTGTTCTTTTCTGTTCTGTTAAACCATTCTTATCTCAACCCAGGAGTTTTACTTCTTTTCCCGATTTTCTCCCCCATTCCACTGGGTGGGGGGCAAGTGAGTGAGCGGCTGCGTGGTGCTTAGTTGCTGGCTGGGGTTAAACCACAACAACCCCAAAGGGGCATCTTTTCTAGTTGGAGGGGGTTTTAAGAGACTTTAGGGTTTTTAAGACCCCTGGCTAATGATCTTGCTGAAAGCTTTTAGAAAGTCCATATATACTACATGGATCTACATATATTACTGACAAAGGGCTCTAACAGCTCTCTGAGGCATAACTGCCTTTGGTAATATCCATATTGCCTCTTCCTTCCTGTTATGTATTATCAGTATCTGTTTATTCTACTCTTTATTAGTTTTTTTACTGATTTCCAAGAATGAAAAATTAGAGCTGCTGGTCTATGTTTTCCAAGACCACTCTTTCATGACTGAAGTTCCCTTTGTCAGCTTTGATTTCTCTGGTATTGCTGAAGATTTAAGCTATGTGTTATTGCCACAGGTAATAGTTTGGCAATTTTATGTCTGACATTCTTCAGAACTCATGGCACCAGCATCATCTAGTCCTGGCTGTCTGCAAAGTTTGTCCTACTTCACCTGAAAGCCTGAAATGTACATACCTGCAAGAAATTCTCTTATGGTTTACATGGTAGCAAGACCTGAAAAATATGTGGGTTTTTTTTCTGTTTTAACAAAGTCTTTCTCATGTTTTATGTGTAAGGCAGTACACTCTTTTACCAGCAAAAGGAAAATGCATTGTGTTTTTTTCTGGGATCCTCCCTTCCTTGAGGTTGTGCCTCGCTACACAGATGGCATCGCCCAGCCAGCAGCTGACCTACCAGTGGTGCACAGGCGCAGTTCACATCTGGGTCCCTCGCTGTGTCTGGCTACCCTTGTGTCAGAGCGAACACCTCATGGCATCAGGAGAGGAATAGTTTAATGGCCTTCACTATTCATCTAATCGCTTTTTGTTTGGGGCTATAAAGTACTCAGGACAGTGCCAGTCATTTAGCCTAAAAATCTATATACAATCTATACATGCTGCCACTCCAGCCGCAGTGTTAACCATAACTTCAGTACAGTCTGTGTCCATCAAGGTCTGTAACTGGTGCTGCCCCATAGGTATCCCACAGCTAATTGGGTACTGAGGGAATCTTGTTCCATAACAACTAATCAGAAAAAAACATAACTTAGGAATGCTCTATGGAGTCCTTAAGGTACAAGACATCAAGAATCATGACATTTGAGAAGCAGGTGAAAAAAGCCCTCATTTTTAAATGAGAAAGGATAAGGGAGCATTCTGCTGGAGCTGAGCCATGCATTCTGATGCAATAAATTTCAACTTCTTAGCAGTTAAGCCTGGATTTCCATTTTCCATGAGCATGACTCCTAAAAAGCAAGAGACAGTAATATCCTCATAGATATAAATTTATGTGAGGCTAGATGAGTCACTAGAAAATATCATGAGGGAGCTCTCCTGGAGTGATAACTCTGGACTAGATGGATTAACAAAAGCTTTCCATCTCCAACTTCCATCTATTAACTAAGATTTTCCACAGTTTACTACGAGTGCTAATTCACAGCTTTCCCCTACATACACACTCTTCTTTGGAAAGTCTAACATCGGCTATGTCAGGAGAATAGGTTTTCCCAAGCCTTTGTCCTCATTCAGATTCATCCAATCCCTCTTCCTCAAAGGTGTGTAGAGCAGTCTGTAGCTTGACTATAGATGCTAACTATGCATAGTTTTGAACAACATGGGGGAGCTCATTCTGGATTTTTCTCAGATCTTTTCAGTATTTTCCCCAACTTCCTTATCATTCCCAGCCCAAGATTATCTGGTTTTATTTTTAATTGTCCTGCAAACCTTCTTGCTCAGGGAGAAGAAATAATTCACAGCTGGTATGTTCCTTAGTGTCTTTGCCAATCAAAACATACAGCTTGCCATTTACTGGCAACATGGTTATCATGATTCAAGCCACTTGGCTCTTCTGTTAGGTCCCTCTGGCGTGTAAAGGAAAATTCACACCAGTGAAGAAGAAAACCATCAAGTCATTAAATATTTATTTGAATATTTAAATCTTTGGCTGCAGAGAACTGTCTAGGGAGAGTTCCATATTTAATAAGGGGGCTTACTGAAACCATGCCTGCAGACAGCACTCTTGCAATTTGCTGACGCATTTGCTGAACACCTCTCTGCAAAAGAAAGGTGGAACTCTGTATTACAACACACACTAAAATATAAAAAATTCCTTTCTAATTTGGGACTGCAAGGTGATGCTGGTGGAACAGGAAATCAAATTGCCAATGATACCACATGTGGTGATGAGAAAATCATTCTCCTCTTAGTCAGACAGACTCTGGGTAATAAGCTGGAAGTCAAATGCAGTGATCCAGAGCTTGACTGGAAGTAGAGCATCACCTGTCATGTCTCACATCATTGAGCATTTTCAGACTTCAACAATTCATGCTCTTGGGATCTTTGGGCTGGAGCTGAACCTTGCTCATTTTCAGAGAAGCTGTGTTTGGAGCACAGGCTCAGCAGCTGAAAGACCACTTGGCCACAGTGTTGAAAGAGCTACAGCACATACTAAGAGCTCTACCTGTCACAGGTGCTGCCTGGTAACATCGTCCCTCCTCATCCCCCTTCCTTCCTGTAACTGCTATAAGCCAAGGCAGTATCCTTTACGTGCCCTCTTACGACACTGTCTCCTGCCATGAAGCAGAAGAAAACTTACAGGTCTATGAATGAGTTAAAAATGAGAAAGGTAAAATCAAGAGTGTCTACTAGATGTGCAGAGCAAAGAAAACATTTTTTTCCTTCTTTCAAATGAAAGCTATTGTATCATAAGAATTATTACAACATTAAAAAGAGATCTTGGAGAAAATCAAAACCCAGACAGGAAATACAGTAGAGGAATATTTTTGATCCTTCCAAAAGATTTCATTTTGAATGAGATCTTAAACACGCAAAGGCAGGCAAACAACATTAATTTTACAGTTGTATTTGTTTAGCAAACCAAATGGGCAAAACTCCTGAAAATAATATGTTCCTAAGGCAGGATCAACTAAATCCTTGGAAAAGGAGGCAGTTTATTCAGAACTGGGAAGGTCGTCTTAGGAAGACTGCACTGCTTGTCTAGGTGAGAAAGAATAATATCGTGATGACATAAAAGCCTTTCATTTTTCCTTCTTTACCCATGTAAGTTCTAAGAGAAAGTTCCTTTCTTATATGACTGAATGTTATAAATTTGTCTATACAAATCTGAACTGACATGACTGACAAACAGGTTCCTTCCTGTGAAGTTATTCAGGATTCAAACCCCTTTTCCTAATGAGCATCTTCTTATTAATGACAAGGAAACAAGTCTAATAGGAGAGAGCCATTCCCTGAAATAATCAATACCCATTGGTTACAGTGCTCAGTTATTCATAGAAAATCAATCTTGATTTTCTAAGAAAATAGACCAGATGTTGGTCGCTGGCACCACTGAGTTCTTAGTCTCACAGCTGACATTGCCCACAGGAATTGTCAGTTTTGTGTTAGACTGACTGGTCAAGTAAAAAAAATGCACTATATTCAAGGACTCATTACCACACACTTAATCATATTCATAATGCCAGGCTGGCACAGCTGTGTACCAATGCAAATAATGCCTTTCAAAAACCAAGTTAAAATTTAAAAAAATCCCTGACTCAACAGAAGAAAAAAAATATTTTTTTTTTATTTTATTTCATTCTTGGCAAAAGTCTAGCCTTTAGGAGGCCAACAAATAAGTAAGTTTAAGTAAGTTAAATAAGCTTTCAGAATCTCCTTAGTTTTTCATCATTAAGGGCATAACAAATTAAAATTGGAAATATTCTCCACTGCCCTAAAACATCTCATCAATCACAGACTTGTGTTTGTGTTGACATCTTTTTCTTTTCCCTCCAAAGCAAAGTAGTTGGCTAAACAGATCATCTGCCTAGAGCCAATCTTTTCCCCAAAGGAATCTGGTGCTTATTGGAGTGAAATGAAACTACCAGTTTCCAACAAATATTTGTGAGAGGGGAATAGGAATAAAAAAAAACCCTTTAGCATGAAAAATAATTGCTTGATCAATTTAAACACTTGCATAAGCCCTCCCCTTTCTCCAAAATGGCAATAATTATAACTTTAAGCCTCTTGATATTAAGTCTTTCTCCTTACTGCCTAACAATTCAGTCTAGGGCTACAGATGTGCTTACTACATGTTCAACATACGTCATAAAAGAACTCCATTCCTGAAAAGAATTTTCAAACATTGAGGGACCCAACTTGCAGAAAATGAGCAAAATACACAGGAAGGAGACATATTTGTTTCATCCTGGTTATCTGTTGCACATGAAAGAGAAGTAAACTCAATGGGAAAAGAGAAAGGAAGGCTTAGGATAAAATATGTGATAGCATCTAGCTGATTTGAAGGACCAAATCCTGCTATGGGACTTAGGATCCTAAACCTTACTCCATTCTTCTATCATGTGCTTTTAGAGTTCATAAAAAACATAATGTAAAAAATTTAGACAAGGACGAATCAGGAATATAATGCCTCCATCTTTGTGCAGGAAAACACTAGAGTCAACTAAAAATCTCTTTTGCTTGCCTCTTTTGAGAGAAGAGAGGACGTATTTGCAGGCAGCACTGAGTACAGGTGAGAGACAGAGGGATAGAGGCTTTGCCTGTCATTTCACACTTCCTTAGCTTTTGCCAGTTACCACCAGAGCATCTGAATGTCTGCCCCTGGGCAGCGCAAGGCTTCCCGAGCCTTGATCATACTGAGGTTCCCAGCACCCGCCTCATACCCAGGCGTCCTAGGGTCCACAAATGGGTGATCCTGGCCGTGGTGCCCAGCACGCCCCACTCAAGATATGCCTGCAGGGAAATATGGAGGGGTCCTCTCTGGCTTTTACTCAGTTTGGCAGTTAAAGCACATGGGAAACATGAGGCTGTGCTTCAAGTTCCTCTTGGCGTGGACAAAGCGAAGACAATTTCACTTCAGCTGAATTCAGACCATCCTCCTTTTGCCCCACATTGGAGAGTTTGGGGGTTCTATACCTGATCATGGACCTTCCCCATCCATCCCATCAAAGTGGTTCCCATGCCATTGCCTCCCTCCTTTTTCTTTTCTCAAATCTGTTCCAATGGTCTGTTTGCCTTGCCTCAGTCTTCTGGTTACTGTCATGGGTTGCATAGTCCACTCATAACCATTGCTTTAGATTCAGCACGCAGATCTGAGGATGGAGAGGGATGAGGAGGGACAGTGATGTTCTCTGCTGCTGCTGTCAGCAGTATGGTCCGTGCTTTCTTCTCTCTGCCACACCAGTGCCACCTCCATCCCTCCAGGCCTTGCCCTGGAAACACATCCCAAAGGAATGACTGTCAGGGAGCTGAGATAGCATTCATGCTTTCACTTATGAACTGAGCACCCCATGAACATTTTATGTTTAAAACTTTTGCCTGCAGACCTGATAAAGGATGATATACAGAGGATTCGGTGAGGTTTGCTTATTTTATAGTGTGAGAGCAATCAGCACCAGCTAAGGTTCACTTTCTTTCTGGCCAACATTTTGAAAACAAATAAATCTCCAGCATGGATAAGCTTACTGAGAAGTTCCCCTCCATGTTTCAGCACATCTTGATAAAAATCTCATCATTGCTAGGGCCAAGTCTTTGGACAACATTATGTTCCCTTCTTCATTTGCCATCAAAGAAAGGGGCCACCCCATTGCTCTGGGACCTATGGATGTACACCATGGCATTCCTCAGACCAAAGGGTATTAGTCTTGCTGAAGAGAGGTCCACAGTAGTGGACAAAAATTGTTTCAGCCACAACTGAACTGTCCTACCCACAACTACAAATCTATAATTTTTGCCCTTACAAGGCCATATGCATTTGTTATACAAGGAGTGCTGTCACTTCTTGTGTGGTTTGACCAAGAGGAGGTTGACACAGTGATCATAAATAGCTGAAGGAAACCTGCAGGCACTCAGTTGTAGCCTGCGATTCAGAGCTGCTCTGGCATTTGAATACTCTGTGCCTGTCTCTCTAGGGCACCCACCACACCCGTTATCCCTGCCAGCACATCCAGACTGCTCCCTGGCCAGTCAAGCCATCAAGGCAAAAGTATTAGTGGGTTAGTACTCAAATAACTGTTCCATCATGTATTTTCATACCCCGGTCATTATCTGCATGAGTAAAGGTTTGCTGAGTTGTCTATGCAGCATATGACCCTGCCAGGGTCAGCTGAGTTGAGATTTCCAACCTTATGATCAGGAGCAGGTGAAAAGTGTCTGCCTTTCTGGCTGTGCCTTAAGGCAGGTTTGCTCTTCTATCTGGACATCTCCCTCACTTCAAAATTTAACACTGAGCATGCCTGCCTCTACGCTCATTTCTTTATGTAGTACCTCTTCTAACCTCCCAGGATGCACAGTGGCTTTTTATGTTTCAGTCATGCAATTTGAAAGACCTCTTACAACTGCAGATAGTGTCATCACATGACCTTTTTTTGGCCCAAGATGAAATACAGGAAATTCCACTGAAACATAAGAAAACCCTTTTTTTACTGTGGCTGACAGGACATAGGAAGATGCTGCCCAGAGATGTTGTAGCATCTCCATCCTTGCAGAGACTCAAAACCCGACCGGGCATGGCCCTGAGCTCCCTGCTCCAGCTGACCCTGCTCTGAGCGGGGAGGTTGAACATGTGATCTCCAGAGGTCTCCAGCCCCAGCCGTTCTGGGATTCTGTTTTACATGAGCCATTTCATGGACATAGAACACAAGAAAATCTTATGGAAGCCTTTCACAGTCTACGATGGTCATTAAGAGTCCCAGTTAAGGCTTTACCTCATGCTTGGTGTTGGAGCTGAGGCCTTGGCTGCAGCTAGAGACCAGAAATAGCTTCTCAGGAAACAGGAATGGAGGGCTGTGTAGCAGCACTGTATTGAAAACGTGAAGAAAACTGATGTAAAGATTTTGAAGTCTCTACTATATCAGAATGCAAAGCATATGTTGAAGAAGTTTTAAATTAAAAAAAACTTATGGATATTCACCACTTCAAAAAAGGTTGATTTGTTTTTCCAGACTAAAAATGTTTTTCCTGCTGCCATCAGTGAAGAATGCATTAATGAAAACAAATTTCCCATGGACCTTTGATGCCATCTGAAAGCAAGAAGTGAAATTGCTGTTCCTATTCAGAATTTGGTTTCCATGACGCAAGCTGTCACTGGCAATGATGTTATACCACCACTTCCACAGCGTATATTTATCCGGCACTCGCATATCCTGACTGGGTTATAAAATTTCATTAATTCCTTCTGCATCCCACACAAAAATGCCAGGGTCACTTGCATTACGGGAACACAATGACAATTCCTTGCACATTGTTTGTGCTTCTATAAATGAAATGTAGTTCCCCACCCCTCAAAATGTCCACCAGGGCATTGGATAAGAAAATCATACACTTAATACAATATATACATTATTCCAGAATATCTTCTGTAATGTTTGTGTTTCAGTGAACTGAAATTACTTACAGTATGTTTTTAATCATAAGCAAAGATGATCACCCTGACAATGAATAACAGCAAATTAATCCCACGTACTGCCTTAAGATGAGGAAAATATTTGGTAAACAATGTATTACTGAAGTGAAACAGCTTTCAGAGACATTTGTAAGTAATTTGTGTAACTTCATGCTCATTAGCAGTAGCATAAAAGCTGAGAAAATCTGTTAAAAAATACTTTGATAAATAATTACCTTATTTTCCCACAGCTGTATCTTTTGTCCCTTGCCTACTATTTTTAATGGCTCCGGAAAGTAATTCCCTTCTATTTTCTATTTATTTGCATCCTCATCTGTGAACCAGAATTGCTGATGATATCAGGATAGACTTTGGAACAAAGCTCATTAAATACCGTTAGCATAACCTTGCAATCCCTAAATGACTGAAGTTTCTTTTAAAATTAATGTGAGGTTGCTCTGTGAGAGGACTTAGCATTATTACTGTACTGCAGTATTCTTCATTGTTCCGGACACCACTAAGCACCGCGCACAAACATATGGTAAAAAACTGCAGAGCATGAGGAGCAGGTCCGAGAAAGCCGCAAAAATACTTAATACTGGTGCTGCTTCACTCTACAACTCTAATAATCATTATGATAGGTACTTGATAGAAATGTTGGTGTATATTTTTTGTTGTTAGGTCTAGCATACATGTAATCAAGAGTAATTTTTTTCCTTCTTAGGGGAAATGATTGCAAAAACAAAAGTGGAAAAAAAACCCTCAAAATGCTATTACCTTAGCTACAGAGAAAAACAGTCCTTTGCCTCACCAGTGTACGAAAGATGACATGAATGGGGCAGGCCCCGCATGATGCTGTTAGAAGTAGGAAATGTGGAAGGATGAAGGACACGTTTATATCTTTACCTGGAGCACTCCTAGCCTGCAGCATACTGGCTCCAGCGGAGTGGAAACACAACTTTCAGAAGCTTTCTAGCAATAAGATGCAGACATTTATACAAATAACCCGTGCAGTTCCTTAGGTGGGATAACCTTTATGACCTGATAGTCCTGATGCATCAGGGTGTAATGCAGCCACCGCCTGGGCCAGTAACCTCTCTTTCTGCAGGCTGCTGCTCATGGACAATGGGTGCTTTGGGGTGAGAGGCTTCCCAGAGCCAGCCCCTTTGCGGTGCTGGATCCAGCGGGGCCAGCGGAGCGCCAGCTACGCCTGGCATAGCAGGGATGCCTCAGGGCAGAGCCTGAGATCTTCCCAGTAGTTTTAACACCTTCCTTGGACCACGCTGCACAGCCCTTAGACACGGTCTAATAGGGAAATGTCCCTGTCCCTCTGTTGCCCTTCGCCTTCTGCACCGCTGCCAGCTCGGGAAGCCCAGTTCGGATTGCAGCGTCACAGTCCCAGAAAGAACAGCAGGTTTGTTCTGTGTCCTTTCCCCTGGGACTGAGGTTTAAACTGCTTGGATGCTATTTAGGCCTAGAGAATCTGGGCCACTTTAGAGAGCAGTAAGTTACATGCTAAGCAGTGCATAATGAGAAACCAGAATTATTTACGAGAAGAATGACTTGGAGTTTATTTTATTTTATAATGCTTTTATGAAATGGCATGTTTTCTTGTTTTAAAGAAAGATACGTATTTTAAACAGTGAAATTACAGGACCTTTTTGTTTAATATACAATCCTAGAAATTCTGTTCTAAAATGTGTACAGGTCGAAAACGTCTTTGATCTAGAGTGGGCTCTTCAGTCCTGGCCATTGCATTAAAAAGTAATTCTAAACCAAAGCAATTTGTCCCTCCATTCATCTACTAAATTTCCACGTATGATTACTTTACCCAACTCTGGAATTCCTGGATGCCAGACTTCAAGATTCACAGAAATATTAGTTTCTGAGTTGCAATCTTAACTGATTGTGAGGTATCACAATGTCACAAAATATCATCTCATAATTTGGCTTGGTTTATGTCAACATTTTCTCTCCAACTTAAATATCTAAAGAACCAATAAACATAGGACTCCATGCCCTTTTTCATAAGAAAATCTTCCATTTTAAGAATATTGGCTGTTTAAATTATTAGTGGTCATATGCACCAACACTATACATAGAAATCTTCTAGTGACTTATGGATGAAATTTTATCTGGCAACAAATGTTGTTTTGTTTGCACTGTCCATGTCCCTCATATTCTACTGATTAATTAACATTAATTGGATAATAAAAACAAGGGGGGGGGGTGTCTAGAAATTATATTTGCCACAGAATATGGCTGATCCAACAGGTCTAGTACTCAGACAAAAATCTCAGAAATCCATGCTGAATTAATCCTTAAACTAAAGTCAAGGAAGATGATACAGAAACTTTCTGGTTAGTCATTTGAGCTTCCACTTAGTTCAATACTACCACAGATGCTGCTTTATGGTAGATGCCATGATGGATTTCAGACCCTGTTGAAAAGCAACAAAAGTTTATTCTGAAAATGTCCTAACTTGCAAAAAGGTCCAAGGTACAAGAGAAGGAATTTACTATTCAATATTTTTCTAAGTAAAAGCTTTCAGGGATTGATGCAGAGTTGGTGAAAGCATTTGCTATCCTTCCACTGACTGTAGAGGAGTTTAGATCAGCTTTTAACACTGGCGTAGGGCTCATCAAGGCTAAGATTTCTTTCAGCTGAAAAATAACAGACTGAGAAATTAGAAACCTACAATAATTTGATTCTGTAGGCATTTTCTAATTATTTAAATAGAAAAATGCTATTAATAAATATTTGCTTTTGTAGCATACTTTCACATTGTATTACTTTAATTCTTTTTACTTGAAAATTTACAACTGCTTGAAAAACATTAAACAAAGTTAACAGAATAAACAATACAGAATCTCACTGTCTGAAACAGAGCCAAATATCTGATTTGCAAATTGATTGCAAAAATGGGGAGAAAGAGTTGTAATTAATTTTCTTCCGAGTTCTTGAGCTGATGCCTAACACATTTTGGACGTCGACACAACAGTTTTGGTTTTATGGTTACATAACTATGTTAAAAAAAAAAAGGAAAATGCACACTCTGCTAAAAAGGCTATACATAGATTGAAAAATGGGATCAAAAGTTGCCAAATAATAAAGTCTTGGACCTTTCCTGCTTGGCAAGCTCACATATAATGTAAACTGATTTTTATCTGTTTGGAACAATTTTAGTTATTATCACTTTTAACAGTCACTCTACTACATGGATCAACTTACCAATACCAAAAGCCTCTTGTGTATTGTTTGTGCATAGAACATTCATTTGGCCTCACTTTTAAAGATCTCCTTCTAATGGGACTCTAATGAAAATCATCTGTATTATGCAGGTGCTCTACAACTGGACCTGATGGGAAACAAAACTGAATTTCTAGGGTCTGTGGCACCAAGACAGCCAGCGATGCCAGGACCCCCCAGGCGCTCTGCCATGGAGACAGGTACCTGCAAGCCCATGGACTTTCCTGCTAGCTGGAAGATCCACATTTGGAAAAAAAAGCAACCCGCTCTTTTTGGCCAACCATTTAAAAAAATGGCTGGCCACAAGAGTAAGCCGTCTAGAGTAAATTTCTCTCTAGAGGCATGAAGGCTTAGCAGAAACGGTGAAAAGGACCGGGCCTAAAGACCCAGAAAAACACACTTGATCAATTCCTTCAAATTTACAAAATATGACAGAAGACCACAGACCTGGTCTGGTACATCATAATCTGGGATATGATTCCTGAGGTGTGGTTTGAGGAAAATAGTTTTGATAAGTAATGGCATGTGATTCAGTGGATGGGTTTGGTTTGGGTTTTTGGTTTTGGGGGGTTTTTTTTGCAGTGATTGCCATTGGAAACATATCAACCCCTATTTGGAGGAACTGATTCAAATTTTCATTAGGAAAATTCTAACACTTCCAAGAGAATGAATCCCCATATCTCTTCCCCATATCTCTTTCCTTCACATAAATTAAGAGACTGGTAAAGAGTGATACCAAAATTATTGGTTAGCTAGCAATATCAGAATCAAATGATCCAGTTGCAGAAGCCATATGGAACATATAAAGGTCATATAATAATGTCTAACAACCAAGTGCCACTGCAATTTCCATCCAAACAAATTTCTGACTGAGCCAGCTCACTGGAAGAGAATGCAAAAAGAACAGGGCACGGGTTTCCCCCAAAAAACTGCCATTGCCAGTGGAAACCTGGCTGCTGGGATCCTGCCCTTGCTGAATCTCTCTGTATATACTCAGTCAAAGAGTACCTCTGGCTACCAGAACTTTTTGTGTAACTTCAGAGTGTAAATTCTCAGCTAAGAAATTGCCAGCTTGCTTTTTTTCAGACAAGACCTGCTAACAGTGAGCCTTTTAAGGAGAGCAGGGGGGGGTTCCTTAGTGTTTGATGCAAAGCATATGCTTCTGGAAAGGGTCTTCTCAATAAACAATAGCCCATATAATCTAAACCCTCCCCCCATTAGCAGTAGATTTGCAGATTCCCTTGCTGCAAAAAAAAGAGAACAAAAACAGATTATGTCTTGTAGTTGGGTTGCTATGATGGTCTAAAGCTTGCATTCATTGAATCTGATTCTTTCTACACTCACCGCAAAGTATCTCTTGTGACTTCATTGGAGTTACTGCAGACTTTAAAAAATGTAAATGCCAGCAGAAGCCATCTCAGTCTACTGGCAGGGTGCTTCAGAAAGATAATTTGGTGGTTTAAGGTGTTTATTCCAGGAGGGGAATGTGTATGAAAAATTGTTTTGCAATCTAATCTGAGTCATTTCCATGAGATTATTGATGGATGTCTCCCACTGATCATTGTAAAAAAACAAAAGGAAGTGGAAATTGCCCTGAGAAAATATAATGCAGACCCAAGGATGCTTAGAAAATGCATCTGGGTTATAACGTCTGTCAAAAGCAAGTGAAATGTAAGTAACAAGTGATTCTTCAGTCTTGTTAGAGATGTAAATGTGCAGTGTTGAATCAGAGAAAGGAAAATAGAAATGTATTTTCTATTGCCTCATCTGTAATAAGTGAGACTGGCAGCCTAGATCGTCAAATAACTCAACATGACCAGAATTTATGTGATGGGCAGTTAAAGTGGATCTTGAACAGTCACTGTGGTGAGTAATGAGTTTTGAGCTGGAACAAAACAAACTGTTCTCAAGCAATTTCTCTTGTTCCCCTGCCGCAATTTCCTATTCCCTTTTCCCTACCCCAGGAAAGCTTTCCAACAGATTCCTTGTATAAATGTAGATGTTAGTGGTAGAATTCTGTCTGTCAAATGTAAGGAAAGTTCTGCCCTTCACTTCAAAGTAATTGGGATTTTCCCCTGGAAGTGATGTTCGGATTACTGCTGAAGCTTGCATTCTTGGGTTGATCTAAGGTGGTTGTTACTTCTTTTTTACGTCAAGTGGAAATATTTGCATAACAAATTTCTTTCATTATTATTGAAAGTACATCCTGTATTATTGCTTGCTAACGTATTTTTTAAGTTCTTTGCATATCCAGTTGATGAAGTTAGAGCGCACTGGTAAACATAGCTGCAGAAAACCATGAACAATGGCAGTGTAGCATTTTGACCTGGAGCGCAATATACACAGCAGGACACTATAGATGCTCTGACTTACAGTGTTGAACTGAATGGGACAAGAAAACGCCATGTGCTCACAAGGCAATTATTTGTACCTGGCTGATTGTAGCTGACTGCAAAGTGCCTCTCTGAAGCTCTCCATCAAGGCTGAGTACCGGTGCTGAAAATTACAACACAATATGTGTATAACAAAGAGCAGCATGGTTAAGAAGTATAAGCACAGAAATGGGAGATAAAAACTGCTAATTCCCATTTGGCCTTGGATCTTTTTGTAGCTTTTGGCAGATTTCTTCAGTCCAGGCCTTGATTTCTCCATTTGCAATGCAGAGGTAACAGTTTCCACCTATTTTATTCCCCCAGTTGTCACAAAGAACATGTGATTCTTGTATCACACTTTGGAGGCATACTTACTTGTATTATTTACATTTTTCTCTTTTTAATAAAGCTTACACTCAGGCACACTGCGCAGTCTAGAATTTTTAAGCACCTTCTTGCCATAGCACCAAATATGTAAAGAAGACATCAGACAGTGTCTGATGTCTGGAAACAGACTCTGGAAACCTGCCCAAATCTGGTCATAATAGCAACTCTCATGCGTCAACTACTCTATGTGGGAGGCAGCCTGAAGGGGACTGGGCGTGCTGCACTCCAAAGCTGCACAGAGTGAATGGGCCCCTTCTCCCAGGGTCTCCCAACCTCTGTGTCTAGGAGAATGCCATGGGAACTGCACAGGGAGATTGGTGCCTCTGTCTTGCATGGGCCTTACGAAGATGTGATGACCACAACATGCTTTATAGGAATCTTACAACTACACTTACCTGTGTGCATGTGTGACTATGTGCATATATATGGCGAGAGAGAGGATCGATCAGTCTTTCTGAAGCACTAATTTTCTTAAGCAAGCCTAGCAGAAGAAGATCTACCAGGAAATGTACAGTCCTGCATTCAGATTGTGTCTTCATGAGCTACACACACACACTACAATAGAGGCAGAACAAATTTAGCCACTCACTAAGTTGCCGTTGATGAACACATCCACGGAAAAATCATATCTGAACGTATGACTATCTTCTAATGTAACTGTAACGTGGCAGGTACTAGGGGAGTTGAACTGAAGCTGATTGGTCCATTTCAGTTCTATCATTTCCTAAATTTTGCGTGCTTGACTTTGCAGTCTTGGTGTTTCTTTAATGAAGCTTGCTCATTTGAAATAAATTATTTGCTTAGATAACATTACCTAGATGATTCATAGCAACAGACCCATCATCCATATTTGTACTCAACATGTTGCCACAAGTGCTAGTTACAGACAGCACTCGTTGCTTACACTCTTACTTAAAGGTCAAAACAGAAGGAAGAGCATTATAATGGTCTTGCTGGCTGAAGTCAGATTTTATACTTTGCAGCTTCATTAGATGGCATTACATCACAGGATACAGACAAGCAAAGCCTGAATTGATCCTACTTGACTGAATTCTAAATGAATGGAAAATGACTGCATGGTTTGCCAAGGAGCAGCAATAATGGCATGACAAATCTATGATTTTTGTGAGATTTATGGCTTTATAGCACTTCTTTGCAGTTTATGTGTTTCAGCTGTGGTCATGGAACTTGAAAAATGAAGACTCTTTTGCAAGATGATTTTTCAAGCAAACTAAAAAAATATATTGATTTCTCGGTGTTCAATTTTAGAGATTTTTCTTTTCACTTAAAGATTCGTGCCTTATCACAAGCACAGAAACCTCATGGTATTTTGGAAGATTGTTTCATTGCTTTGATAATTACTAGTTATAAAAATGGCTTCTCCATCCCCCCCGAAAGAGATGGGAGCAGGAAAAAATTGAGCATATATATTGTAGGAATGTATCTGGAGAGGGTGAATCCTTTAATGAGTTGGTATTCAGGACAAAGTGTTAGGAATCTGGTCTTGTGGACTTTACTTCAGTATGATTTTGAGTCATCCATCTCACCTTTAGTACTGATTTTACCCTTCCACAGAAAATCTCATAAGAAGGATACTCTCGCAAAAAATATCTCCAGAAAACCTCAGAAACCAGATTATTCAGAGGACATAGAGAAGATATGACATCTCAGTTTACTACTGTCATCACCATAACAATTTGGATTTCTGAAGAAGTTCTGTGCAATAAGGAATACACTATATTTTTTACATGAGTTCTTCAGAGTGTGATGAACAGACAATTTTATTCTCTTACACTTCCTGCCATATTCTTTCATGCAGACTCTGATCACACAAAGTAAAAACAGTGTCTGAAAACAATTTTATTAAACACACTAACTGGGAGGTTCACTTGCAGAGAGTACCCTAAATACACAGATCTGGCTACAAAAGGGCAGAATAACCCTCTCTTCTGACAAAACTCATTCCCAGATAAAATCCCACATTTTTCTCTCAATGTGAAGAATAGTTTACTTTGGAATACAGGAAGTTATACTTCTCAACCACTTGCAATGGCAGAGGATAGTTCGGGAAGAATCAGACATTAAGGAGCCCTTCCATTGCCAAAATGAACGTGCTTGCACATGCTGGGATTTGAAGTTCTACATTTTCTTTGCTGGTCTCTCTTAAAATATGTTTTGACCAGATTGGGTGAAAATAAGGAACAAGATGTCATCTTGTCACGTCCTGTGGGCGTGTTTTGAGTGGAGTGGGGTTTATTAATAGAAGGTTAGTGTT
Organism: Buteo buteo; assembly: GCF_964188355.1. NCBI lineage: Eukaryota > Metazoa > Chordata > Aves > Accipitriformes > Accipitridae > Buteo > Buteo buteo. The sequence goes on from NC_134179.1 coordinate 28,023,800, forward strand.
ACCTCTTATATTAAACTTTCCTCCTTTTTCCATTTGAGAAAACAGATTACTCAACTAGCCAGACAAGTCGAACCTTGTGACATGGTTGTATGATTAAAGTAGAATCTAAGTCCACAAATCTGGCTATGACTTACAAAATTTGTGTCCAAAAATAAATGAAAGTGTACCATGACCAGACAGAGCAATGCCTGCTCTAGAGCTGGAGAATGGAGAGCATGTCAGGAGGAAGGTGTCCAACAACTACACTGCTCAGCCCTAACACCCCAGGCTTTTTCAGGAGACACGCTGAAGAGGACAAAAGAATACGTACAGGTCAGTGGAAAAGAAATGAAAGTCCTACAGAAGCAAGAAAAAAGATTTTGAATTTATTCATAAACAAGAGCTCTAAACCTTTGAACTGCTCTAAAAAGTATCATTTTTCTTAAATATGGAAGAGTAGTTCAGTACTAGTAGGGGGCCTGTATCATTTTATGCAACAGAAATTCAGCTGTTCAGCTGTACCAATGACCGACCTGGATCCAAACCAGGTGCTATGGCAATGCACAAAACAGACCAGAAAATGGAAAAATGGCCAAGTTAAGGAGAAAGATGATTTGGTTATGAAATCTAGAGTAGATTGCTAAAATGGAAAAACAAAGAAGGAAGTGTTTTCAAATGCTAATCAATTCCTTCAGCAATTCCATTTTCCTCCTATTTCACCATCAAATAACATACTGTCTTGTTAGGGGATGTCAACAAGTCTGGAAAAGAAGTAGAAAGTCGTGGCATTGCATAGCAACATAGTCCATTTTCAAAGGTGTTACAAATTGAAATCAAGAAGAAACTTGCAGATAGCAAGGAGGAGGCTTTTTAAAAGAAATGAGAGTTCTGTTCTTTAACAACAGTTTAGCTTTCAAACAGAGCTGCCTTTTCTGTGTAATAGAAGCAGAGCCATATAGGCTTCTGTACTGGCACTCTGCTAGGGCACTAGGATGCTATACATGCAGGACCATCCCAAGGTTTCCAAGAAATCAGCTAAACAGCTTACAAGAGGGGAAAGGGGGAATGATGAAGTCCCAAGACCTAGCAGCTGTGGGATTCCATTTCTCCCACAGAGAATATTTTCCACCTTTCCTCATACAAAGAAGATAAAATATGTATGAGAAAAGTTTAGTCTCTTATTATATTAAGTCATGAATATAATATTTTTCCCTGTGGCTTTCCAAACTGGAGCCTTAAAAAAATATTTGAATGGTAAGGTACCAATGCATGCCACCCATAAATTAGCTTTATCACAGATTAAGTCCAAGTCATGAAAGCCATTTTTTACTTGGATTAAGGTTTAGTGGCTAACCTATTGCTGTTCGGTTTCATAACAGACAAGGTCATTTTTCATGAGAAATCCCTAACATTGCTTTCTTGCTATATTTTAGAGATGTGTACTTGTCTTTTTCTAACATTACGTGCAACAGGAGAAATTGGATGATGAATTAGAGAACCTGCTATTAAAATATACATTTTAAAGTTCTGGAAATAAATCTTGCAACCCTTGGCTCCAGGAGTCTGTCAGTGGTAGTGGTACACTGCACCAATCCACAGAGCAAGCATCTGTGCTCAGTTGTTTCATGGCCTGCTGATGGGAAGATGCTACCAGTGAAGTGAGATGTATTTCAGCATGACTAATGATTACAGGATCAGACCGATATTTATGAGATCGGACATTCCTCAGTCTTGCTGGATCACCAAGCCACTGGTAATAGGAGAAAAGAAGCGTGGAGATCCTGCTGGTCTCCCACCCAGCAACCATCCCTGGGGAAGACAGGTTTGGAAAAAGCAGCGACGAAAGTGCAATGGCCCCATGTCTGAGAGCTGTAGTGTTACTCTGGGTACATGGTCATGGCTTCACTGATTTATGTATTACATATCAAAATAAAAAAATAAATAATAAAAAAAAACCCCAAACAATCAACAAGAGGAATGAAGCTGGGCTTTTTGCTGTTTTCTTCCTCCTCTTCTGTGACAGCAAAGAGACTCTGCATCATGAAGACTGTTCTTCTAAACCTTTTCCTGATAGGTAAGTCCCTGGCCACCACTTTTTCCTACCCATAAGGGATTCTTCTGTGTTCGCTCTCGCTACTCAGAACCTCCTTCCTACTCTCTGAGTATACCTCAAAAACCTGATTACCAGGCATCCCCTTTCTCTCCTCTGTATAGATACCAGAAGGGCCTTCAGACATCATCATGCCAACATCCAGGTATCCTGCTGATCTCCCTTCTTCCTGTCCAGCCCCTCTACCACATATCTCCAGCCCCTTTTTTTGTTATTCTTTGTGTAATACACTTTTTTAATGTCTAGGACTGATAGGAAAAGGTCCTCAGTTGCCTGCCTATAAGGAACATTTCTCTTGAGCTGCCCTGCAACGTCCCATGGGGCATTAACCATGTATCCCTCCAGCAAGTTCCTGCAAAATCATGGGAAACAAGGGATGGGGAGAAGAAAGAGCCTGTACCTCATCCTCTGTTCCTCTGTACTCTGCATCTTCTCATAAAACCATGTGTCCTTTCCCTGTGCAGGATACACTGCTCTTGTCTCTAAACAAAAAGCTGCAGCACAACTCAGCACGAGGCAAGAATCCTTATGGAGTACTAAAATATCTGGCATTACTGTATGAACCTTTGTGATACCTGAATTAGTTTTTTAATGTCTTCATTCCTGAATCCATAGTGATGTCAAAACTGAGAAGTGGTCTTTTGGGAATTTTAAGCTAAAACATCACTTTTTTTGAAGACAATGTTTCCTTTGACAGTGACCAGGATTCCTGCCAGCATAAACACAGACTTTTTTTTTTCATTGGATCGTCTGTGTGTGATTCAGTGAAATGGATGCTATAGTCCGAAGAGAGGTTTAAAACATCAGCTATTGTGCTTCTGACATTTTTCTCATCTTTCAAAAGGACCATCTTTGACTTAGAAGTTTTTTACTTTTTTTATGAGTATATTCTAGGCGATGACCTGATTACAAATTGTGGGCAGAGAATAACACAGAAATGTCTTGCTGATTTCTGAAAAAATTATGAAGTTACAATTCATTCAATTCCACAGGAAATTAGAAATATTAAGGTCAAACAATTTTCAGCTTCAAAGGTGGAGGGCTCAAGGCACTTACAGTTCTGGATACCTCAAAATATTCTGGTGATTGTGGTGCAACAATAAGATTCACAGAAGTCAATTCAGTAAGAAACTGTTCACATAACGCATAAGGACAGCGAAGTCCATATGGTAATGGTCAATATTGATTGATTCGGTGATTTCTGCAGCTTTCCTGTTCAGGAAAAAAAAATATATATACACTGCAAATTCAAAACCTCTGCAATGTAACAGAACTAATATTATCTAGTATGAATATGGTCAGAGACTTTTTTACTGAGAAAAATCCAGCAAATACAGACCAAAAGAATTACTAAGGGAATGTGGCTGGAAAATAAAACCAACAGGGGTGCTGGAGGGAGCACTAAGGAAACTGTTTATTGAACCATAACCTGTTCCATATAGGGTAAAAACTGGTTTACTCTTCCCAAACTTTGTAGGGTTTACTGATTCACTGATTTGGGTCAGAAAAAATATAGTTAGCTAAAATACATCTTCTTCAATTTGTATTGCATTAAACAACAACATCTATGTATTTCTTTTAGCTAGCATGTTTATTTGATCAAAGGCTTTTTCTGGGTCACATTAATTTATGAACAAGATCCCATGATGCTTCAGCACTTATGTTAACTGGCTTAACATAACCTTTGCATGACCTTTGAGCTTGTAAAGTATTTTTAAAAAAATTTTAGCAGTCTTTCTTTGGACTTGTCAGAGATGATTTATATATTTTGCACTTTTACATGTCTGCTTTTAAAATTTGCTAGACGAATACTAGTTATGAAGATTTGTATGTCTGGTACTTCAGTACTTCTTCATGTAAGATAAGCAGATGAGATTAGCTCCTTTTTATAACGTGCTATAAACAAGTACAGATATATATATATACATACACATATATATGCTGAGCTTGCTCAGTTTCAGTTACTGATGATCCGTAAGTCCAGAACAAGACTTGCTAATATATACTTAATGGGTTATGGACTTCAGAGACAATCAATAAGGCAGTCGAACACAGCAAGGTTAATTTTCTGGGGTTTTCTTCATACTAGAAATGACAGCCCACGTGGCAGTAATTATCTGACCCCAGCATATCCAGGTTGTAAAAGGTTTTCACACTGCTGGACTGACCTGTCTTCCTAAAATAAAAAAAAAAAAAAAATATTTTAAAGATTATTATAATAGATGGCAAATTTATCACCTTGCTAAACCATCCACAGGTCTAATCATCTCCACCGGCAGGACACATATCTAATTTCAAGACTGAATGTTTCTGTCTTCAGAGCCCTTTCATGGATCTAAGCCATATTTACGCGAACTCTTATCACACTGCTATGTATGTTTAACAAAACACTGAAAGCATCTACCCTTTGACATATATAGTCTTCATGTAAGTAACTATAATGTGTTATTAAGGTCATCTCAGCCTTCTCTTCAATACACTGATGAGTCTGAAGAAATATTTATGCCATGCAAAAAGGCACAGTGCAGAGACTCCTAACCAATGACCATTACGGGCACCTGCATGGCACACGTGCTTGATGGAGGTAACAACACGATCTCACAGAAATCTAGCCACATCTTTGCACTTCAGCTCGTTAGTCCAGATGAAAGCATGCAGTAAGTTATCTCTATGGGGTCTGCATTTGGACATCTAGATGTAACAGCTAAGTCAGCAGTACAACTGGGCAAGTTCCTTTACTCCTGGAATCCAGGCTTGGTCTTCCAGCGTTTTTCAGCTCTCTACAATACCTCTACAACATTTTTTTAATTGTGAACATCTTGAACCGAGTACAATAATTTCCATATAACCTGCCATTTGACCAGCAACTGAACCTGGCAGAGAGCCCCATGTACTGATGCTTCTCTCAGACTACTTGTAAGACTAGGGTAGGGTACCAAACCATGGCCGGGTCCTGTACCTGACCTGTGCCCAAGCATCTCAGAGGGACACAAATTGACAGAGCACCCAATAGGAGCAGGACAGAGTGGCATTTATAAACATTTACAAGAAAAGATTGAGGTTAGGTAAGGGGAAGGATGTAGAGTTTTACATAGTAGTATAATCTTTTGCTCTACATACTTTTAACCCTTCATGTTTTGTTTGGAAGATGCTGCTTGTGTGTCACCGGCAGTTAATAGTGACAGTGATTCCCAAAGGAAACTCATCCATCTCCCAAACTCAGGTCAGTTTTCCATGTCAATAGGGTTCCAAAACGGCTCACCACTTTGTCATAATAATTCTTCTTTTCCAGTTTCCATGCAAAGAAATATGCTGTCACCCATGGCTTCAACTCAGTAATGGAATGAAGTCAAGAACAGGGTGAAGACGTACAAACACAGATCCAGAGTCTGGAACTCGGCCACCATCTTCTGTGCTTCATTTTTCTGTCCATAAAATAGGGAAAGAATTTTCCAATTGATCATGATCCATAAAGGTATGGTCCACTAAGGAGCATTAGTTATTCAGAACCACAATAAAAACAGATATGTAAATTGAGACAGAAGAGGGGGAAAGGCAGTAGAACAATTATATTTACTACTGAGGGTGCATTGTTCTGGCACAAAAATTTGTATGATAGCCATGCAAGCTGAAATACTGGACACAAAACAAACTTGCTAGGCAGAAGCCCTTTAGGACTGATTTACCCTGCAGTAGGGTAGACCCATATCATCCCATAGCTAATGCAGGTATGACAGATTTGGTACCTGGCTACACAGTGCTAGATGCTCCCAGGTAAATATAGCTCAGGTCTCATTTGAATAGCCATAATTTAATTGTAGCTTAATAAAACTACTGGAGAGAATAATTTTTTTTTTTTCATTTACTTGAGAAGCTTTGTCAACTGAAATAAATCACTTCATCCTGTTAAACCATTTCACAGTGAATATGCGCAAAGGGGAGCGGAGCCTATTTCAAAGCACTCAGCAGTCAGCCAAAGTGACATCTCTCTGACAGGTGACACATTCCTCCTTGCAAGTTTTGGAAATTTAACACAGTGTGTAGACTCTTGTTCAATAGTTATGTAATGTTCACAGCTCCTAAGGGAAAGACTAGGATATCACACAGAAGGAGAAGTTCTTGTACACATAAAATAAGCCAATATTCAGATTCTGACAATATAAATGAGTTGGTGTCTGTTTCCTAGTCTATTATAGGAAAGAAGAATTATGCACATGGCCCCTTCTCTGTCATTTCTAGCCTCCCCTTTTCAGCTAGTCAGCAAGGTAGTACCATATGCAGTGACCTGGCTAATTATTTATTTATGACAATGGTTCATGTATTAAGTAGTCAGAATGCTTAAACAGTAAGGTTGCTTCCTTCCACAACATGTTTGCCATCTGAATTAAATGGATCATAAAAGTAAAGCATAAAAAATGTAGTAAGCTTACATAATTTCCCAATAAAGCTCTGATTCTCAAAGGCATTTAAGCATCTAACTCCCAGTGAAATAAGTGCCTTCCGCTCCTTACAGATACAGACCAAAGCTTTGGCATAGGTACCAGAATCCACACATACCTTTTTGGTCCACCAGAGTAGCTCTCTTTTTAATGTTTTAGTCAATGGCAATAGAGTGGAGGAATTCTGAAGAGCACTTTGAATGAATCAGAGGGATGTTGGTTAATATAAGCTCCGCTGGAGAAAAGCAAGTTAAGAATTAATAGATGGAAACACTATGCCCCCAAAAAATGCTTGCTTCATATGATAAAATGTTCTCATTAAGCTCCTTAGCTTGCCTTAATTTTGGTTCCTATTTCTGACTTCAGCATGGACACTGAGTGAGTCTCTTCAGTTCTGCACTAATTTCGTCTTCCAAGTTTCAGTTTACTTAATGTGGATTTCATCTCTCTCTTGGCTGAAGTGTCAAGCTGCTAAATAAATATCAAGACAGTATTTGCCATGAAATAGTGAGAAATAATTAAGAAAGCCATTCTATATGTAAAGAGAGGAAATACTCTCAAATCTGCAACGTGACAATGGCTCCTGAAAAGCTTTTTTTGTTTTTCTTTTCCTGAATTCAGAGAAAAACAGAAGGAACTCATCCTGTTGTTTGGGCTACTGAAGTCACTTTCAGAATATGGGGTAAAAGTGATCATCAAAACATAGCACTTTAAGAGAAAGAAAAACAGCACTGGGTAGTCAGAAGTACTCTAATATATTAGGTACAAAATTAGAAGCTCTTTGGTATGTTCCCATAGGCTTTATTCAGGCAAGCCAACTTCTTGAATTGAATTTGTCTGCTTGGAATTATATTTGATTTCACAAAGGTAAAATGCCTGCAAGGCATACAGGCATATGGGATTCAGATGATTGCAACAGGTGACTTCAGGGTCCTTATTTTTAACCTTTTGGGCCATTTCTGCCTGGATCAGACATGGATCCAGCGTTCCACAGAAAATGCTGACACTTCGAGCACAGTGGCACGGGCTTGAGGCTGGAGAGTTTATTCAGGAGACTGTGTGCCCTTCTTCGCTCAATAAAGTAGCATTTTTTATTTCCAGAAATAATACATATTTCCCAAATAGCTGATAAATATTCTTAAGTCAGAAAAGTCTGCAATGTGGGAAGGACTGTAAGATGCATAGGAAACTCCTCTGCTTCCCACGAGGCCGGCAGCCAGGATTCCCAAGAGGAAGCTCGCTGGGGTTGAGCTGTGGCTGCCTGGTTGCTATTAGACCAAGGCTGTCAGGGAGGGTCTGTTGGCTTCCTGCATCCATCAGTTGGTCGTGTTTTTACTGGACTCATCATCTCTCTGCTGGTGTTTGGCTCTGACTGCTCTGTGTTGCTTGGGCAGACACATCAGTTTGGAGAGTTGCTTCTTGCTGACAGTGCCTGGTTTGGTGCAGTCAAGGAGGAATAGCTAGAGCACAGCTTGGGGTTATTGCACCCACAGCTCCAAACCTATAGTTAACATGAAATGGGATGCAACTGATCAGAACTTGTGGCTGACCTGCAGAATATGTCACCAGGCACCAGCAGGCCTCTGATAGCAAGGAAGTCAGAGGAACCACCCTGGAAAGGACAACAGCCTACTCCGGGCCCTTATGCCTTTTCCCAGTCATGAAAAATGTTTTCCCTACATATAGGCACCACAGTAGTGTCCTCTCATGAAAGGAAGGCACGCAGCCAGCCCAGCCCAGCGTTGAAGACCACTGACCAGGACAATAGGCCAGCTGGTGTGGTTGGGGTCATCCCGGGCTCTAACGGCACAGATTCCAGCTGTGAGAAATAAATACACTGAATTCACTAAGAGTGATTCTCCAGATCAAAATAACAAGTTCTTAGGCAGGAACAAAGACTGAGATTTCCAGTGATCAAATGAGTCGATAAATAAGTGAATCATAGAAAATAGAGCTGGCTGGGTCACCTACTTCATCCAAATGACATCCCAGGACATCCATGTCAGAACTGTTGATGTCAGTCTTGTAATAAGTTGGAATTAACTCGATGCAGGACAGGCAGATGAGCAGAGAGCAAGACTTGGAAGAGTTAAACCTCAGGAACAGCCAGGCACTCAGAAGATTTACTGTAGGTGGAATTTCATTACATGGAGAAACTCATGGCTAGAATAAGCTGCCAAAGGAAACAATAGAAGCTACTACCTTACTTTAAAGACTTAAGAAAATATTTTAAAAAAATAAATATTTGGTAGTACATCTGCCATCTCAAAGGATACCTAGCTTCCTTTCATCCTTACAGTGTTCTCTATTCCAGCTGCAGGATATTTTTCCTCATTGCACTGCTAGTTCTTTTTTTTTTAGGCTTAAAAGCAGCATCTGCTACATTTTAAGTTGGTTCTTTATGCTCACCCAAGCTACCATTAGTAAGAATCCCAGCAGAATGGATGTAAAAGCAGCTTTACTCTGCCTTTTGGCCTTTCCTCAGTTTGAGGACAAAGAAAATGGCTGTGTCACCTCCCAGGCTATACCCCAGCAGGCTCAGAGCTGCTCTACTCATTGCCTGGCAGCTATGGAGTATAGGGCACCTCGACAACTGCTCCAGGCTGGAGAACAGGCTGACACTTAACCATCCCTCTCTGCTCGCAATTTGACTTGTAATACTGGAGTTTGGTTTACTTGTCCTGGTGACAGGCAGTGCATAAGGCACTTCATGGGACCATGAAGGAAGATCCTCTAAATCTCTAACCTTAGCTGTGACAGCAAAAGAGAGTTAAAAAAAATTTAAGTTCTGAATTTGGAAGTTATGATTAATTTCTGTGTGGGGAAGGAGAATTATACATGTATTAGTTTCACCATGTGAGGAGCATATTTTTGCCATTACCGAAGTAATGAAGCTCCAAGGACAAGAAAAAGGAACTTGGAAGCCCTATTTTTCCCATTTTGATCCAACAGCAGCGGGGGTCGGTGCCTCCTATGTCAGCTTGTTATGAAGAGTTACTAAGAGGTTTTTCTACTTGTCAGCTTTCTGACAACTCTCGAATGTGGTAAAGGTGGGCTAAGAGATGATTAGTCACCACCTGCCTCTAACAAACAAGTTCTCTTGAGTAACTCGTGAAATGTTTAACTATGAATAAACTCATTTAAAGCGCCAGCACTCCCAAAGGCCATCTGATGGCAATCAGGCCATGTTACCCTTTCCAGGAGGTGTCTTGAGCACTGTCCCACAGCGCAGCTCTGCAGCCACAAGCTCCAGTCCTGAGTGCCTCTGGATGCCAGTGGGGAGAAAACCAGGGGAAGAGGCACATAGAGCAGTTTGTGCTCAGTGCACGAAAAGCATTTGACATTTTGCTCCATGTCGCATTAGGCATATTTGGACGATACAAGACCAGTGGGTGTAAGGACCTGGACACCATTCCCTGCCCCCGAGCTGCTTCTCCTGCAAGGGGAACATGTGCATCGCGAGTGCAATACAACAGCCACGGCTTGGGACACTGCCTGTGGCTGTCCTTCAGTGCTACACCTTGCTTCTCAAATGGTGCAAGGAGTCTCAAATGCCCTTCCTGCAAGTTTTTGTGTCAGGTGTGTTTCATATATACATATTATGGATAGGAACAACAAAAATAATAATATGTATTATTTTATTACTTATTGATTCCCTTTAATTCCTCCACTCTTCTACCATTTTAACTGAGTTCCCAGCCTTGTGCTTACAGTCCACTACACTTTTTACCTTCTTTCTCCCATCTCCTTTATTTAGGCTCTCCAGTCCCACTGTATGTGTCAACATCAGCATATATTTTGCCCCCAAAGCCTAACATTAAATTTATAGAGCACCTGCACATGTACTTACACACACACAGACACACACAGAAGTATGGAAAGACATTACAAAAAGAAACCTTACATCTGAAGAAGTCAATGTATGTCTTTAGACTCCACACTTTCTGCCAGAAAATGGTTCCCTAATTTGTTACAATACTTGTCTAATAGTAGCACATAGTCCAAAAGCCAACCCACACAAAACACCACAGTCTGGGCTGCTGGTACCTGAACAAATTATTTTGCATATTGTGCCTTGGGCTGTATTCAAAACCGAGTCTGGCAGCATCCTTTTATCATTTAATTTGGAGTGTCTCATTCCTTTTCTCTGCTGGACTTGTCTTTTAACATATTTCATAAATACACTGGGCACCAAGGGAAAGTTGGCAACATTCATTCAAAAGACCTGCTTGAAGAGAGAGTGGAATATGATAACTGATGCCTATGTAAGATGATGATGAAAAGGCCCAAAGAGCAACCATGATGGTAAACAAAGGAGTAAGTGGAACTGGCTGTAAAACTTATTAGTTGCAGTGGTTGAGACATTGAAAGCTCAATGCGCTGCCCTGCACAGTGGTGGCATGACAGCTTCCATCCACATTCATCTAAGGATTGAGGTAAACATTACTCTTGCCCCTTTGCTGGGAGGTGGGCTGTATTCCCTTCGACATCATCCTGAAGTGTGATGGCTTGTTACGTTTCTACTTACCTGCTGAAAACCAGATTTTGTGTAGTGTTTTCCTTTCTAAGGAGCTGTAGGATGAGCTAGCAGGCTGCTAGATAAACACCCAGATGTGTACTTGAGAGATCTAAGTGGAGGGAGAGACAGTATTGTAATTCAGCTGTTAAACCAAAGGTTGTACATGTAGCATTAGCTGAGACATTTTCCCAGGTGAGAGAAATGACTACCCAAGCATAAGTACCATTAAAGGAATTCACATAGTAAGGCAAAACCAACACAAGTTTCTGGAATACAGCGGACCAGAACCAACACTGGAATTGTAACAGAGACTCATATCCAGATGAGTCACAGACAGTTTTAGACCTTTTGAGAATAAGACATATTTTAGCAGGGCAGAGCAACCCATTGAATGCATGTTTGTTCATCTGACACTGGGAATGAATGTCTGCCCCTTGTCACTCTGAATTTTGGTTCTCTCCCATTCAGTTCTCCCGTCTTTTCCTACATGATGCTGAACAGAAAACCACTTTCAAGGTGTTCACTTCATTGTTCCCAAGGGTCATATGGTTTCATTTAGATAAAAAGGCTAGATGATTTAGAAGGGACAAGCAATTATCACACATGCTTGTTGCACCAATGCCAGCTCCTTTTGAAGCACAAAATCCCACAGCTGCTGTTCTAAGTTTCCATGTCTGCTTCAGGCTGGAAGAGTGTTTTCAGATCGTAAAGGAGAGTGAATCAGCTAAAGAAGGGCAACTTACATCCTTTGGCAAAGGCTAGAGGTACAGGGTGGGTGGAAGCGGGGGCAAGGGGCAGAAAGTGCCATACAAATTTCTCCATCAAGCCTGGCCCTGTCCCTGGAACACTTCCCCATGAAATACAGTTTGCCATCCATTTTCTGAGAAGCACACTTCTTTGATTCCCACAGAAGTGCATGCTAAAAACTTGATGGTATAATTTTGCCTTCATGTAAATCATCATCCTTCTATATAAAGAATATTTTCAGTATTTTCTGTGTTCAGTTACGTTATGGAGTGCAGTTCCTGGCTGCTAAGCTGGACTTTGCTGTCTGTGTTTAAATTCTTCAGGCTGATTTATTTGTGAACAATCCATGTTGCATCCATTTCATGACATGTTGGGGCAGTTATTCATTGAAAACGCTTTGGTTCCAGTTTTGCCCTGGATAAGCAGACACAGCTGCCATTGAACTGTAAGGGCACATGAAAATCAAATGATCCTGACACCCACACCCCTGTAATCCATCCCCTGTTATCCGATACAGGACAGTCAAACAATTGTTGAGTCTGCTCTGAGATTAATCCACTCTTGTTTTAACAGGCAGAATAGACTGAGTAGCTTTTTCTGAGACTAGACTTCGTATTTTCTAATACAGGAAAAAAAATCCATTCTGTTCATAGAAAGCTGATCAAAGAGATGAAGAAATCTTCCTTGCACTGATTAGTGAAGAAATCTTCCTTGCACTGAGTAAAACCTTTTAATTTGCTGATTTGCTGAAAGATTCACAGATATGCTAGATAACATCCAGGGTCATAGTAAGGGTCTACAAACCATCTCTGAAAAGATGCATTAAATAAAAAAATGAAGTACCTTCAGTGCTGGTGAGAGAGAACAATTTGTGCTTCTGCAAGCATAAATAGCTTGAATCCACAAATATTGTGCAATTTATGGACACATGATGATTGCTACAGAACTGAAAATTATCTTCACATCACCAATGATGCTTTCAACTATAAAGCCCTCACCTCAGTCCTGGTGTCAGCAAACTCTTTATGACAGAAGGCAAGGTCTTTGTTCAACACAAATATAAAATATCACATTGTCCTTGTCTACTAATACTTCCAAGGAAAAGAAAAAAAAAAAAACAACAATCTGCATAACGTCTTTGCTCTCCTCTGTCACTAAGAGTGAAAACTTCATGGAAGACATAACAAGTCTGCAGGAAACCTTGAAAAGGAAATAAAATTTAGAATTTCTTTATATTCTATACTTAATTGAACTACCTGAAAATGAAGACTAGATGGAAAGAGTGGGTTTTGTTGAAGGTAAAGGAAGGAAAACCCCTTGCTCTACAGTAATTATAGTTTGCAGGTCTGAAGTCATCTTCATGTTGATGTTTCTGACCTGAATTGGTACAGTTTGGCTGGTTGACTGAAACCAATACTACCTCAAGCAGAGCTATAATCTGTTACTATTATTGTTAATTAATAACTGCTTGTTCAAAAAGTACTTAATGTATTTTCCCTGTTTCTTTACAGTTAGAATATCCAAAGGGATTTCATGTTTCCATTAGAAATTGAATTTTCTTCAAATGCTTTTCATGTCTTAAAAAGTATTGCAGGAACTTAAAAGTAGCCACTAGATGAGTCCAGGTGTCACAGCTAATATCTGTGAGCCTAACCCAAAGCCACAGACTTCAGCAATTGTTGCATCAGGCTGTGTAAAAGGACAGATCAGGATACAAGAACTCTAACCTAATCTAAAAGCTAAAGCTCAATCAGTATAACTGACTCCGCATAGCCTTATATGCACACTTAATTGCCATACTCAAAAATAAAATAGTAACAATAAAAGTGCTAGAATTCAAACATCTCTTTATTCAGCACCCCAACACGCTGCATGCAGTACACAAAGGTAATGAATCCCTGGTCCTTGATGCTAAGCTTTTAAATAACATGCCTACATTAAAAGTGTGCTATTCACCTCAGTACTTCTGAAAATTGCCAGAAAACTGCCCAAAGATGAAAAACATGTAAATGATCTCACTTTATTTCTTTCCGCAGAAAGTCTCTGTGAAGCTGATTCAAAGCAGTTTTCTCCTCTACAGGGCCAGTTTGCACAACAAAGTGATCCAAATTACATATTGTGCAATTCCTAAAGTATCCCTGTTCCCAAAAGAATGTTACTTTTTGCCTTTTCTGTTTGCAGGTAAGTTCAGGATGGTGAGGGCAAGACTTCTTGTACCTGTGCTAGGAGTAACTGGACCCGAGAAACAAGCTAGTGTGTCTGTGCTATAAGACATTTCCATGGTATTTCTTTCACTGAAGAAAGAGGAGGATGGATGATCTTTCATTAAAAAATCAGAGTGTTCAATCCAAGCCAGGTAAGTAGCAATGGACCAAGTGGCAAGTGTTCGGTGGCTTTTCAGACAGCTTTAATATCAGCTCAATTCATTACTGTGGACACAGCCTATGCAATTATAGCAAGAGAGTCATTGTCAGATAGAAACCCAGTTTAATGACCCACAGGAGAGACCCTTTTAGGGGTGAGTGGCTGGCTGGAGGGAATGGGGGAAAGAGGATTAGTGGAGAGGTCTGCTCTTCCTCCTTCCTTGCTATAGCTGTTCTGTGGATCAATGGAAAACCTGTTTCCAGTTTTGCCAGTTTGTCATTTGTCAACCTAAGTAAACAGACCATTTAAAGAAACGTCATTGCGTCGCAGGAGCCCAGGACTCATTCTGTTCTGCTAGCTCTCTCCAATGCCAAGATTAACACCTGTGGTAGGAAAAGTAACATAACCACTAACGCTGCGTGTTGGCATTCTCACCAGCCCAGAACAGGCTCTCACTCAGTATAGCCAAGTGCTCTTTCTTTCCCCCCTTCTCCTTCTCCCCAGGAAGGGGAGATTTTTAAAGATTCAAAGGTAGAGAACGACCTTCAGCTAGTGCAAACTGGTGTGGCTTCTCTGACTTTTTACACAAACTAAGGAACTGGTGCCAAGAGCAGAGTTATTTTCTGTAGGGAAGCAGGAGAATATAAATTTAATCCTCACACTCTGTTCCACTGAAGCTGGCATGAGAAGCCACTGCTGAGTGACTGCTGTTTACGTGTCCCACTTCCAGCTGGTTTTATGAGCATATGTTATATCTACAGGAGATATGTGTAGGGAGCGGAAACAAAGACACTATGGAGCGATCTGTCTTCATCAACTGGAGAAATGCTTAAAAAGAGTACTTTTTACACATGGAATCAGAGCTGTGCCAGTGCTGAAGAATAAGTTTTACAGGCAAATTTGAGGACTAAGGGGGCACGACTAGCAGTGAAACCAGAGAAGTTCTGCTCGGGGTAGTGGAGCAGAGCAGCGATGTCCTAACTCTGCCCTGTCAAGAGCCCAGGTCCTTCCGTGAAAATCTCCTCTCCATCACTTCACTATGGGCAGAAAGGACCAGAAGGTGTGGAGGAGACCTTGAAAGTGGAAGATCTGCCAGGTGGAGACCTGTCACACCCTGCAGCTTGCTGTGGGAGCCCGCTGTCCCCAAAGCCCACGCAACCATCAGAGCTCGGACAGCTGTTTTAAGCAGCCTCTCCGCGGAGCTGCAGATGGGCCTGGGACAAAAAGTACCTTCACGGCCTCTGTGGTTCTGAGCAGCCAGCAAAGAGGAAGGTATTCTGTCTCTTTCCAAGGTCAAAGCTCATCTGCAGAAAAATCTCGGTCAGACAGACCCTCACGAATCATATCAGCCGGTTCTTCTTTCCCAAGGATTTTGTTACACTTGCTAGTAACAAGATCACTTAAGATTTCAAAATGTTTCATGAAGAAAGGAAACCTTTTGTTTCAGTGCTATTTGTCATCTGGCAATTGGTTACTCTTTACTGTGAGCATTTGATTTATATTGTGACAGCATGAAAAACTCGATGGAAAATAGGTAACTCAGGATAGTTCATTTTAGATATGAGATTCCTGCATACCTTGAGAAGTCCAGATCAGCAGTTCCCACATTTCTTCAGTTCTTATTCCCCTAAATCAGCTTCACAGGGACACAGAGATAAATCTTAAAGCAGAAAATGGTATTTACATTGCATTCAGGCAGTTGAGGACCACCACTGTTAAGCTTTACTAGAGTAAGGACTAAGTCCTGCTAGCTGATATCCAGCAGATTTCAAGAAGGAGCTTAGCTGAACTTATTACCCCAATGACCAGCTTTAACATTTTTGAACAGGCACATAAAGCACATTTTCACCCTTTCTTCTCCCTCCTGCCCCCACCAGTGCAAATACTTTCAAGCTTTTCTCACACAGAGGTAGTTCAGGATTTTGAGGAGAGCTAGTGAAATGATTCATTGGGCAAAAACTCAAATGTAAAATGCCTTACTTTAGGACAGATTTACAAATGCAGCCAGGGAACAGTATTCAAATTCCCAAATCAGTGCAGGAAAAGAGTGCAAGGCAAGGAGAAGAGGGAGTTGTTGTTTTCTGACCTTGCTTTCCACATGGGGGAAAAAACTCAATGCTTCCAAAAGACACAGAACTCCCACTCTCTATTCAGACAATTAACGTAAGAACAGTTCTGACATATGTAGAGAAAACTTGCCAGATTTATCTTCTGTACCTTTCTAGTAATTGCTTCCAGTTATATAGCATGGCTGCAGTATCTGGAAAATTAAGTCAAAAGTAGCAATCAATTAAAAAAAAATCTTCTCTAGTTAAAATGGTTTGTTACAGAATTGTCTTGCAGGAAGATTCACATGTCCTTTAAAATCAACTCAGATAGATGAAAACCCTGACCCAGAACTTGCTCCAAAAACCTTTGAAATCCTATAGTCAGGCCCTTTAAGTCTGAAATGTTTTCCCATACTCAGCGTCTTTTCCTTCTTCTTAGGAACAACTCCAACATTTCTGTCTACACCTGCAATTATCTGAAATAAAGTTCAACATGGAAAACTCATCTAGAGGGGAAGTATGTGTTTAACATATCTAACTCAGGTCATTCAAACACCAAATTTATATTCTCTAATATAATTATATAGTCACAAAGGACCAGACTTTTAAGCTACTTCTACGTATTTACAGATCAAAAGATCTTTTAGAAAATACCATTTGGCAACCAAATGCCTGTAAAAATGAACTCTGGCATCTACTTTTCAGTGAGCATGGAGGTGATGCTTTTGCCAAGCAGGTGGAGTAATCAGTGACCAAGGGCTTGATTTTCTAATGCCCATAACTGACTTTTTCCAGTGAAATGCATCTGAGCCAGAGGTTTGCAGTGACAGAAACCAGCTATCAACCTCTGATACATCAGCATTAGACTGTAGCTCAGAAGAGCTTAACTCTGAAAGACTATACGTCTGTTAAACATCTTGGCATTTCTGAAAAGCTGGCTGAGATTTTATTCCTTGAATCAGCTTCTAGGTACTGGTCTTGAGGCTCTTTTAACCCAGTCAGGGCAGCGCTCTGAATATAGCACATCTTCAGTGAGATATGCTCAGATATTCAGGAATCTGGTGGCAAGATGTGGGCCAAAGGAAAATAACATATCCTGTTTTTCTCAATAGTTACTAAGAGGGAAAATTAAATACTTTGGAAGTCTGTAGTGTTCATGTACTTCTTCCCTTTTCTTCCTTTTTCTCATACAACTTGCATGTAAAAGTGTGAGCTGAAATTCTCTCATGCTTCAGGATATGAATCACCTGTTGATAGACTTGGAAAGAAAGTTCCTCTAATAACAGTTATATGTAAATATCCTCTGTCGGGTTTCTTGGGCTGGGATTCAATGGTCTTGTTAAAAACAGGTGAAAGGGAATTCAAATTGTAACTGCTCAGCAGTGGTAATTTGTGACCAAGGTATGATCTGGCATGAAGGGCAAGAAGGCCTAACCGCAGAATGGGTTAAACTGGCTGGAAGCAGAAATCCCAGAGACAGAATGACTTCAAGTAAGGGAGCGAGGTTTCCCGTAGTGCTGAGATAAGAAACAGCTGCAGCATTGTCTTGTAGCAGTCCTGGAGTGCCAAGGGGCCACCTTCAGGAAACAGAGCTGGGCTAAGCGATGGACCCAACGCCAGGTTGAAGTGCCTGATGTTGATGCTCGCAGGATTGGTGCTGATGCAAGTGTATATAAGGTACTTATGGTGGTAGGACTCTGTCCAATGCATTGTTCATCAAATCTTTATATTTAAGCACAAACTAGTGATTAATTTTCCCCAAGGGAGACAATACAAATTCCCCAGTAGGTGGACACAAGACTTGTCCAGTTTAACACCTCACATCTTGTGAGTCAGCTGATGGCCCTCTGACCCAGCAATGCTCTTCTCTGCACTGCCTTGCATACAGTGATGAAAAACTAGTTTTGCTTAATCTTTGCATACCTACCTATATTGAAACCATACTCCATTCCAAGTATTTTTATGGTGCTTAGTTAAAGCACGTAACTGGGAAAAAACTTTCTTGATTAAAAATATGGGGAACTCATTAGGTTATGACCATCAAGCCATTTGATTTTCCACCCATAAACCACTATATTGCTCATTTCTCCAGAACAGAACTTGAGTTGAGAGCCCTTACGTTGACCACAAGCAACTTGTAGAAGACAGGTGAAATCCTGGTCCTGCAACCTAAGCAAAAACGTATACTGTGTCAGGGAGGCCAGAATGTTACCTATTATTTCAGCTTCCATAGAGCAACCAGTGAAAAGTCTTTCTTTTTGCTCTCTGCTAGGCATTTTTTACCCTGGTTTTCAGCACTGTGCCTTTAAAGTTCAGGGCAGAAAATGATATCTAAATACAAGAGAGTGAACTAAGGGGAATTTACACTACAATGAAGACTCTGTACTCCTTCCCAATGTCACTACTCTCAAATCCATCCCAAGATGAATTAAATACCACCTAATTACATATCTCCAGTCTGTTGAAAAGACCAAGAACCACAGAGGTATGTGTCAAAGAAACTGCACAGGCACCATAAAGAGAGCTGCCTAGGATCAGTTAGTAGGAAGCACCAGGCAAGTCTGCTGGTACAATTTAGGATATCTGAATGTGGCCTTTAGTATGACTAAGGTAGAAGTTGCCTACTTGACTTTCAAAAGGAGTAAACAAGGGAGACCTAGACTCTAGAAAACTCATGGATCAGCTTGCTCATCTGAATTTAGTGACACAAACTGGCCCTTAGTCTTTGAGAGCTGGGACTAGTAAAACCTCTGTTACCCACGTAGTCACTCCCATCATCTGTCTGTGCCAGAGTAAAAGGACTCAAACGTCATAATGTATTACATTAGTGCAGGATTTCTATCTTGCTATCAAACTTGTTATGGAAACTAGATGTACACAGATTGCTTTTGTTTGTCTTTCATTACAAGGAGCTAGGAGACACCAAAATGAGCAAAGTATATGTCTTTAGACAATATAAGATAAAAGCTCACACCTGCAGTAACTCAGTTGCTTGTAGTGGTCTATCCAGGCTCTTGGGCATGTTGAGACATTTTATTAAGTCAGGGAAACCCATTACAGTATGCTGGTCATTAAAATACATGTCCAGGATATACATTAATGTAATAAAGGACTTAATAACAGATTCATTTACTTTTCTGTACCTTAAATAGTCATTTAGAAAAAGGACACTCCACATCTGCTCTCTTGCTGTGCAGAAGAGCCAGCAGGCCGGTGGGTCTGTCCCCAGTGGCACTACTGCTAGTGTAGCGCACATGCATTTTGAAGACAACAAAAACACAGGTAGGTTGGTGTGGTGTTAAAGAGGTTTTTAAACACAGATGTATAAACGCATAAATGGATGATTCAGAAGTGATTCAAGCAAAGTATCTCAAACCTTTGGAGAAGGCCATCCCCTGAGCATTTCCTGTATGTGAGAGGATAATTTTGGTTTAATCCTTTACACAGAAGTTAACATCTTAAGACTATCACTTGCAACTATCTGCTGGTGACTCTGTTTCCTCTGTTGCCATGAACATATCTTCATTGCAGAATCAAACCATTTGCCTTGCAGTTAATGCCTTTTGGGCTAGCCTGGCTGGAATGAGAGCACACTGTGAATAACACCTGTACTACACACAGCAACTGGCTTGCCATGCAGAGAGATTGGATTAGCAGCTGGAGAGCTGAGCTAATAAACTGTAGCTAATGTTCCCTTGTGAGCCCACTAATTTGAGTTAAAAATGCCACCCTGCTCGAATTAAGGGGCTTGTGTGTAAAAGGGATTTGCAATGGTAGCAATACACAGATTATAACAGCAAAAAACTCAGACAGTTATAATGACCTTTGAAGCACTGAGAAAAAATACAATTAATAAGTGATATAAGCTTATAAAATTATCTAAACTAGAGATTATGTGATGCACTTTTCTGAGTGTCACTCAGAGCCAAGGAGAAGGAAGGAGGTCGTATCTTTACAGTGTTGTTAGACCTCTCCAGATGTGCAACCAGTTTGGGAAAGAAAGGGGGCTTGGCAACTTCTGTCAGCAAGGCACATCCCCATCTGCACCAGCCTCTCTGTCCCAAACACTGCAGAGCCATGGTGACAGCCACCACCCCCTTCTTACGTGCCTCAGACACGAGAAGCCTGAAGATGAGAGCCACAGGATTACCCTCTTGGCCTTTTCCTGCCCTAGAAATCCTACACTTACACACAAGCACAAAGAGGCTTTTCCAAAAGCCTGTGTCAACATCTAAGTCTCCTTGTATGCAGCAAAGCCAATTTTTAATACTGTTCTCTATAACTGGGGCCAGAAATACTTCTGTCTTCCAGGACCAGAAATGAATGCCAGAAGACACTAAGAGTTGCACCTCTGGGATGTATTGACAATCCAAGTTTCGCTTTAAATTAAACCAGCAGACAAAGTCCCATAGGACTATTCAAGTCTACACAGCACAATAATATAGAGTATATAGAGCCCTGAATTGATGCCAACTGAGTCCACAACGGAAGCGGAGCAGGGTAGTTATGGGGCCCAGCCCTGGTCCCCCACTGAAGGCGCAGTGTTGTGCCAGCACAGCAGCTTCCAGACCCAACCTAGCACCAGCCCCACTGCTTCAGGCTAGGGCCAGGGTGCAAAGGATGATGCAAAGGATGCAAAGGATGAAAGGATGCAAAGGATACAAAGGATACAAAGGATGCAGGATCAAGCCCACTGTTTGGGCCACTTTTGGATCCCTATACTTGAAATGTTTCTTAAAATTCTGGAATAGATTGCTTTTTCTTCAGATAAAGTATCTTGTTGACCTGGTATTGATACTGCATCTGCTTGCAATTAGAGGATATGGTGCAAAACTACAGGTTTTATAGAACTAAGCCATGTAGGGAATGCATTTATGATCTTGAGTGAGGCATAAGCTAGGTTGTGATTAAAGCACAAAACAGTTTAAGAATAGGAAAAAGGCCAGCTACCTTGGTATGTCTACCCTTCTTTCACTTAAACTTCTGTTATGCTTTCTTGCTTTTTACCGTATTCCTCACCTCATCTTTTGTCCAGAAATAAAGCTAGGTGACTCTCAAGCTTATTTATGCTCCTTGCTTCAATTTCCTTTCTTGGTAATTTATTCCAAATGTCAACCAAAATTTTTGAATTATAACATTCTCAACTTTTTGGAGCAATTTATAAATTTTAGGTGTGGTCACGGTAGTGGAAGTCTCACCTGAAAGGGGAAAGCAGGATGTGATATCAAACCCTTAAAGTATGTTTTTCAATTTGACCTTCAATGCTTCCATTTTGTTCTCCAACATATGAATCTACGATGAGCCTATGGCTTTTTTTAAAACAACATGACTGTTCAGAGGAAAAAATACTAATTTGGTAATGAGAGATGTTATGTAGACACCACGCTCACATTTGTCATTGCAGGCACAGCCTTGGGTTATTGTTTGTGTTTCCAAGAGTAAAATGTAGGTGCTGCTAACACTTTCTCATGGAACTGTATATAGTTAAATGAATGTAATCTAGAGGCAGCTTCCTCTAAAGGGAATGAACGATTAGGATTTGCAGATCTCTTCGCTTTCCATGCCTCCAGGTCTAATCTCTTAAGGTAAAGTTGGCTCTTGGGTTCTCAATAAAGCTAAACCAAATATTTTCAGTGATATATTTTATTTCCAGAATCACCATTCTGCCAAACCAAGAATGTTTTTTTAATCAAAAAAAGGTTTCCTATAGCATATCACAGAAGAATGCAGAATAGCCAAAAGTGTTATTTATAAGGTACTCACCTTACCAGGAGCAGCTGTTGTTTTTCCATATGCCAGGTTAATGCCAGGTTCAACTTTTGACTGTTTTCTTTCTCCTGATTCTTCTCTGTTTGTTATTGCTAAAAGACTCTGAAATTTCCATTTTCATTCCACCACATATGGACCAAAACCAAATTTCAAAACCTCAGAAATACTCACCAAAAGAAACTGCTGTTTTCTGGCCAGGAGTAATCAACAATCTTAACTACAAATACTCTTAGCACAATAACCCAATACAAAAGAAGGGGAAATCTCACAACGAGTGTAAACTTTCTGATGCTTGCAAACCAGTCCCAAATGTATTTTCAAATACATTCCTTCGCCATTGCTTGGGATGCTGCCTAATGACTTGACAGTAAGTCAGTGACAGTCTAACACAGCAAAAGTTTAGTGCTTCCTTTTTTGGACATTCAAGTATTCCCTATTGTTTTGAAACCATTAGTAACACTGCTTCTTTGCCTCTGCCATCCAATAAGCCCTTCTCTAGCAGTGACTCATTCAGGTTCTGGCACCACGTAGGATAAGGGAGAAGCGTTAATAGAAAATGCTTGGTGACATAGATAGGAGAAGGGGAGGAAGCATGCAAAGCAGAGTTCTGGCTCTGTCACGTTCTCTCTAATTTGTGGAGTTTGCTACTCTTTTGGGAAACTAGAGATGCTGGGGGTCATCTCACTGCATTCCCTGGATATGCAGAACACTGAAATCCCAAAAAGCATAAGTTAGCAAGTACCATGTTATTTCATGCTGTTCCTATTAAAAAGATCCTTTATTTCAATGGTCTGTGTTACTTTTGCTCTCTGTGATGCATGTTGGATTACTTCGCTGTCTCCTATACCGTGAAGCTTCATCGTTACGGAACACTGAGGCTGCAGAGCAACACTGCTCTTCCAGGGATCTACCAGCCAGTTACTAGTCTGTAGTGATTTCACCTGACTGGGATGGCCAAGAGCATTACTCTTCAGATGAGACATGACCATTGCACTCCATAGCATCTACACTTTGTATAAAATCCTCTCATATGAAAGGCAAGAGGGAAACTCCCACTGCCTTTATCTGTGCCAATATTTCACTCTATAAATTTTAATTTTTTAAAGCTCCATAGGGTAGCTGTTGTCTTTGTTCTCTGCAATTTCAGAGCCTTCAGTAAGGTAGGTGGGTATGACTACGAACACAAACTGCCTTCAGGAGTTTACTTTCTTTTCTTTTCATATTTTCTCCATGTAATTAAAGAATTTAGCCCATTGCCTTCTCCTCCCACTTCAGTTTCACATAGGACTAACCCTTCTGTGTTAAAGAGGTACCTCTAATCTGCAAGTTGAAAGAGTCCCCAAAATACTGGTAGGATAGAATTTTTTGGATGACGTGGATGTGGTTCTCCTTCTTGATGTAGCGCCGACATTTTAATGGAGTCCTGTAGCTAATGGAGTAATATAAACCTGACATTAACAATCTAAAATTGATGCAAGAGGAGAGTCAGGTTCTGTATATTTTATTAGCTCTTAAAACTAAAATGGTAAAAGTAGTTTTGAAAAGAGACAGAGAGGTGAAGAGGTCTGAATAAAACTGAGAGGAGACTAAGTTCAGTTTATTTCTCATGTATTTCTTGACTATATGTCACCTTGAACTCCTACGAAATGCATGCTTTTCTATACTATTGTAGTTTTTCTTATTTCTGCTCTACAGTCTCTTGGGACACCCACTAAAAGCATGCCAAAGGGGGGCTGGAAGGGTGGGGGCTTAAATATTTTAAATCTATTAAATAAAATAACACTTTTGAAATACTAAAAACATATGGAAATGTGTTTCCCCTCATATGGGAATTCAACTGTTCCCAGGAACAGCCTGGGTGTCAGGAGACCAGAGCAACATATGAGGAATGTATTAAACAAATGATGGAGGGAGGATTGAATAGCTTGGGGAGCTGGAAAAATATTACATAACTTTTCATCTTGAGTCTTCCCCGGACTGACAGTGCAAATGAAAATCATTAGACTCTGAAGACGGTTTGGTGGTCCATGTGGAATCACTTGGTGGTTTCTCTGGAGTTACTAATAGACAGCTTTCTACATCACAGAAACTTCCATACATTTATCATCCTTTTCAGTGATCTTAGTGGAAGCCAAGAATAAGGGTTTAAGAGAGGAAAACATTTAAGCATACGCTTAAAATTAAGCACCTGCTCAAGTACTTTGCTGGATAAGAACCTTAAAAACTGCACTTCTAATACATGTGGTAAAAATATGAAGAGCAGAAAGGAAAGCTGGGCTGTTCATGCGGTACTTGTTCTGGAAAAGATTTTATTTTCATTAAATAGCTTTTAGCAACAACACATTGTGTATAAAAAAAGGAAAAAAGAAAAAGAAACCAAGGGTATATTCCAAAGGCTATCTGTAATGGACTATAAGAAAGGAGCAAGCGTATCAGTATCCTGTGCTCTCTCACCAGGTGCTGACCATGCTGAGTCCCCTCATGTGCTTGCATTGCAATGTAGATTCAAATAACAGATCCTATCATGTTTTCCATTCCTCTACACTGGGCAATGTTACAAATACTGAAGCAACTTCCAGGTAAGTCAGTAGAAGTATACAGTAAAGTACAGTACCAAAGATCTCACTGGAGTCCTACCAACAAATACCGTTGTGTTAGCACAGTGCAGGCACATCTACATTGCTTCCAGTTTTGAAGCCAGCTGAAATATCACCGATTAGTGCTGCATGGCATGGGACAGATATGCCTTCCTCTTCCCACAGAGCAGGGAATGGAGCTGCTCTGGGGATGACAGTGCAGGGCCTCGCAGTAAGTGACAGAAGCAGAGTGCTCATCCATCCCATCTTGAGAGACACCATTTTTCATTTATTTATCACATACTGCAAGGAAGGCTGAATGCACCAATCCAGCCTCAGCAGGGGAACATTGAGCCACGTTGGTCATACTTGCTTCCAGTGCAGAATTTACACTAATGCCAAGCTGAAAAAAAAAATAAAAATCTAACAATAAATCAAACTAAAAAGTTCTATCCTTCTTATCTCACCCAGACTGCACTTCATTACACTCCTGAAATAGAACTGGAGGGAAATAATTAATTGGCCCATAATTATTTTTTGACTGCACTGAAACTGCATCAGCAGTATTTGAAAAAGTATTCTGTAGTAAAATGGTTTTAATTTTGCCAATAGATGCAAACTTCTTACTAGCAATGTTAATTGTGGCAGACCATTCCTCTACATAAACTCTCTTTTTTCTACAAATTAACTAGAAACTGAGGAGAAACATTTGCTTCCACCTGACTATTAAGTTCATATACTACATTATTCAGCTAAACACACTCATGATAAAACAACCTTTGATCAGCTTTTCCTTACTTTCCCTACAAAAGGATTGAAGAATCACAGGAGCTACCACATTTTGTCAGTCTGAAATGCATGCAAGTATTGAAGCTTGTCTTGATTGGCTGTTTTCATCTGTGCTAGCTGTTAGAAATTACATTACTAGAAAAATCTCTTCTACAATTTTTAAATTCTTTAAGAACAGTAAAAATTGAGAAGATAAAACAAGAGAACGTGTTTATATTTCTTTCATAATGTGCTATTTTTTTATTATACCATTCTAAAATTAGTCTACTCCAGTATTTGCTGAAATTTATGACCTAATGGATTAATTACACAACAAAGTAAGGAGTTCATGACAAATTCTCTGGCCATAAAATGTGATTCTTACTTAAAAATACATTGTGACAAAGCAGAAAAAAAAAAAAGGATTTGTTCAGACTTATACATCATGTCTCACCTTCCTGACTTCACTTTCCACCCTACTTAACACAGTTATCCTACTCCAATTCAGCCAAATTCTCAAACATGAAAGAAGCTGAAAGCATGGTCTTGCATCTTGTCTTGAAGAACAGGTCTCAAAGGTATTTGCAGACAGCAGCAGGGTCAGCACACAGTCCTCTCAGGTCCCATTCCAGCCCTAGAGGCTGAAGCACACTTGGGTGGCTGCAAGCTCTTGTGTCTCTTTTTCATCCCAGCACAACCCCTTCAGCCCAATGCCCTTCAACCTTTTCCTCCTGCACTCTGTTTCCTGACCCTGTCCCTGACCAGTGCTATGGACTATTCGCTGGGTTTCTGGACCCAGTCTTCTTCCCAAGCCCAAGAGAAGCCCAGCCCCAGAATAAGACTCTCTCTCTGGTCCCCATTGAATCTCAGCCTTTCCACACCCTCCCTTCCTGGCTTCCCCTCCCAATTTCTTTGCCAAGCTCGCATGTCCCCACCCTGATGTCCCCAATGACATTCCTCCCTCCTTAGGTCAGCTTCCCACTTCCCCTGACTCCAACTATTCATTTCATTACTCCCCATGTCCTTATCTGCTCCTTTCCTCTCGACTTAAATCACACGGGTCCCTCCTGTCCTACTGCCCAGGCTGACCACAGCGGGGGAATACAGGGGCAAAGGGCAAAGGCTCGGGGGTTTGCATCCCACCCTCCTTGGCACGGCGCAGTGAGAAGCTGCCTTCACAAGGAAAGC